>NC_057804.1:118807828-119134812 GCF_018294505.1 Triticum aestivum
GATACACATGATCTGGGAAGTAAGGATCCTCGAACCCGGGGGGTTGCTTGACATAAACCAACTCATTAATAGGACCATTAAGAAAAGCACTTTTCACATCCATTTGTTGTAACTTAAAGTTGTGATGGGAAGCATAAGCAATCAACAAACGAATGGATTCAAGGCGAGCAATAGGAGCAAAGGTTTCACCGAAGTCGATACCCTCGACTTGGGAGTAGCCTTGTGCTACCAATCTTGCCTTGTTGTGAATGATGTTCCCATGAGCGTCTTTCTTGTTCTTGAAAATCCACTTGGTTCCAATGACATTATGGTTCCCCGACGGCCGTGGCACCAATCTCCACACCTTGTTCTACTCGAAGTTGTTGAGTTATTCATGCATGGCATTGAGCCAATATGAATCTTCAAGCACCTCATAGACCTTTTGGGCTTCAACACAAGAGACAAACGCGTGATGTTTACAATAGTTTGCTAATTGTCTACGAGTGCTTACCCCCTTTCTTAGGCTTCTAACCACATTCTCCATAAGATGGCCTTTGGTGGTCAGCTTGGAAGCAATCTTCGTGGCACGACGCTCTAATTCCTCCTTGGATGTGGAAGGAGGAGGATCAACTTGATTATCTTGAGCGCCGTCTTGAGCTTGTTCGAGATCTTGAGCTTGCTCTTGATCTTGAACTTGCTCGAGGGGGAGAACTTGACCTTGGGCATCATTTGGTGGATCACCACCATCTTGAGTTTGATCTTGCCCTTGGCCTCGTTCATGAGGTTTAGGGCCTTCACTTTGTTGTTCGGAAGCGTGTGGGTCTTGGGGAGGTGATGGCTCCACTTGAGTGGAGCATTGTCCTTCTCCTTCGGCCACAAGGGGTTCCTCAATGGGTAGAATATGACCAATACCCATTCTTCTTATGGCTTGGGGAGGAATTTCATCACCTACATCACAAGTACCACTTTGCTCCACTTGGGAGCCATTATTTTCGTCAAACTCCACGTTACACATCTCCTCAATGAGTCCGGTGGACTTGTTGATAACACGGTAAGCATGAGAGTTTGTAGCATAACCAACAAATATGCCCTCATAAGCTCTAGCCTCAAATTTAGACAAACGAACACCCTTTTTGAGAATGAAACACTTACACCCGAACACCCGGAAGTACTTGAGATTGGGCTTGTTACCGGTGAGGATTTCATAAGGAGTCTTGTTCAAGCCTTTGCGGAGATAGAGCCGATTTGATGCATGACACGCGGTGTTGATGGCTTCGGCCCAAAAGTGGTATGGAGACTTGAACTCCGCTGTCGGTGTCAAAACCGGCGGACCTCGGGTAGGGGGTCCCGAACTGTGCGTCTAGGCGGATGGTAACAGGAGACAAGGGACACGATGTTCTTACCCAGGTTCGGGCCCTCTCGGTGGAGGTAAAACCCTACTCCTGCTTGATTAATATTGATGATATGGGTAGTACAAGAGTTGATCTACCACGAGATCAGAGAGGCTAAACCCTAGAAGCTAGCCTATGGTATGATTGTTGTTCGTCCTACGGACTAAAACTCTCCGGTTTATATGGGTTAGGGTTACACAGAGGGCTAGGGTTAGGGTTACACAGAGTCGGTTACAATGGGAGGAGATCTTCATATCGTATCGCCAAGCTTGCCTTCTATGCCAAGGAAAGTCCCATCCGGACACGGGACGAAGTCTTCAATCTTGTATCTTCATAGTCCGGGAGTCCGGCCAAAGGTCATAGTCCGGCCATCCGGACACCCCCTAATCCAGGACTCCCTCAGTAGCCCCTGAACCAGGCTTCAATGACGACGAGTCCGGCGTGCAAATTGTCTTCGGCATTGCAAGGCGGGTTCCTCCTCCGGATACTTCATAGAAGATGTTGAACACGAGGATAGTGTCCGGCTCTGCAAAAATAAGTTCCACATACCACCATAGAGAGAATAATGTCTACACAAATCTAATCTGCTGACGTATTCCGCAGCGTGACGTCACGCCATGGCCAAGCCTTTATTCGAGTCGTTTTACTGTTCCACCTCAGCGCGTTTAGCGAGGCGGTTTCCTTGGCACGTCTTGTCAAAGCAGAGACCATGTCCCCTTATTCCGGGATTCTCATCAATACGGGCGTGGGTAACCCAACCGCGCCTTTTGGTATGATTCTCTAATTGAAAGCGAGTCCCAAACGGTTACGGGGAGGGCTCTTGGTATTCAACTCCTTTATAAAGAGACCAAGGCTTGACTCCTTTCTTTTTCAATCCAATCGAATCCGCCCCTCGCCTCGAGTTCCAACACTCAAAGCTCTAATTTTAGGCGCTTCGGACCTTCGACGATGTCCGGCTCCGACCTTCAAGGCCGGTGGGTGCCTTCCTCCATTACGGAAGAAGACGTGCGAAAGCTGAGAGATGCCAGGTATCTAACTGGCGAAATCTCGCATAGTCTGCCTGCTCAAGGGCAGGCCATTCCCTCTCCCCAGCCCGGTGAGAGCGTGGTGTTCACATCTCACTTCCTTTGGGGGCTAGGCTTCCCGATTGATCCCTTCGTGAGGGGGCTGATGTTCTATTACGGGCTGGAATTTCACGACTTAGCTCGGAGTCCATCCTCCAAATTTCATCATTCATCGTCGTGTGTGAGGCCTTCCTCCATATCACTCCTCACTTCGGATTGTGGCTTAGAACCTTCAAGGTGGAGCCGAAGATGATAAAAGGGCAGCACGCTGAGTGCGGAGGAGCTATTATAAGCAAGATAGCCGGCGCTCCCTGGCCCGAGGGCACTTTCCAAGAGGAGTTCGGCTTATGGCAACGGGACTGGTTTTACATCACAGCCCCCAGGGGCACCACATGGGTGGCGCCACCTGCTTTCCGCTCGGGTCCCCCACCACGGCGAGCATCATGGGCCAATGAAGGGCTTATTTGGGGGCCGTCCAAAGACGTGCCCCTACTGCAGGACCGCATTCGGGATCTCCTAGAAAGAGATATTAACTTGACCGTAGTGGCGCAAGTTATGCTGATTCACCGCACGCTGCCCTGCAAACGTCGCCCTCTCCGCCTGTGGGAATTTAATCCGGAGGGACCATGAGTCCTCCAACATTTTATGGGCGTGACACCCGTGGAGATGTACAAATTGTTCTTCGGATCACAAGCAAGGTGTTCGGATTTGTCGAGGATGCAGGTCTGAGCTGCAATCGCCCGGATGCTAAGGTAAGTAGCCCCGTATTTGGACACACCATCCGTATTTTCATCAAAAAGTTGCCCTTTAACAGAGCTATCCTTTGAACAGGAGTGGATAGCGAAGGCAAAGCTTATCAGGTGTCCAGCCCCCCTGCCCGAGACCGCGCCGGATCCCGTGTTAACCAGGATGCTGGAGATTATGCTTTCGGCAGAGGGCGAAGAGGGGAACCAAGGAGCTACCGCCTCCACGGAGGAGACTGTCAGGAAGGGAGGAATCGAGAATTCCCCCAACCTGGGAAAGAAAAGGAGTGCCTCTGAAGACCCGGAGGGGATGACCTCGAAACGGGGGAAGAAATCTTCGTCAGAGGATCCGGCGCCAGAGACTGCCCCGGCCGCATTGCGCCCTCAAGGGGATCAGCTTTCCTCCGAGCCGTAAGTAAAGAGAGGGGTTCAAAAAATGAGTAGCATCCCTGTTTTATTTCTGAGGAAGATAACCAAAATATTACCTTGCAGTTCGGATCTCAACCCTTCTCAGCAGAGCTCGTCTTCAGGGATCTTCGTCCGGAGATGATGGAGAGCGAAACGCCTCCCCTAGCTGCACCGACTTACGAGGCAGGCGACCCCGAGGTGTCGTCCCGGCGGGTTTCTCCAAGTCCGGATCCTGAAAAAGGTCGTCGGGCTAGTCCGGTGCCTTCTGGTGCGCGGTCGGAGAGGCTGAGGGATCTGCTCGGGCGAGCGTCCGTCTCAGAAGAACACCGTATGTTGATGAACACGGTGATAGGAAGGATTTCATCCGCGGAAAGCGGATTGTACGAGGCCGCCAGGAGTTTACTGACAGGCTTTGAGGTACGTGAAAAGGTGTACCTTTTGATAGAGCTGCATATATAAAATGCGCCCTGTATAAATAGTAGCCCCTGAGACTCTGTGTGTCGTCAAGAGTGATGGCGCACAGAGGATCATAACCCCAGGTATAAAATGTCACCTTTTTATGAAGGTGGCGAGGCGTTCGGTGGCTAGCCGGACTGATGAATCTGCCGAGCTAAAGCGGCAACTTGACGTGGCGGATGCCGACATCGCGCTTGTAAATAAGCGGCTAGATGAGGCACAAGGTATGCTCCACAGACATCTGATAAGACGAGTGCAATGCTCGTGCCTTACAGTATATGTGCTTAATGCAGATAGTGCTGCTGCCGTGGAGAACCTTCGGGCGGAACTTGCCCGAGCCAAGGAGCAAGCAAGGAAAAGTGATGCGGCTGCCATTAAGGCGGCTGAAGAGCTAAAAGCCGAACAGGCTGCTCACCGCCAGAGCAAGAAGGTAATAGCCGAGATGGCTATAAAATTGAAGGATGCTGCCGACCGCTATAAATTTCTCGAACAAGAAGAAAGGGCGGCTCAGAAGGACCTTGAGAAGATCACTGCCGAGGCCAAGGATACTCGCTCTGCAATGAGAGCTATGAAGGAGGAGCTGCGTCAGACCGGAGATATCATGGCTGGAAGGCCCTATATGCTGCGGATGAAGTTCGGGGATCCTAGGTATGCTCCGTTAGACCGGCAGTGGAGTGCAGAAAACACTTATCTGGATTTGGCAGCGAGTGCGGCAGACGCAAACGAACACTTCCGAGGTCGAGGTGACCATAAATTGGAAGAACTTTTTTGGTCGTAGTTCCACAATCCCGAACGCCCACTTTCGGTATCCGACCGTTTGGCCGCCTGGCGGAGCTGAACAGGTTATCCGGACTCGCCATGAAGTATGTTGCGAGTCGTTTGTGGCCGGGAGAGCCAGAGCCGAAGAGTTATTTTGGATTGGTGCAGCAGTTCCTTGGTTCTGTGCCGCATGTTGATGCAATGAAGAGGTCGGCGTGCATAGAGGTTGCACAAATGGCTCTTGCCCATGTCAAGACATACTGGGAGGATATGAAGGCCAGTGTTGTTGCATCCCGGGATTCGGACGAAGGCCGGGTACCTGCCAGGCACTACTTTGAGGAAGTTCTTCCGGGCGCTCGTTTAATAGAAGTGCAGTGCTCGAAGGATGTTGTGTTCGAATAGCATGTGCTATTATAAAAGAAATATTTTGATAGAATATAAAAGCTTTTCATACTTGTGCTTGCAAGAATTATAATACCTCTTGTGTGGCCGTTAATGTATATGTGTATATAACCTGAAAGATGGCAGTCATTGGCTTCAGCCCCCACGCATATAATGCGGGGGTGTTCGCAAAAAAGGCGCCTTTCACTTAATCCAACGTCTTGGTCCTACAAAGGAGGTGATAGCGCGGCGAACTAGGCAACCGGGCTATAATGCTTTATCACTTTCACTTAGCCATAGGAGTTTGACATTGGGGCTACTCAATAGCCCCTAAAGGCATCGCGCTCGTCCGAATTCGGGGCGCGTGTGTGCCTGACCAGGAAGCGGTCCTTCGTTAATGCGGAGGAATCCTAAAGATTCCGAGAGTCATCGAGTGGTTGACCAGTCTCTCGCTATATCATGACAATCAGTTTTCGGCTTTCTCTATGGGGTTGCTCGCCTGGCCGAACCGGGGCACAATCGCAGTAGTTCTCCTGTGCCGCATTAGCCGATATAACGAAACGTAAGGCAGCAAAACACAGGAGCCGGGCAAACCCAACATTTGACCAAAGACATGATTCGGAGCTGATGCATATAAGGCCAAACTCGCGACGCCGAACACTCCCTAAGGTATTCGGTCTTTATGAAGACGGGCTGAAATAGAGCCCTTGGTAAAAAAGCCCCTGGTGTCCAGGTACGCGCAAAATTCTGGCGTGGCCACATGCCAAGACGCCAGCCTCCTCCTCGGTTATAGTGAAAACCGGGGATGTTGTCAACAAGAGACAGTAAAAAAGGTTTACGCAGGGTCTTAATCTGAAAAGAATCCTTGAAACGGGTCCCTACTGCACGTCTGCGCCTGTGTCTCCGGTTGTGTCGTACCCTGGACTGGCGTAGCATGATGTTCGTCTGCGAAAGAGAGGAACTTAGTAAAAAATAAGCGTGCGAGAAATCTATATTAAAATAAACAAAATATAGTTGGAGCAAGAATTGAGCTGTATTGTCTCCTGGCGTGAACACCCGGAGCCCTTGTACAAGGTTATGCGGCTATTAAGCCTATGTATGTTTACGCCGGACTCGTCGAGCCGTGTCCGGGATAGTAGGGCTGGATTAGTGTGTGGCTGTCCAGGTGGCCGCACCTTTACCCGTACTTTGGGGGTCAATTGATATTCCCCTGTAATGAGATGATGCCTCATGGGCCGGGCATTCTAAGTGTAAGGGATGCATAATGCGGTATTGTGTTAAAGCGGGCAAAAGCTTCACGTCCCAGTAGCGCTTGATAGCGACTTACGAATGGGGCGATGTGGAATGTTAGCTTTTCGCTTCGGAAGTTGTCGGGTGAGCCGAACATGACTTCTAACAAAAGGGAACCCATACTCTGGGTATCTGGACCCGGCGTGACTCCTTGAAAGGAAGTGTTGCCATGGCGGATTATAGCTGGGTTTACCCCTAGTTTGTGGATTGTGTCCTGATATAACAGGTTTAAGTCACTGCCACCGTCCATAAGGACTTTTGTAAATTGGAGTCCGTCAATAATCGGATTCAAGACCAAGGCAGTCCAGCCTGCTTTCCGGGCTCCTATGGAGTAATCCTGATGATCAAAGGTGATTGGTTGTGACAACCAGTGGCGGTGCTCCTCTGGGGCTGGCCGTATGGCGCATGTCTTCGTAAGCGCCCTTCTGTTTTTCCCTTTTGTCATCTGAAGTGAATTTACTATTTTGACTTCTTGTGGGAACTTCTTTTGTTCTCCGTGTTCTGCTTGTGGGGTGCGTCGTCATCCTCGCTTGGTGTGTCGAGCCCCTTGTGTTCGGCATTGAGTTTGCCGGACTGCTTGAAGACCCAACAATCTCTATGGGTATGGTTTGCAGGTCTCCCGGGAGTACTGTGGATTTGACATATTTTGTCCAGGATTTTGTTGAGGTTAGACAGCTCGTCCCTGTCATCTTTGGGTGGTGGATTTTTCTGATTTTGCCGAGAGCTTTTGAATCCGGCATTGACTGTCGTGCTCATCAGGCTGTTATCCTTGATTCAACGCTGTTCTTTGTTACGGTGCGGTTTCCCGTTTCCGTCTCTGAGTTTGGATGTGCTCGGGTCGCTGGTGCTGCTTCTTGCCAACCAGCTATCCTCTCCTGCGCAAAAGCGGGTCATGAGGCTTGTTAATGCAGCCATTGTTTTTGGCTTTTCTTGGCCGAGGTGTCTGGCGAGCCATTCGTCTCGGACGCTATGTTTGAAAGCTGCGAGGGCCTCGGCGTCCGGATAGTCGACTATCTGATTGTTTTTAGTAAGGAATCTGTTCCAGAGTTTCCGGGCTGACTCTCCGGGCTGCTGAGTTATATGACTCAGATCATCTGCATCCGGAGGTCGGACATAGGTCCCTTGAAAATTTGCCTGGAAAGCATCCTCGAGCGCTTCCCAACTTCCCATGGTGTTTTCGGGAAGGCTTTTAAGCCAATGCCGGGCTAGCCCTTTGAGCTTAAGGGGTAAGTATTTTATGGCGTGGAGGTCATCTCCTCTGGCCATGTGTATGTGGAGGATATAATCCTCGATCCAGACTCCAGGGTCTGTTGTTCCGTCGTATGCTTCTATGTTCACAGGCTTGAATCCTGCTGGAAATTCATGATCCAGCACCTCATCGGTAAAACATAGGGGATGTGCGGCGCCCCTGTATGTAGGTGTGCCGCGATGTTCGGATATTTTTTGCATTGCATTGCTCACTTGAGCTTGCTTTCTTGGCCCATAGATGGATCTGGTTGGGCCAGTTTTTTGATGCGATTTCTTGGGCGGATCGCGCACCGTATTGAGTGCGGCGCCCTTTGTCGCTTGAGATCGATCATGGGGTCGTCTATCCGACCTTGTGGCTTCCTTATTTTTTGACTCTGGGGGCTCTATGGCCTCTTCACCAAATTTCGGTAGTAGTTTCCGCTTCGGATAGCTCTTTGTGTGACGACTGTTGCCGTACTTGTGTGCGGTATTGAGTACTTTGCCCCATCTGATCCTGAGTGCATCTTCCGCTGTTTTGAGCCTCCGTTTCTGCTTTTTCAAGCTACATGCAGTGGCAATGAGCCTTTGGTGGAGGTTCTGATGTTCCAGCAATTTGTCCGGCGTGAGGTCGTCTGGACTATTATCTTTCCCGGGGATGGGTTGTTCGGATTGTACGCCCTGTTTGGACGGTTGCTCGATGGCATGTTCATCTTCCGTTGATTCGCCCTGCTCTATGGCTGGGTCTTTGTCGAGGTGGGGCTTGGCGTGGCGCTTACGCCGCCGCTTTGATTGTTTTTCAAGGGAGCTATCCCTGGTTGAACCCTTTTGGTCCTCGTTGTCGTTTCTTTTAGGTGTGTCCACTATGTATACATCGTATGATGAGGTGGCTTTCCAGTGCCCTATAGGTGCTGTTCTTGGTCGTCTCCTTCATCGGCGTCCATACCGTCGATGTCTTCAGAGTTGAAGTCGAGCATGTCGGTTAGATCGTCGATAGTGGCTACGAAGTGGGTGGTGGGTGGGTTTCAAATTTCTTCGTCGTCCGCATCCCAACCCTGCTGACCATAGTCCAGCCAGGGCTCTCCTGACAAAGAGAGAGACTTTAGTGAATCTAGGATATCGCCAAAGGGCGAGTGCTGAAAGACGTCTGCGGCGGTGAACTCCATGATTGGAGCCCAATCGGGTTCGATCGGAAGGGGTGCAGAATATTCGGAGTCCGAAACGGAGTCCGGCACCTTGGAGTCACGGGCCTTGCAAGGGACTAGGCTGGTATCCGGCTCTATCGCTGTAGAGGTTGCGGCTCCGGGGGCGGCGTCCAACCGTCCGTCCCCGACAGGCGCAGTTGGCTCCGAGCTAATGGTCGGAGCGGACACCTGAGCGGCTCTCTGGGCGCTGTCCGGCGGCAGAGCTAGATTATGCCCATCGAGACAGTGCGGCGTGCTCGGCCGTGGCTCGAATCCGTCGAAGATCAAGTCCCCGTGGATGTCGGCTGTGTAATTTAAGCTTCCAAACCTGACCTGATGGCCAGGGGCGTAGCTTTCGATCTGCTCCAAATGGCCAAGCGACTTGGCCCGCAGTGCGAAGCCGCCGAATACGAAGATCTATCCGGGGAAAAAAGTCTCACCCTGGACCTCGTCGTGGTTGACGATCGAAGAAGCCATCGGGCCTAAAGGTGTCAAAACCGGCGGATCTCGGGTAGGGGGTCCCGAACTGTGCGTCTAGGCGGATGGTAACAGGAGACAAGGGACACGATGTTTTTACCCAGGTTTGGGCCCTCTCGGTGGAGGTAAAACCCTACTCCTGCTTGATTAATATTGATGATATGGGTAGTACAAGAGTTGATCTACCACGAGATCAGAGAGGCTAAACCCTAGAAGCTAGCCTATGGTATGATTGTTGTTCGTCCTACGGACTAAAACTCTCCGGTTTATATAGACACCGGAGAGGGCTAGGGTTACACAGAGTCGGTTACAATGGGAGGAGATCTTCATATCGTATCGCCAAGCTTGCCTTCTACGCCAAGGAAAGTCCCATCCGGACACGGGACGAAGTCTTCAATCTTGTATCTTCATAGTCTGGGAGTCCGGCCATCTGGACACCCCCTAATCCAGGACTCCCTCATCCGCCATCATGGTCCTTGCTGCATCCATCAACGTCCAGTTCTTCCTCTCCGCAACACCATTTTGTTGAGGGGTGTATGGAGCTGAATATTGATGCTTGATCCCCTCATCACTAAGGAACTCATCCAAGGTGTAGTTCTTGAACTCGGTGCCGTTGTCACTTCTTATTGTCAAGATCTTTGCATCATGTTGTCGTTGAGCTTCATTTGCAAAGTCGATGACGGTTTGTTGGGTTTCACTCTTCCTCTTGAAGAAATATACCCAAGTGTATCTTGAATAATCATCCACAATCACCAAGCAATACTTTCTTCCCCCAAGACTATCAAAGGATGGAGGCCCAAAGAGGTCCATGTGAAGGAGCTCCAAGGGTCTCTTCGAGTAGATGATAGTCGTGGGAGGGTGAGCCGTCTCATGAAGCTTTCCTTTGATACAAGAACTGCAAGCACGATCTTTGGCAAAACTAACATTTGTTAGTCCACGGACATGGTCCCCCTTGAGAAGACTTTGCAAAGATCTCATATTGACGTGGGCTAAACGGCGATGCCAAAGCCATCCCACATCAACTTTAGCCATTAGGCATGTCGCGGTCTTAGTGGGTCGCTCTGAAAAGTTAATCACAAAGAGACCGTTCTCGACATGCCCAACAAAGGCTACTTTAAGAGTCTTGCTCCACAAGAGGGCCACGGTATCAACATCAAAGAAGGTGGCAAAACCCATGAGTGTAAGTTAACGAATGGAAAGTAAATTGTATGCAAGGGACTCAACAAGCATGACTTTCTCGATCGTTAGATCATGAGAAATGACAACCTTGCCAAGACCCAATACCTTAGAATGTGAGGCATCACCCCACTCGACATTGGTGGGCATAGATGGAATCTTTTGCACGTCCACCACCAAGTCCTTTCTCCAGGTCATATGATTTGTTGCTCCACTATCGAGAAACCATGATCCCCCACCGAAAGCAAACACCTACAAGAGATCAATGCTTGGTTTTAGGTACCCATTTAGTAATAGGTCCTTTGATGTTAGTAACAAGGGTCTTAGGAAACCAAATAGACCATTCAATGTACTCATAAGAAGAACCAACAAATCGAGCATAAACATGCCCATCACTAGCACGGCACAACACATAAGAAGGGTTAAAGTCACCGGCTTTGTTGGGAGAGATGACTTTGCCCTTTTTGGCATCACCACTCTTCGCATTGTTCTTCTTCTCCTTAGGAGCACCCTCTCCCTCGTTCACAAAAGTTTGCTTAAGCGGGGGAGGTCATTTGGTCTTGTCATTCTTCTTCTTGTTCTTGGACTTGGGTGAGAACCCAACTCCCTCCTCGGCCACAACTTCCTTTTGATTGCTCAAAAGGTCATTTAGGTTCTTCTTACCTTGTATGCATGACACAAGTCCTTTCTCGAGTTGTTTCTTCAACTTGGCATTATCCTCCACAAGATGCACATGCTCACAACACGGGTTAGTAGCATTTGCATTATCGTTAAGACCATGTGAGGAAATGTGGTCTTTTCCTTAGTTAGCTTAACTTGGAGTTGAGCATGAGACTACTTGAGGTTTGCATGAGCACCCTTCAAGACCTTGTGGGCCTTGTCAAGTACATCAAACTCCTCCTTGAGTCTAGCATGATCAAACCCAAGTTTAGCCTTCTCAGAAGTTAGCACACGAGACACAACAAGAGCATGATCAAGATCTTTCTTTAATTTGGCATGGTCATGGTTTTGTGACTCCTCAAGAGCCAAACGATGCCCACGCTCTTCCTCAAGAGCATTAAAGAGATCCGATATCTCATCGGCATAGTCACGACTATGACCTTCCATCTTAGAGATCGTTTCTTCGTGAGCCTCGATCATGTCATTGGCTTCACCAAGTTGTTCCAAGAGAGCAACAAAGTTCTTCCTGGATTTGCCCTTGAGCTTACTCATAAAAGACTCAAATTCATTTACTTCCGCATTAGACCCCTCACTATCATCAATGCTATACGTCAACGAGGGATTAGGAATGATGGTGGCTTTGATGTTGGGGGTTACCTTGTTGGTGGCTTTAGCCATGAGGCACTTGGAGATGATGTTCTCGTTGGGTGAATCAAAGAGAGACATCCAGGGAGTTGTGGCAATGGCAACAGATGCCATGGCCATTGCTTCACTATCTTCATCATCATCGTCATCCTCATGGTATTCCTCTTGAACCACCACTCGAGTAGGAGTCTTCTTGGTGAAGTTGTTCTTGTTGGGGAAAGACTTGGCTTTGTCTTTCCGGATGAGCTTGCCACCATTGTCTTCCCGCTTCTCGTAAGGACAGTCTGCAACGAAATGGCTCACATTGCCACAATTGTAACAAGTTCTAACTCGTTGCTTGCCCTTGAAGCCACTTGAGTTGTTCTTGTTGAAGTTGGGTCTTGAGTTCTTCTTGCTCCAAAATTGCCTTGAAGCAAGAGCCATGTGCTCGTGATAATCATATTTTGTATCTTCGAGGATTGCTCTCCTCATCTTCCTCTTCTTCCTCTTCTTCCACAATAACCTTGGCATTCAAGGCAAGGTTGGGCTTCTTTGCTCTTTGAGATCGGAGCACCGCGTTATCAGCGGTCTTGTCCAAGATGCTCATGGCAACGAACTCATCCAACACTTCACTTGAGGTCATGGAGTGGAAGTTCGGTCTTTGGCGAATGACGGAGGACATGGCCTTGAGGAACTTGCATTTGATCCAATTGTCATCCGTGTCCTTGCTCCCATGATCTCGGAGTGAGACCGCAAGCTTGGTTACTCTCCGAAAGAGCTCACGAGGTTCTTCATCTTCCTTCATAGCAAACTCATCGGCTTCATCTTGCACCACTTCATAATTTGTGCGTTGAATGCTCGCACTTCCCCGATAGAGAGACACAACGCACTGCCACACGTCTTTGGCCACGGCGTAGGGTCGAAGATGAGGGAGATCTTCGAGGAGAATTGATTCTTGGATGATGAAGAGAGCATTCTCATTGAACTGGTTATCCACGGCCTCTCGAGGGGTGAAGTTTCTTGGGTCATGTGGATAGAAACCTTCTTCAATGATTCTCCAAAGATTAGTATTCACATGCTTTAAATGATGCTTCAAGCAATATACCCAAGAATCAAAATCCTCATTTTTCTCAATCTTAGGAGGAGGACCGGCATGATTTAAATGAGTAGAGGGAATCGGTCCACTATAAGTTGGAGGTTCCACATGGGCATAGATGCCGGTGCCATTTCTACCACTAGTAGAGGGACCCTTTTTGCTGTTAGCTTCCCCCTTGTCGGAGGTAGCATCCGTCACCTTGTTAGTGGGATCACCCACTTTCATTGGTGAGGTTGACAGTTTAAGTCCTTCTAGGAATTTAGTAAACATGCTTTCAACCTCGGTCGTCATGGAGTTTTTCAATGTGTCTAAAGCCACATTGAATTCCTCACATGAGACCGAGGTTCCCCCATCGGCCGTAGACGAGATAGGATTCATACCGAAGTGTTCCTCTGCATCGTCGTTGGTGTCAACCATACTCTTCGGACGTCAAAGTCCTTAATAAAGATACGAGGCTCTGATACCAATTGAAAGGATCGATATGGTTGACTAGAGGGGGGTGAATAGGCAACTAACAATTTTTAAGCTTTTCTTTATCAAATTAAACTTTGCAACAAAATAGGTAGTCTAGATATGCAACTATGTGAGCAACCTATATGATGAAAAAACAACTAGCACGTAAGCAAGCAAGGGATACAACACAAGTAAGCTTGCAAAAGTAAAGGCACGAAATAACCAAGAGTGGAGCCAGTGGAGACGAGGATGTGTTACCGAAGTTCCTTCCTTTTAAAGGGAAGTACGTCTCCGTTAAAGCGGTGTGGAGGCACAATGCTCCCCAAGAAGCCACTAGGGCCACTGTAATCTCCTCACGCCCTCACACAATGCGAGATGCCGTGATTCCACTATTGGTTCCCTTGAAGGCGACGACCGAACCTTTACAAACAAGGTTGGGCCAATCTCCACAACTTAATTGGAGGCTCCCAACGACACCACGAAGCTTCACCACAATGGACTATGGCTCCGAGGTGACCTCAACCGTCTAGGGTGCTCAAACACCCAAGAGTAACAAGATCCGCTAGGGATTAGTGGGGGGAATCGAATATCTCTTGGTGGAAGTGTAGATCGGGGCCTTGTCACCCAATCTCGAGCAAATCAACAAGTTTGATTGGCTAGGGAGAGAGATCGGCCGAAAATGGAGCTTGGAGCAGCAATGGAGTTTAGGGTTGGAAGAGGTGGTCAACTAGAGGTAGGAGACACACCTTTTATAGTGGAGGACAACATCCAACCGTTATCCATTTAGACCAGCCTGCGACCTGCGGTACTACCGCTCCAGGGGCGCGGTACTACCGCAAGGCCATGCGGTACTACCGTGGGAGACCACGGTACTACCGCGGCAACTGTAGAGACTATAACACAAGCAGTACTACCGCGAGCGCGGTACTACTGCTCCCACCTGCGGTACTACCGCGAGGCAGGTAAGTCCTAGTCTGGAAATGGCAAGGATGAATAAAAATACATCCGTGGCTACTTCCGTGGTCAATGAGACGATGCAAACATCCGTCATGGTACTACCGTGCACAAGGCACGGTACTACCGTGTGGGTGCGGATGTAAAAAATTACATCTGCCCCTACTACCGTGAAGCAACAGCACTAGGCCAGGGAACCACGGTACTACAGCTCGGGGGGAGCGGTACTACCGTGGGCACCCGCGGTACTACTGCCCTCAGCGTGCGGTACTACCGTGTGGGCGCGGATGTAAAAAATTACATCCGCGCCTACTACCGCGAGGCAGCGGTACTTGGCCAGGGAGCCATGGTACTACGACTCCGAAGGAGCGGTACTACCGTGGGCTCCCGCGGTACTACCGTGTATGGGCACGGTACTACCGCAAGTGCCTGCGGTACTACCGCTCCAGGGAGCAGTACTACCGCAAGCTTAGCAACAGTAGTCCAGACACTCACATAGAGGATAGACGGGGAATGCTCCAAAGTGCAAGGGAAAGGAGGAGACAAGGAAGGAAACGTGTACGTGATGATTCCACCTGAACCTTTCCGACGCGGACCCCCTCTTAATAGTACGGCTCTCCTACGACTCAAATCCACCAAAAAGAAACATAGAAAAATGCCGTCTTCAATAGTCTTCGAGGGGCACCGAACCGTCTTGTGCCTAGCAATGAAGCAACTGAGAAACTCAAGGCACACGATTAGTCCGCAAAAGCATTTTTATCAATCACCAAAACACTTAGGGATAAATAAGACCTTACAAAAGCATTGTAGACACAGAAATTTGCGAAATACATACGGATTTGAATGTGGCAGACCCGTTGACTAAACTTCTCTCACAAACAAAGCATGATCACACCGTAGTACTCTTTGGGTGTTAATCAGATGGCGATGTGAACTAGATTATAGACTCTAGTAAACCCTTTGGGTGTTGGTCACATGGCGATGTGAATTACGGGTGTTAATCACATGACGATGTGAACTATTGGTGTTAAATCACATGCCGATGTGAACTAGATTACTGACTCTAGTGCAAGTGGAAGACTGAAGGAAATATGCCCTATAGGCAATAATAAAGTTGTTATTTTGTATTTTCTTATTTCATGATAAATATTTATCATTCATGCTAGAATTGTATTAACCGGAAACTTGATACATGGGTGGATACATAGACAAAATATCGTGTCCCTAGTAAGACTCTACTAGACTAGCTCGTTGAGCAAAGATGGTTAAGTTTCCTAACCATAGACATGTGTTGTAATTTGATAAACGGGATCACATCATTAGGAGAATATGTGATGGGCAAGACACATTCGTTAGTTTAGCATTATGATCATTCAGTTTTATTGCTATTGCTTTCTTCATGTCAAATACATATTCCTCCGACTATGAGACTATGCAACTCCCGGATACCGGGGGAATGCCTTATGTGCTATCAAACATCACAACGTAATTGTGTGATTATAAATATGCTCTATAGGTATCTCTGAAGGTGTTTGTTGGGTTGGCATTGATCGAGATTAGGATTTGTCACTCCGAGTATCGGAGAGGTATCTCCAGGCCCTCTCGGTAATACACATCATAAGAAACCTTGCAAGCAAAGTGACTAATGAGTTAGTTGCAGGATGATATATTACATAACGAGTAAAGAGACTTGCCGGTAACAAGATCGAACTAGGTATGAAGATACCGACGATCGAATCTCGGGCATGTAACATACCGATGACAAAGGGGATAACATATGTTGTCATAACGGTTCGACCGATAAAGATCTTCGTAGAATACGTGGGAGCCAATATGAGCATACAAGTTCCTCTATTGATTATTGACCGGAGAGGTGTCTCGGTCATGTCTACATAGTTCTCGAACCCGTAGGGTCCGCACGCTTAACGTTTGATGATGATTTGTATTATATGAGTTATGTGATTTGGTGACCGAATGTTGCTAGGAGTTCCGGATGAGATCGCAGACATGAAGAGGAGTCTCGAAATGGTCAAGTGGTAAAGATTGATATGTTGGATGATAGTATTCGGACACCGGAAGTGTTCCGGAATGTATCAGGTACATATCAGAGTATCGGGGGAGGGGGGTTACCGGCACCCCGCGGGGGAAGATATGGGCCATATGGGTCATAGGAGGGAGGCACACCAGCCCACAAGGGGTGGCGCCCCCCATGGAAGGAGGCCGAATTGGATTAGGGGAGGGGCGGCCCCCCCCTCTTTCCTTCTCCCCATCTCTCTCTTCCCCTCTTTCCCCCTTCGATAAAAGGAAAGGGGGGGATCCAACTAGGAGACCAAGTAGGATTCCTCCTACTTGGGCGCGCCTAGGGCTGGCTCCCTCCCCCTCCCTCCTTTATATACATGGGGAGGGGTGCCTAGAACACACAACAATTGTTCCTAGCCATGTGCGGCGCCCCCCTCCGCAGTTTATGCCTCCGGTCATATTCTCGCGGTGCTTAGGCAAAGCCCTGCGCGGATCACTTCACCATCACCATCACCACGCCGTCGAGCTGATGGAACTCATCTACTTCCTCGACACTCTGCTGGATCCAGAGCTCGAGGGACGTCATTGCGCTAACGTATGCATAACTCAGAGGTGCCGTATGTTTGATACTTGATCGGTCAGAATGAGAATAAGTTCGACTACATCAACCGCGTCAAGCAAACTCTTCCACTTTTGGTCTACAAGGGTACGTAGGCACACTCTCCCCCTCTCATTGCTATGCATCTCCTAGATAGATCTTGCGTGAGCGTAGGAAAATTTTGAAATTGCATGCTACGTTCCCCAACACACATCTCTCGTCACCCACTGTTCCCTTTCTTTCGAGTAGAGAGAGGTCCCCATTTCTTTCCAAACCAATGTTTTTTCTCTCCAAGCAGTTGTACTGCCCGTATGGGCGGTTGTACCGCCTGCCCAGTTCCACCGGCACAACCACCGCCCTAGGGGTGATACCCTGGGGTTGCTGCTCTCAGGTACATGCCCAACGGTTGTACCACTGCCCATGGGCGGTGGTACTGCCTCAGCTCTGGGAAAACCTTGGGGTGCTTCACGGGCGGTTGCACTGGCTAGGTACCGCCCAACCACCAGACTCAGTTCTGTGATGGGTGGTCCTTGAGCGGTGGTGGCCCGGTTGTCCCGGTTCTGTGATGAGGAGGTCCTTGAGCGGTGGTGGCCCGGTTGTCCCAGTTCTGTGATGGGGAGGTCCTTGAGCGGTGGTGGCCCGGTTGTCTCGGTGTCTTGGGCCAGGTGGTAGTTCTGGTGCAACTACCTCTCAACCACCGCCATAGGGGTGACTCCCTCCTGCTTTGAGGCAGTTGTTGGGAAGTAGGCGAGCGGTTGGTCAGGTTAGTCATTGTAACCGGTACCACTACTCCTACCTCAGGTTGTACCGCTTGATAGGGTTTCTACAGCATACCCGTGAATCTCGGTTGTACCGGGGTCACGAGCGGTTGTACCGCTGCAGTGTAAAAGTTGTTGTAATGGTTGGAAAATGGGGGTCCCTATATAAAGGCGGGGTTCTTCCACCTACCACCTTACCTCTTGCCTCTCTCTCTCTCCTCCACTAATGCCCTTCAAGCTTTCTTGCCCGATCTCTCTCTCTAGCCACTCAAACTTGTTGATTTGCTAGGGATTGAAGGAGACCTAGATCTACACTTCCACCAAGAGAAATTTTGATTCCCCCATACTTTCTTGTGTGGATTTTTTTAGTCTTGGCTATTTGAGCACTCTAGACGGTTGAGTTCACCTCGGAGCCACATTCCATTGTGGTGAAGCTCTATGGTATCGTTGGGAGCCTCCAATTCGGTTGTGGAGAGAGCCCCAACTTAGTTTGTAAAGGTTCGGTTGCCGCCTTCATGGGCACCACTACTGGAATCACGACATCTCGCATTGTGTGAGGGCGGAGGAGAATACGGTGTACCTAGTGTCTTCTTGGGGAGCATTGTGCCTCCATACCGCTCCAATGGAAACATACTTCCTCTCAATGGGAAGGAACTTCGGTAACACATCTCGTCTTCACCGTCTCCACTTGTGATTATCTCTTACCTTTACTTTGTGCAAGCTTCTATTGTGTTGTATCCTTTGCTTTCTCTTGTTTCTTGTGGAACTAGCATCATATAGGTTGCTCACCTAGTTGCATATCCAGACAACCTACTTGTTGTTAAACCTAATTTGTTAAGAAAAGCTTAAAAAATTGGTAGTTGCCTATTCACCCCACCTCTAGTCAACTATATCAATCCTTTCAATTGGTATCAGAGCCTCGTCTCTTTATTAAGGGTTTCACCACCCGAAGAGTATGGTTGACTCCAAGGAGGAAGTGCCCGAGGCCATGGAGTTGACTTCGATCACACAAGACGAGTTAAATGAAGCTATGGCTTCACTTAAGATGTCCATGATGATTGATGTCAAGTCCATGCTTAAAGAATTGCTTGAGGGGTTGAAATCTACTCCCGATCCATTGCTCGTGGTCAATCCCACCACATCGGAGTCGGAGGCCAATTCCAGCAAGGAAGCGGTTAAAGGTACTCAAACTTTGAACATAGTGTTCAATGATATAATTTTTGGTGACATGCATAAACATTTTTTAGTTAAATATTTGGTCAAAATTTGGGACAAATTACAAAGGGGACCACTAAACCAGGACAGAGGTAGTATGTCAATCACACACGGTTCCCAAAATTGGAAACGTGTGCAATGACTTCAATTTTCCCTGTTACGTCAATCACACAAGGTTGGCTCTAGGAAATCGTTGCCTCCGAAACTCTTTGTGGGACAGAAAACTAATACGTCTCCAACATATCTATAATTTATGAAGCATTCATGCTAATTTATTATCTGTTTTGAATGATTATGGGCTTTATTATACACTTTTATATTACTTTTGGGACTGACCTACTAACCGGAGGCCCAGCCCATATTGTTGTTTTATTGCTTGTTTCAATATTTCGAAGAAAAGGAATATCAAACGGAGTCCAAACGAAATGAAACCTTCGGCAGCGTGATTTTTTGGAAGAATATGATCCTGGAGACTTGGAGTTCACGTCAGAAGATCCTCGAGGAGGCCAGGAGATAGGAGGGCGTGCCCACCCCCCTGGGCGCGCCCCCCTGTCTCATGGGCCCCTCGAGCACCCCCGACCGACTTCTTTCACCTATATAAGCCCACGTACCCTAAAAACACCGAGAACGAAGATAGATCGGGAGTTCCACCACCGCAAGCCTTTGTAGCCACCAAAAACCTCTTGGGAGCCTGTTCCGGCACCCTGCCGGAGGGAGGATCCCTCACCGGTGGCCATCTTCATCATCCTGGCGCTCTCCATGACGAGGAGGGAGTAGTTCACCCTCGAGGCTGAGGGTATTTACCAGTAGCTATGTGTTTGATCTCTCTCTCTCTCTCTCTCTCTCTCTCTCTCTCGTGTTCTCTCTCGTGTTTTCTCTATGGCACGATCTTGATGTATCCCGAGCTTTGCTATTATAGTTGGATCTTATGATATTTCTCCCCCTCTACTCTCTTGTGATGAATTGAGTTTTCCCTTTGAAGTTATCTTATCGGATTGAGTCTTTAATGATTTGAGAACACTTGATGTATGTCTTGCCGTGCTTATCTGTGGTGACAATGGGATATCATGTGCCACTTGATGTATGTTTTGGTGACCAACTTGCGGGTTCCGCCCATGAACCTATGCATAGGGGTTGGCACACATTTTCGTCTTGACTCTCCGGTAGAAACTTTGGGGCACTATTTGAAGTACTTTTTGTTGGTTGAATAGATGAATTTGAGATTGTGTGATGCATATCGTATAATCATGCACACGGATACATGAGGTGACAATGGAGTATCTAGGTGACATTAGGGTTTTGGTTGATTTGTGTCTTAAGGTGTTATTCTAGTATGAACTCTATGATAGATTGAGTGGAAAGAATAGCTTCATGTTATTTTACTTCAAACTCTTGAATAGATAGAACAGAAAGGATAACTTTGAGGTGGTTTCGTACCCTACCATAATCTCTTTGTTTATTCTCCGCTATTAGTGTCTTTGGAGTGACTCTTTGTTGCATGTTGAGGGATTGTTATATGATCTATCTATGTTATTATTGTTGAGAGAACTTGCACTAGTGAAAGTATGAACCTTAGGCCTTGTTTCCTAGCATTGCAATACTGTTTACGCTCACTTTTACCATTTGTTACCTTGCTGTCTTTATAATTTCAGATTACAAATACCTTTATCTACCATCCATATTGCACTTGTATCACCATCTCTTCGCCGAACTAGTGCACCTATACAATTTAACATTGTATTGGGTGTGTTGGGGACACAAGAGACTCTTTGCTATTTGGTTTCAGGGTTGTTTGAGAGAGTCAATCTTCATCCTACGCCTCCCACGGATTGATAAACCTTAGGTTATCCACTTGAGGGAAATTTTCTACTGTCCTACAAACATGTGCACTTGCAGGCCCAACAACGTCTACAAGAAGAAGGTTGTGTAGTAGACATCAAGCTCTTTTCTGGCGCCGTTGCCGGGAAGGTGAGTGCTTGAAGGTATATCTTTAGATCTTGCAATTGAATCTTTTTGTTTCTTGTTTTATCACTAGTTTAATTTATAAAATAAAACTACAAAAAAATGGAATTGAGTTTGTCTCATACGCTTCATCTTTTTAATATCTTTCGTGAGAATGATGGTAAGAAAAATTATGCTCAAGTGCTAGAAGAAGAAATCTATAAAATGTTTGGCACTAAATATGTGAATGATGAGCATGATTGCAATGTTGTTAGTACGAATTCTTTGAATACCCATGATGCTAATGATATGCAAAGCCACAAGCTTGGGGATGCTATGTTTGATGAATATGATAATTTTTGTCCCCCAAGTTTTGATGAGAATATTTATCATGATGAAAGCATGCCTCGTATTTATGATGATTATATTGATGAAAGTGGGTTTGGAAGAGTGTCAACTTTAGGAAGTAATGATCCCACTATTTTGGAGGATGTTGAATATTATTGTGATAATCATGAAAGTGGATTTGGAGAGGTCATGACTTTATTTAGTGATGAATCCACTATTTCGGAAGAGGTTCCAATTGATTATGAGAATAAAGTTGCTATCTATGATGATTATTGTGATGACATGTATGCTATAAAGAATAATGATAACCATGAATCTTGTCATCATGATTTTTGTTTTCAATTGGATTATGCCTCACATGATAGTTATTTTGTTGAGTTTGCTCCCACTATTATTCATGAGAAGAAAATTGCTTATGTGGAGAGTAGTAAAATTTATATGCAAGTAGATCATGAAAAGAATGCTTTATTTGCTGGTTATATTGTTGAATTCATTCATTATGCTACTGAAAATTATTATGAGGGAGGAACATATGCTTGTAGGAATTGCAATAATATCAAGTTTCCTCTCTATGTGTTGAAAATTTTGAAGCTATGCTTGTTTTACCTTCCTATGCTAGTTGATTATTGTTCACATAAGTTGTTTGCTCAAAAAATCCCTATGCATAGGAAGTGGGTTAGACTTAAATGTTCTAGTCATATTCTTCATGACGCTCTGTTTATGTTTCAATTCTTATCCTTTATGTGAGCATCATTTCATCATGCCTAGCTAGGGGCGTTAAACGATAGTGCTTGTTGGGAGGCAACCCAATGTTATTTTTGTTTCTTGATTTTTGATCCTGTTTAGTAATAAATAATTCATATAGCCTCTGGTTAGATGTGGTTTCATGTTTTAATTAGTGTTTGTGCCAAGTAGAACCTTTGGGAATACTTGGGTGAAGTCTTTATGATCATGCTGTAAAAAACAGAAACTTTAGCGCTCACGAGAATAGCTGCCATGTTTTACTGGAGAGTTCTTTTAGGTTGATTCTTTTTTCAGATGATTAATAGACAAATTACTCATGTCCAAAAATTTATTTCAGAATTGTTGGAGTTCCAGAAGTATACTTTTGATACAGATTACTACAGACTGTTCTGTTTTTGACAGATTCTGTTTTCATTGTGTTTTTTGCTTATTTTGATGAATCTATGGCTAGTATGTAAGGGTATGAACCATAAAAAAGTTGGAATACAGTAGGTTTAACACCAATATGAATTTATAATGAGTTCATTACAGTACTTTAAAGTGGTGGTTTGTTTTCTTTTACTAACGGAGCTTACGAGTTTTGTTTTGAGTTTTGTGTGGTTGAAGTTTTCAAGTTTTGGGTAAAAGATTCGATGGACTATGGAATAAGGAATGGCAAGAGCCTAAGATTGGGGATACCCAAGGAAACCCAAGGTAATATACAAGGACAACCAAGAGCCTAAGCTTGGGGATGCCCCGGAAGGCATCCCCTCTTTCGTCTTCGTTCATCGGTAACATTACTTGGAGCTATATTTTTATTCGCCACATGATATGTGTTTTGCTTGGAGCGTCATTTTATTTTATTAGTATTTGCTTGCTGTTATTTATATTAATGTTTTTCGTCTATATTTTCAATAAAATTTCAAGGATAGCCTTTACCATGCTTATTTTGCTAGTATACATGTTGCTGTTTGAAAACAGAAAGTTTACCGCTGTTGCAAAAATTTCCTAGAAAAGTCAGAGAATGATATAATGTTGAATATTTTAGCATGATGAGCTCTGATAAATATTTTACAGCGTAGTAGTTTTCCTATAATTTTTGGAGTTAGGGAAGTATGATGAAGCTTGCATTCTTTGCAGACTGTACTATTTTGGCAGATTGCTGTTATGTTTGCATTGTTTGCATATGTTTGCTTGTTTAATGATTCTATTTGAGGATAGGAGTATTAAATATGCAGGGACATTTAGTATTCAATGTTTAATAATAATTTTAGTGATTTGTTACAGTAGAAGATGATAAGGTTTTGCATTGGTTTATACTAACCTATCTCACGAGTTCTTGCTGAGTTTGGTGTGGATGAAGCTTTTGATAAAAAGAGAAACCGTGATATAAAAGGAATTAAGGAGACACAAAATCTCAAGCCTGGGGATGCCCAAGGCACCCCAAGATAATATTTCAAGAAGTCTCAAGCATCTAAGCTTGGGGATTCCCCGGTAGGCATCCCACCTTTCTTCTTCAACAACTATCGGTTAGTATCGGTTGAACCTAAGTTTTTGCTTCTTCACATGAGTTGTGCTATCCTTGCAATGTCATTTTATTTTGCTTTGCTTTCTGTTTGAATACAATACCAAGATCTGAAATTCTTAAATGGGAGAGAATCTTCACATAGTTGCATAATTATTTAGCTACTCATTGATCTTCACTTATATCTTGTTGGAGTAGTTTGTCATTTACTCGTGTGCTTCACTTATATCCTATGAGTAAATGGTTGAATTGAGTTGAATGTCATAAATATGAATTTATATATGTTTCATTTGCTTATCCCATGGGGAGTAATGACTTCATGTCTAAGAAGTAGAGGTTGTAAATTTATTGATGGTTAGCAAGCATTGTATTGGTCATTTGAACAATTCATGTAAGAATATTGGAGGAAGAGAGATTTAACATATAAATATATTATCATGGACATCTTTTATAATTGTGAGCACTCATTAAGTATGACATGCTAAAGAGTTGATGTCCGACAAGGAAGACAACATAATGGGTTATGTTTTCTCATATCTCAGTTAAAGTATATTGTCATGGATCATTCAAACATGTTGAGCTTGCCTTTCCCCCTCATGCTAGCCAAAATTCCTAGCACCAAGTAGACATACTACTTGTGCTTCCAAATATCCTTAAACCCAGTTTTGCCACGAGAGTCCACCTTATCTACCTACGGATTGAGTAAGATCCTTCAAGTAAGTTGTCATCGGTGCAAGCAATAAAAATTGCTCTCTAAATATGCATGACTTATTAGTGCGGAGAAAATAAGCTTTGTACGATCTTGTTATGGAAGCAATAAAAGCGACGGACTGCATAATAAAGGTCCATATACAAGGGGCAATATAAAGTGACATTCTTTCGCATTAAGATTTTGTCTATCCAACCCTAAAAGCGCATGACAACCTCTGCTTCCCTCTGCGAAGGGCCTATCTTTTACCTTATGTCTTTTACTTTATGCAAGAGTCAAGGTGATCTTCACCTTTCCCATTTTTCATTTTATCCTTTGGCAAGCACTTTGTGCTGGGGTGATCCTGATATATATATCCAATTGGATGTAAGTTAGCATGAACTATTATTGTTGACATCACCCAAAGGTGAATACGTTTGGAGGCAACATTATAAGCCCCTATCTTTCTCTGTGTCTGATTAAAACTTCATAACCACAAGTATTGCGTGAGTGTTAGCAATTGTAGAAGACTATATGATAGTTGAGTATGTGAAGTTTGCTAAATCAAAGCTCTGGCATAGACCCTTCCTGAAAATAGGATGAATTGCAATTGTTTGATGACTAAGAATGAAGTTTGCTAGTTTTCAAGAAAGTCTATGGTCTATGCTTTAACATGTGAATAACTTGTTACTTGATCATGAAAAGTTTTATGAGACGAACTACTGTTATGACATATAAACATGCTAGAAAAGGTGATTGAAATTATCATTGATCAAACTTGTGCACCTTATAGCATTCACACTTAAATTCTTTCTTTTAGCATTTACCTACTCGAGGACGAGTAGGAATTAAGCTTGGGGATGCTGATACGTCTCTAACGTATCTATAATTTATGAAGCATTCATGCTACTTTATTATCTGTTTTGAATGATTATGGGCTTTATTATACACTTTTATATTACTTTTGGGACTAACCTACTAACCAGAGGCCCAGCCCATATTGTTGTTTTATTGCCTGTTTTAGTATTTCGAAGAAAAGGAATATCAAACGGAGTCCAAACATAATGAAACCTTTGGCAGCATGATTTTTTGGAAGAATATGATCCTTGAGACTTGGAGTTCATGTCAGAAGATCCTCGAGGAGGCCAGGATATAGGAGGGCGCGCCCACCCCCCTGGGCGCGCCCCCTGTCTCGTGGGCCCCTTGAGCACCCCCCGACCGGCTTCTTTCACCTATATAAGCCCAGGTACCCTAAAAACACCGAGAACGAAGCTAGATCGGGAGTTCCGCCGCTGCAATCCTTTGTAGCCACCAAAAACCTCTCGGGCTTGTTCCGGCACCCTGCCGGAGGGGGGGATCCCTCACCGGTGGCCATCTTCATCTTCCCGGCGCTCTCCATGACAAGGAGGGAGTAGTTCACCCTCGAGGCTGAGGGTATGTACCAGTAGCTATGTGTTTGATCTCTCTCTCTCTCTCTCTCGTGTTCTCTCTTGTGTTCTCTCTATGGCACGATCTTGATGTATCCCGAGCTTTGCTATTATAGTTGGATCTTATGATATTTCCCCCCTCTACTCTCTTGTGATGAATTGAGTTTTCCCTTTGAAGTTATCTTATCAGATTGAGTCTTTAATGATTTGAGAACACTTGATGTATGTCTTGCCGTGCTTATCTGTGGTGACAATGGGATATCATGTGCCACTTGATGTATGTTTTGGTGACCAACTTGCGGGTTCCGCCCATGAACCTATGCATAGGGGTTGGCACACGTTTTCGTCTTGACTCTCCGGTAGAAACTTTGGGGCACTCTTTGAAGTACTTTGTGTTGGTTGAATAGATGAATCTGAGATTGTGTGATGCATATCGTACAATCATGCCCACGGATACTTGAGGTGACAATGGAGTATCTAGATGACATTAGGGTTTTGGTTGATTTGTGTCTTAAGGTGTTATTCTAGTATGAACTCTATGATAGATTGAGCGGAAAGAATAGCTTCATGTTATTTTACTACGAACTCTTGAATAGATAGAACAGAAAGGATAACTTTGAGGTGGTTTCGTACCCTACCATAATCTCTTCGTTTGTTCTCCGCTATTAGTGTCTTTGGAGTGAATCTTTGTTGCATGTTGAGGGATTGTTATATGATCTATCTATGTTATTATTGTTGAGAGAACTTGCACTAGTGAAAGTATGAACCTTAGGCCTTGTTTCCTAGCATTGCAATACCGTTTACGCTCACTTTTACCATTTGTTACCTTGCTGTTTTTATAATTTCAGATTACAAATACCTTTATCTACCATCCATATTGCACTTGTATCACCATCTCTTCGTCGAACTAGTGCACCTATACAGTTTACCATTGTATTGGGTGTGTTGGGGACACAAGAGACTCTTTGCTATTTGGTTGTAGGATTGTTTGAGAGAGACCATCTTCATCCTACGCCTCCCACAGATTGATAAACCTTAGGTCATCCACTTGAAGGAAATTTGCTACTGTCCTACAAACCTGTGCACTTGCAAGCCCAACAACGTCTACAAGAAGAAGGTTGTGTAGTAGACATCAAAACCCTCACCACTCAATTCAAAAAAGAAAAAAGAAAATCCTCACCATCCCCATGTCACAAAAAACCCCACCCTGCCCACCACCCCCTCCGGTCCCTATTCACACCTGCACAAGCTCCTCCGCGTCTGCATGGCACTACCTATCGCGGCGGCAACTGTTGGGGAACATAGCATTTAATTTCAAAAAATTCCTACGCTCATGCAAGATCTATCTAGGAGATGCATAGAAACGAAGGGAAGAGTGTGTCTATGTACTCTCGTAGACTGTAAGCGGAAGCATTTCACAATGCAGTTGATGTACTCGAACTTTCTTTGCGATCAACCGATCGAGTACCGAATGTATGGCACCTTCGAGTTCTACACATGTTCAGCTCGGTGATATCCCTCGCCTTCTTGATCCAGCAAGTTGTTAAGGGATCATCTTATAATGCTACCGCCGTACTAAGAAAAATAAGATGCATAAAAGATAAACATTACAGGCAATCAAAATATGTGACATGATATGGCCATCATCATCTTGTACTTTTGATCTCCATCTCCAAAGCATCATCATGATCTCCATCGTCACTGGCTCGTCACCTTGATCTCCATCATTGCGCCATGGTCGTTTCGCCAACTATTGCTTCTACAACTATCGCTAACGCATAGTGATAAAGTAAAGCAATTACATGGTGTTTGCATTTCATACGATAAAGAGACAACCATAAGGCTCCTGCCGGTTGTCGATAACTTTTACAAAACATGCTCATCTCATACAATAATTTATATCACATCATGTCTTGACCATATCACATCACAACATGCCCTGCAAAAACAAGTTAGACGTCCTCTACTTTGTTGTTGCAAGTTTTACGTGGCTGCTACGGGCTTTTAGCAAGAACCATTCTTACCTACGTACCAAAACCACAATAGTGATTTATCAAGTTTGTTGTTTTAACCTTCAACAAGGACCGGCCGCAGTCAAATTCGATTCAACTAAAGTAGGAGAAATAGACACCCGCCAACCACCTTTATGCAAAACTAGTTGCATGTCTGTCGGTGGAACCGGTCTCATGAACGTGGCCATGTAAGGTTGGTCCGGGACGCTTCATCCAACAATACCGCCGAATCAAAAGAAGACATTGGTGTTAAGTAGTATGACAATCACCGCCCAGAACTCTTTTGTGTTCTACTCGTGCATATCATCTACGCATAGACCTGGCTCTGATACCACTGTTGGGGAACATAGCATGCAATTTCAAAAAAATTCCTACACTCATGCAAGATCTATCTAGGAGATGAATAGCAACAAGGGGGATAGTGTGTCTATGTACCCTCGTAGACCGTAAGCGGAAGCATTTCACAATGCGGTTGATGTAGTCAAACTTTCTTTGCGATCAACCGATCGAGTACCGAATGTACGGCACCTCCGAGTTCTGCACACGTTCAGCATGGTGATGTCCCTCGCCTTCTTGATCCAGCAAGTTGTCGAGGTAGTAAATGAGTTCCTTCAACACGGAGGCGTGGTGATGGTGATGGTGAAGTGATCCGTGCAGGGCTTCGCCTAAGCACTACAAAGATACGACCATGGGAGTAAATGGTGGAGGGGGCGCCACACACGGCTAACAATTGATGTTGTGTGTTCTAGGTGCCCCCTCCCACATATATAGGTGGGGGGAGGAGGGAGCAGCCAGGGGCGCCCCAAGTAGGATCCGAATCCTACTTGGGGTTTCCCGAAGTGGCGCCCCCTGCCTTATTTCACCGGAGAAGAAAAGGGAAGGGGGAAGAGAGAAGGAAGGGGGAGAAACCCCTATTTTCCTTCTCCCACTCGGCCTCCTACCATAGGGGGGGCGCCACCCCTTGTGGGCTGGTGTGCTCCCCTCTCATGGCCCATATGGCCCATATATTCTCCCCGGGGGTTCTGGTAACCCCTTTGGTACTCCGATAAATACCATATACACTTCGGAACACTTCCGGTGTCTGAATACTATTGTCCTATATATCAATCTTTACCTCTCGACCATTTTGAGACTCCTTGTCATGTCCGTGATCATCCGGGGCTCCGAACAATATTCAGTCACCAAATCACATAACTCATATAATACTAAGGGTGTGTTTGCTTGGAGTCATCAAGTGGAATGGAACAGGTCCGACCCGTCCCTGGGCCTCATTCCCGTGTTTGGTGGGCAGCTAGCACCGGAACCCACTCATTCCCAAAAAACGAATATTCGGCCCAGATCCGGAACACACCCATACCTCTGATTCGATGGAATCACGCGGAACCGCTCGCTCTCGGTAGCGAAACGCTATCGTCTGTCCCTCTGTCGAACTACACCGCTTCTCCCTCGTCTCTCCCTCCGCCGATCTGCGCCGAATCAACAACACAGAAGATGGTCGAGCGGCCGCGGGCTAGAGGGCTTGCACCAGGGAGGCCCCACACCGCAGGATTTGAAGCGGCGGCGGCGGCGGCTCCCGAAACAAGACGCCGCGGCGATGCACCTCACGCGGCGGCGGCAGGAACCTAGCTCGCCTCAAGCGGCAGCGAAAGGGGAAGCACCCGGTCATGGATGGTTCTTGGCAACGGCGGCGTCCAATTTGGCAGGCAGTTCGACCTGTTCCAAATTGTTTGTGCTGCTATGCTGGGCGATGCCATACTATCCTGGTGCCCCAAACTTTAGATCCATATACGTTCAGTTTATGCATAGTGTTCATGTGGTGAAGCATGAACTAGAGGGGAAGAATATATTTTGTCATGCTTCACATTGTCAATTGTTTGTGTTGCAAAATTTACCGATTACATCTCTTCAGTTCATGCGTGTGACACTGTCAAATTTAGAGGGGAAGAATTTATTTGTCATGCAGTTCATGCTTATGACCAGTCAAATCCGGTTGTCATTCAGATTATGCATAGTGTCATAGTTTATGTGCCGATGCATTGACAAATTTACCGATTCCATCTCTTCAACCAAACGCACTAACAAAACCATTCCGTTCCAGCTTTTGACACCAACCAAACACATGACCGGAATCGACCCATTCCATTGGAATGGAACGGAACGGAACCATTCCATTCCATTCCATTTGGTTCCTCAACCAAACACACCATAAATCATCATCGAACGTTAAGCATGTGGACCCTACGGGTTCGTGAACTATGTAGACATGACTGAGACACCTCTCCAGTCAATAAACAATAGCAGAACCTGGATGCTCATATTGGCTCCTACATATTCTATGAAGATATTTATTGGTCGAACCATTATGACAACATACGTCATTCCCTTTGTCTATCAGTATGTTACTTGCCCGAGATTCGATCGTCGATATCTTCATACCTAGGTCAATCTCGTTACCGGCAAGTCTCTTTACTCGTTCTTTAATACATCATCCTGAAACTAACTCATTAGTCACTTTGCTTGCAAGGCTTCTTATGATGCGTATTACCAAGAGGGCCCAGAGATACCTCTCCGGAACTCGGAGTGACAAAATCCTAATCTCGATCTATGCCAACCAAACAAACACCTTCGGAAATACCTGTAGAGTATATTTATAATCACCCAGTTACATTGTGACGTTTGATAGCACACAAGGCATTCCTCCGGTATCCGGGAGTTGCATAATCTCATAGTAGAAAGAATATGTATTTGACATGAAGAAAGCAATAGCAATAAAACAGAATGATCAATATGCTAAGCTAACGGATGGGTCTTGTCCATCGCATCATTCTCCTAATGATGTGATCCCGTTATCAAATGACAACTCATGTCCATGGTTAGGAAACCTTAACCATCTTTGATCAACGAGCTAGTCAAGTTGAGGCTCACTAGGGACACAATGTTTGTCTATGTATTCACACATGTATTTGGGTTTCCGATCAATACAATTGTAGCATGAATATAAACATTTATCATGAATAAGGAAATATAAAATAACAACTTTATTATTGGCTCTAGGGCATATTTCCTTCAGCAACCACTTAGCTTGATGCCTGCCACCGCCGCCTGGCTGCCGACAAACCCCATCGAATTTCGCCACTTCCGCTTGCCGCCGCCTATCGCCATCGACTTTCTCGACATTGCTCACGGTCAACCCAGCTCCGTCCGGTTGGGGAATCTGCCGTATTGAGAGGTTTTTCTCATGGACAACAAGGTAACTAATTTAATGAGATATTATCTCATCTCTTATTGCAGTTCATCTGCCTCCTTTAATCACCCCGCCAAAATCATCGTGAACTCATTTTTATTCGAGCTGATTTGAGGGTTTTCTTTCATTCATAGAGTGTATAATACGTGGACACATCAGGACTTTGCGGCCTCCGCCAAACATCCATGGAGTTCCATCTCACCGTACCAGATGACTTGAGGATGCCCGCGGTATGTTCAATCTCACGCTAAATCGGTTGGCATGGCCTACTATCCTGAACATATACTAAATATTGCTACATTTAGATAAAAGGTGCCACATGCACCATATACGTCAAAGGGGATTTTTTCCTCTTATTTCTATATTAGGCAAATTAATGATGCATTGTTCTTTTGATTACTCTCATATTTCTGTGACATCATGTTTACCCTATCTGTTTAATTATAGTTTTTTGTCCTTTGATTCAACTGTTGTACAGTTCTTTCAATTTGGGCCCATATTTGCATGTTACCATATTTTCTTTAACAATCCCACCATTTTCTGCAGTGCGTCCCTTGCTACGCAACAGACTCTGTAGTACACAATCTCTCCCTTTAAATGAATCAAGACTGTAGGGATGTCATACTGAACACAAACCATGGATTTACAATTGTTGCTACTGTAAGACTTGATGAACGTGGTGACTCCTATTTTGGCACTAGCCTTTGGAAAGAAATTTCTAAGTTCTATATACTGAAAGCTGGCACTAAAATTGCACTGCACATAAAAGAGCCTGGTCATGAGATATATGTTAACTTCCCCGACGATATCATCCGTCCAGACTTTGTTTGAAGTAAGTGTTCTTTTCAAATATCTGCATGTTGACTTACCCAGCAATATCAAATGAATGGTGTAGTATTTAAGCAACCAATTGTTATTCCATTTTCTTACTCTATTCCTACCTACTCACTTCTTGTTACCAATACACTTTTCTATTACCCTGTTTTAACTAAATATTCCCTGTACTCCCACTTCTATCAGATTGCGCTGCTGATAAGGAGACTCCAGAGGTGGAGAACAGGGCTGCCAACAAGCGGAGGTGGGTCGAGCAAGAACCGCAAGCGACTCCAGCATGCCTAGACTTCATCAGCAGCCTCCCCGATGATATGTTGACAGTTATCATCTCCCTCCTCCCAATCAAATATGGGGCGCGGACAACCGTCCTTTCCCGGCGGTGGCGTCGCCTATAGAACTCCACCCCTCTCGACTTCATCCACACCCACGAGCTCTGCCATGGCTATCGCAAAAGCTTGGATGCATTCTCCAAGATCCTCGGGAGTCACCCTGGCCCAACCAGATGCCTTAGTGTCACATCCCTAGTCCTGGCTTGACCTATGTTTGCTTCCATGTGTGCATCATGTTTAAATTTTTGAAAACTTGAACTGAGGAATTTTGGAAGCCTCAAAAACTTAAATAAAAGAGGGGCAAAGAACCCTGGAAAATGCATTCAATGTTTCCAAAATGGCCTTAAATAATGTTGGTTATATTTTGGCAAGGGTTTTGCACCAAACCAAAAATAATGAACATTTTGAGGAATATTTTGAGCACTGAATTTAAATCATTATTGTATTTGAATTTGGAATTATATTCATAATATATGGGATATATTTTCAAATAACTCTGAAATGCTTTATGTGCTATTGGAAAAGTCCATCTAGCAACATAAATTATTCAGAGGATATCTGGCACTGTTTTGGATTTGTTTTAATTTAAAAAAAACAGTGGCAAAGTATAAAACAGAAACAGAAAAACTATAAAAGAACAGAAACTTACCTGGACTTACCTGGCGCTCACCGAAGCCCACCTGGACGGCCCAACACTTCCGGCCCAGCCCATCTCCACCCCTCCCCTGTCGTCTTCCTCCCTGCCAGGAGGACGGGCACGCGCCCGGCGGGCGCGGCCACGCGCCCCGGCCACGCGCCCCGGCCACCTCCTCCCTCCCAGCCTGCTTCGCTCCTCCTCGACGCCCCGGTGACGCCACGCGGCCCCCTCGACCCTCTCCTACTCTCCCTGTGCCCCTCTCCTCTCTCTCCCCAGAACACTCTCCCCCTCCTCTGTTCTCCTCACCGAACGCGCCCGCCGCCGCTGACGAGAACCACTGTGGCCACCGGCCACCCCACGCCTCACCGACGCCCCAGGAAGCTCCACCCCGACCCCCTCTTCCTCCCCACCGATCCACGGCCCTCCGGAAGACCTGCAGCGTCGCCCTCAAGCTCGCCCCCAACCTTCGGCCGCCGGCGAACTTTCGAGGATTCGCGAGCTCCAGCCCCTCCCCGGCCTCGCTGTTGCCTCCACCAGATCCGCTGTGAGCTACTCTTCCATTCCCCCTCCTCCTCGCGCTCGTTCCCGTACTCTAGCCGCCCTTTTCACCGGAGCCGATTGCTCCTCGCCGCCGGCCATGGCGTGGCCGTGGCCACAGCCACCGCAGCTCGCTCCCGAGCCCACCGGCGTGCTCACCGCAAACTTAGGAACCCAAAGCACCTAACCACTCGTCCTCCCGTGCACCGCAACGCTGGTCCCGCGAACCCCGAGCTCCGGCCGCCGCCTCGGGCTCCACTCCGGCGAACCCCGGCCACCCCCGCACCTCCCGTCGGTCCCCCTAGATGCGCACGGGCACGGGCTACCTCCTGGTGCCCTTGGCGCGTCGATCCGTCGCCTCTGGCGTAACTCCGGCGAGCCACCGCCGCTCTGGGTCGTCGTCGTCGTCCAACCGCCAGCGAATCCGATGTGGCCGGTCATTAGGGCCTAACCACCCCGCTAACCCAGGCCTAGGGCCACTGACAGGTGGGCCCTACCGTTTAATTAACCCGGCTAACAATTTAGTTAAGTTAATTAAACTCTATTAAATCACTGTGCAGCTGACATGTGGGTACCACAGGTCAGATTTGACCTGGACAACGCCGTTGACTTGCTGACGTCACTGTGAAGTCATGCTGACGCAGTAATAGGTTTTCTGGATTTATTTTTTATTCAGGAATTTCAGAAAATGATTAAAACTTCAATAAATCATAGAAATTTAACCGTAACTCCAAATTAAATAATTTATATATGAAAAATTATCAGAAAAATTCAAGGAATCCATCTGTACCATTTTCATGCATGTTTGAACAATGTTTGTCCTCTGTTTTGGACAAAACAATTAAAGGGCATTTAAATAATCATATATGGAGTTGGAATTTGAATCTTGGATTCAAACCAACTTCATTTAACCTGTTGCTAGTTGCATTAGCTCAAACACATTCATATTGCCATGTCATGAGCATGCATCATATTGTGCATTGCATTGATTGTATTTCTTCTTTGTTGCCGGTATCTGTTCCCTCCCGGTAGACGATGTTCCGACGTTGTGACCGTTGACACTGATGAAGACTCAATGTTATCTTCAGAAGTGCCAGGCAAGCAAAACCCCCTTGTTCATTCCGATAAAATCCCACTCTCTCGCTCCTGCTCTCTTACTGCATTAGGACAACATCGATTCAACTGTTATTTGCTGCGGTAGTTGAACCCCTTTATCCTTTGCATGACCTGTCATTGCCACAGTAAATAGATGAAACCCACTAGCATGAGTAGGAGTTGTTTGAGCCCTGTTGTGCCTACTCATTCATGCTTGTTTGTCATGCCTGCTACTGCTTAGAGTTGAGTCAGGTCTGATTCATCGGGGATGAATCAGAGGTGTGTGAACATGTCCTATTGTGTGTGAGCTAAGTGTGTGAACACGATTTGGTAAAGGTAGCGGTGAGAGGCCATGTAGGAGTACATGGTGGGTTGTCTCATTGCAGCCGTCCTCAGGAACTGAGTTCTGTGTTTGTGATCCATGATTCAGCTACTACCACGCATTGGGCCCGAAACCAATGGACCCTCTCGGCTTCTTGATCACCCTTGTCCTCTGTCCAGGAGTTGCAAGTAGTTTCTGGTGTTTGTAGTATGCTGGAGGCCGTGCGCAGCGCTGACCGTAGGGGTGGGCTGTGATGCGGTAGGCACGTGGCACGGTGTACCGGGCGCCCGTTTGGTGTCTCGGGAACCCTGTTCACATCGTTTGGGGCTGTGAGCGAAACTCCGGCCGGATCTCCTCATGGATGGAACCCGAATAGGCGATAAACCTGGACTAGAGACTTGAGTGTTTAGGCAGGCCGTGGCCGACACCCACGTTGGGCTTCCGCTTGAAGGTTGCCGAGTACATGTCGTGTAAACGGCGGTAAGTGGTGAGAGCATGTGTGAAGAAGTACACCCCTGCAGGGTTAACATCATCTATTCGAATAGCCGTGTCCGCGGAAAAGGACTTCTGGGTTGCTTATATCAGTTCATAGACAAGTGAAAGTGGATACTCTAAAATACGCAAGATAAGCATGAGTGCTATGGATGGCGTTCTCGTAGGGAGACGGGAGCGGATCCATAGTGGTGTATTGATATGGTGAATATGTGGACTCGTGTGCGCCACCTCAAAAGAGTTACTTGCAGTCGTAGTTCAGGATAGCCACTGAGTCAAAGCTGGCTTGCTGCAGTTAAACTCCACCATCCCCTTTGTTGATAATGATGCATATGTAGTTAGTTCTGATGTAAGTCTTGCTGGGTACATTTGTACTCACGTTTGCCTATTTTATGTTTTTGCAGAGAGACCTCAGTCTCGCTAGTAGTTCCGTATGGACTTCGACGTTTAGCTTGATACCTCAGCTACGATCTTGTGCCCTCGGCAGGATCTGATAGATAGTCAGGCTTCTTAGCCTTTTTCATTTATAGATGTCTGTACTCAGACATGATAGCTTCCGCTTGTGCTTTGACTTGTATGCTCTGATTGTTGGGTCATGAGACCCATGTTTGTAATATCTCGCTCCTCGGAGCCTATTGAATAAATTACTTGAGTCGTAGAGTCATGTTGTGATGCCATGTTGTATTTGCACATATCGAGCATATTGTGTGTATGTTATTGAAATGCTTGGTATGTGTGGGATCTGACCATCTAGTTGTTTATCTTTAGTAGCCTCTCTTATGGGGAAATGTCTCCTAGTGTTCCACCGAGCCATGGTAGCTTGCTACTGCTTCGGAACACTTAGGCTGGCCGGCATGTGTCCTTCTTTGTTCCTGTGTCTGTCCCTTTGGGGAAATGTCACGCATTGAGTACCGGAGCCCTGTTAGCCCGCTACAGCCCGGTTTACCGGAGTCCTGCTAGCCCAGTGCTACAGCCCGGACCCACTTGCTGATGACCGACACGTTCGATGCTGGGTCATGGATGCCTGTCCCTGTAAGTCTGTGCCACTTTGGGTTTACGACTAGTCATGTCAGCCCGGGCTCTTTATCATATGGATGCTAGCGACATCATCATATACGTGAGCCAAAAGGCGCAAACGGTCCCGGGGAAAGGTAAGGCGACACCCGTGGGAATACCGTGCGTGAGGCCGCAAAGTGATATGAGGTGTTACATGCTAGATCGATGTGGCATTGAGTCGGGGTCCTGACACTTAGCATGGGCAAGTTCCATTCCAATGGCAAGGACTGAGCCAAGCTTGACAACTGGTTCCGATTCCCCGCCCTAGATCAGCGCGTTGAGCTCACTTTTGATGATGGACATATGCGCTCGCTGCCAACGTCTGCGCTACGCGTCGCCAAATTCAGGAACTGCCACCCCCCTTAATGACGCGCCCGCTCTTATTCTACCACAACTAAAGCACCTCAAGATCGTCGTCGTCTGCCTCCCAAATGATGACATGGAGCGCCTGCTCCATGGCTCTACTGCACTCGAGTACCTTCGTCTTCAGGCAATCAATGGGTTGAGTAGCTTCCACATCACCTCCATGACTCTCCGGACTATTTATGTGTGTTGCTGGTGCGGCAAGAAGACATAAAAAGATGTGTACCACGGTATGGTCATTGAGGACACACCTTCACTTGAGAGATTACTTGTAGTTGATCAAGATGGTCCAACAAGAATCAATGTCATTTCTGCACCAAAATTGACAGTGGTGGGCTACTCGTCTGAAAAATACTCCGAACTTGTTACTGAATCCACACCCGTTCAGGTACAACAACCTTGACAGTGGTGGGCTACTCGTGTGAAAAATACTCCGAACTTGTTACTAAATCCACACCCGTTCAGGTACAACAACCGCCTTCTACCTCTCCTTCTAGAAATTAACATTATTTCTAATTTTGAAGATGTATGTTTGTCTGTCATCTAGAAAATGATTTTGACAAGCTTGACCCTGAAACTGCGCACAGTGAAGGTCTTGGCACTAGAATCTATCGGCCCCAGCCTGGAGCAAGTTGTCAGTTTCCAGAGATACTTTCCGTGCCTGGAGAAGCTATATATCAAGGTGATGTTCCTTTCCTGTTAAATGTTAACCATAAGGGAGTTCAATTTGTGGCACCTTTTTCCAAGTTTACAATGACAATGTGCTATGATTTCTGAAGGATTTTTTTGGAGGATTTCAATACATACATGCCCCCCCATATTGGTTGCTTGATCCATATGGTTACAATCCATAAGCATTTCTCCTTTGGATTCATCTGTACTAGTTTTCTTAGGGAACTTTTCATCCATTCCAACCTCTTATGAAGAAGGCTACATTTTTCTAAATTGTAATCAAATGCCCATGTTAATCATGTCGGATCGAAGATAGCATGTTAGTCCATTTTACAAATCCTGCAAATGAAATAGGCATGTATTAGTGTTCAAAATTGCATGTAGGCACTAACACGTTTTCTTCTTTTGCAGATAAGATTAGGCCCAGTGGTGGATAATGTGATACAATATAACAATCACATTGAATGCCTAGATCTGCATCTCTCAAAAATTACTTTGAACTCCTACGGAGGGACCATACTAAAGATTATATTCGCCAGGTTCTTTGTTCTTACAACAAGGGTGCTGAAAGTAGTGAGGTTTGCCCTACATTTATTTCATAAAAATGAATGATTTGTTGATCAGCGCCGGCGCCTACAGCAGAATGGAATAGGCTCCAAAAATGTTGAATTTCATTTTGGAACCTCAAATGACAGAGTAATCGGAAGTCATAGTGTCAACCCCATACATGACTTCTCTGTGGATGACCCCTTTGCAAAAATTATGAGGTTTTGAAACCAGACTTACAAGTGGTAATATTAGTTTGAACCTCTCTGATATCCATGTTCAGCGGATCAGCGCGAGCGTTTGCAGCTGATGAGCTGAATTTCATTTCTAATATCAGTTTGAACCTTGTGATCTTCGAATTTGAGCCATATAACTCTGGAATTTGAACCTTGTAATATTTCGAGCTTTTGTCGTACAATCATTGAAATGACATCGTATGAGACTCATATATTGGTAGCACTATTTTGACCTTCTCATAGCACACGATCTTTATAGCTACCTCGACTGCAATCTTTGACATTATTGCACACACTTGGTTTCTTCAACCGTGTGCCCTATAGAGCACAGAATTAATTATCTCACTCGAGTGTCCATCATCACCCTTTTGTGTAACTTTGACCTCATCACCCACGAGTGAACTTATGACCGAAGTCATTCCACACGCTTTGTTTTTACAAAGCTTTTTTCCAATAAATGCCCATGATTTTTTCCCTCTTTTAGCTGACACGTGGCCAAACTAGCCGAGCGGGAAGCTTGCACGGTAGCGCGGGAACATGCTCACCGATGATACATTTGGCACCTATTCGATCCCATGCGTGGTCAAACGAAACGCATGCGGTGCGGTGTTGTCAAGCGTGCATCGAAATCCTCCACTATGAACGCGGTGACAAGATGTGATGATTACAAGCCGACCAGCCCCCATTTATTACAGCAGCCATTTAACCCTTGTGTATCTTCAACCTTTCGATCGCGCCCCACCATTGCAAGAAGCACACCCACCACGACAAATTCTTAGAGGTTATCCTGCGCGGCTCCAATGGCGCTCCAAGCGGCTGCCAACGACAAGCAGTGATACGTCTCCAACGTATCTATAATTTTTTATGTATTCATGCCATGTTTAAATATTTATACATGATTTTGGTATGATTTGGTTAGAACTAACCCGGAGTGACGCTGTTTTCAGCAGAACTACCGTGGTGTTGTTTTTTATAGAGAAATAAAAGTTCTCGAAATGCGCTGAAAATCAATGGATATTTTTTCTGGAAAATATATAAAACACTGGAATGAAGAGTTACCGAAGGGGAGTCCCGTGGGGCCCACGAGGGTGGAGGGTGCCCCCACCCCCCGGGGCATGCCCCTATGCCTCGTGGACTCTCTGTGGGTCCCCCTGACTTGTTCGTGATGCCAACCTCTCCTATAAATACAGAAACCTCCAAAAAATAACCTAGATCAGGAGTTCCGCTACCGCAAGCCTCTATAGCCACCAAAAACCAATCGGGACCCTATTTCGGTACCCTGTCGGAGGGGGATCCATCACCGGTGGCCATCTTCATCATCCCGACGCTCTCCATGACGAGAAGGGACTAGTTCACCCTCGAGGATGAGGGTATGTACCAGTAGCGATGTGTTTGATATCTCTCTCTCTCTCTCTCTCTATGTCTCTCTCTCTCTCGTGTTCTTGATTTGGCACGATCTTGATGTACCGCAAGCTTTGCTATTACAGTTGGATCTTATGATGTTTCTCCCCCTCTACTCTCTTGTAATGGAATGAGTTTTCCCTTTGAAATTATCTTATCAGATTGAGTCTTTAAGGATTTGAGAACACTTGATGTATGTCTTGCATGGGATACCCGTGGTGACAATGGGGTATTCTATTTATCCACTTGATGTATGTTTTGGTGATCAACTTGCGGGTTCCGTGACCTTGGGAATCTATGCATAGGGTTTGGCACACATTTTTGTCTTGATTCTCCGGTAGAAACTTTGGAGCCCTCTATGAAGTTCTTTGTGTTGGTTTGAATAGATGAATCTGAGATTGTGTGATGCATATCATATAATCATACCCGCAGATACTTTTGGTGACATTGGAGTATCTAGGTGACATTGGGGTTTTTGGTTGATGTGTGTCTTAAGGTGTTATTTTACTACGAACTCTAGGGCTGTTTGTGACACTTATAGGAATAGCCCAATGGATTGATCGGAAAGAATAACTTTGAGGTGGTTTCGTACCCTACAATAATCTCTTCGTTTGTTCTCCGCTATTAGTGACTTTGGAGTGACTCTTTGTTGCATGTTGAGGGATAGTTATATGATCCAATTATCTTATCCTTGTTGAGAGAACTTGCACTAGTGAAAGTATGAACGCTAGGCCTTATTTCTAAGCGTTGCAATACCATTTACACTCACTTTTATCGCTTGCTACCTTGATGTTTTTATATCTTCAGATTATGAAAACCCATATCTACCATCCATATTGCACTTGTATCACCATCTCCTCGCCGAACTAGTGCACCTATACAATTTAGCTTTGTATTGGGTGTGTTGGGGACACAAGAGACTCTTTGTTATTTGGTTGCAGGGTTGTTTCAAAGAGACCATCTTCATCCTACGCCTCCCACAAATTGATAAACCTTAGGTCATCCACTTGAGGAAAATTTGCTACTGTCCTACAAACCTCTGCACTTGGAGGTCCAACAACGTCTACAAGAAGAAGGATGCGTAGTAGACATCAAGCTCTTTTCTAGTGCCGTTGCCGGGGAGGTTAGTGCTTGAAGGTATATCTTTAGTTCTTGCAATTCAATCTTTTAGTTTCTTATTTTATCACTAGTTTAGTCTATAAAAGAAAACTACAAAAAATGGAATTGAGCGTGCCTCATATGCTTCATCTTTTTAATGTCTTTCGTGAAAATAAGGATTCCAATAATTGTGCCAAAGTGTTAGAAGAAGAATGCAATAAATTGTTTGGCATAAAATCTTTGAATGATGAGCATGGGTGCAATGTTGTTAGTATGAATTCCTTGAATATTCATGATGCTAATGATATGCAAAGCCACAAGCTTGGGGATGCTATGTTTGATGAAGATGATATTTTTAGTCCCCCAAGTTTTGATGAGCAAATTTATTATCATGATAGCATGCCTCCTATTTATGATGATTATATTGATGAAAGTGGGTTTGTAAGAGTGTCAACTTTAGAAACTAATGATCCCACTATTTTGGAGGGTGTTGAATCTTATTGTCATAATTATGAAAGTGTATTTGGAGAGGTCATGACTTTATTTAATGATGAATCCACTATTTTGGAAGAGGTTCCATTTGATTATGAGAACAAAGTTGCTATCTATGATGATTATTGTGATGACATGTATGCTATAAAGAATAATGATAACCATGAAACTTGTCATCTTGATTTTAATTTTCAATTGGATTATGCCTCACATGATAGTTATTTTGTTGCATTTGCTCCCACTACTATTCATGAGAATAAATTTGCTTATGTGGAGAGTAATAGAATTTATTTTCTTGTAGATCATGAAAATAATGCTTTATGTGATAGTTGTATTGTTGAATTCATTCATGATGCTACTGAAATTACTATGAGGGAGGAATATATGCTTGTCGGAGTTGCAATGATATCAAGTTTGCTCTCTATGTGTAGAAAATCTTGAAGCTATGCTTGTTTTGCTTTCCTATGCTAGTTTATTATTGTTCCCATAAATTGTTTGCTCACAAAATCCCTAGTCATAGGAAGTGGGTTATACTTAAATGTGCTAGTCATATGCTTCATGATGCTCCCGTTATGTTTCAGTTCTTATCTTTTATGTGAGCATCATTGCCATCATCATGCCTAGCTAAAAAGGCATTAAAGAAAAGCGCTTGTTGGGAGACAACCCAACATTACCCCTACTGTTTTTGTGTGTTAACATTATTAATCTACTGTATTAATCATGTTTTATAGGTTTTATTTCAAAGTGCCAAGTAAAGCCTTTAGGATAGCTTGCGGTGATAGTTGTGTTGATCCTGCTGAAAATCAGATACTTTTACGCTCCGTAAATTAGTTTTGATAATTCACAGAAACATGATTTTGATCTGATTCTTTTTTCTATGGACTGGTACAAAAATTTACCAGGTTTTCCTAATTTTGTAGGAGTTTTATAGTTGAAGAAGTATTCGAAAGTTACAGGTTACTACAGACTATTCTGTTTTTGACAGATTCTATTTTCTATGTTGTTTGCTTATTTTGATGAATCTACGAGTAGTATTGGAGGGTATGAACCATAGAGAAGTTGGAATAGAGTATATATTACACCAATATGAATTTAGAATGAGTTCACAACAGTACCAAAAGTGGTGATTTATTTTCTTATACTAACGGAGCTTATGAGTTTTCTGTTGAGTTTTGTGTTGTGAAGTTTTCAAATTTTGGGTAAAGATTCGATGGACTATGGAATAAGGTGTGGCAAGAGCCTAAGCTTGTGGATGCCCAAGTCACCCCAATGTAATATTCAAGGACAACCAAGAGCCTAAGCTTGGGGATGCCCCGGATGGCATCCCCTCTTTCGTCTTTGTTCATCGATAACTTTACTTGAGGCTATATTTTTATTCACCACATGATATGTGTTTTGCTTGGAGCGTCATTTTATTTTATTAGGTTTTTCTTGTTGTTTGAATAAAATACCAAGATCTGAAATTCTTAAATGTTAGAGAGTCTTCACATAGTTACATAATTATTTATCTACTCACTGATCTCCACTTATATCTTTCAGAGTAGTTTGTTGTTTGCTCTAGTGCTTCACTTATATCTTTCTAGAGCACGATGGTGTTTTTATTTTGAAGAAATCGGTGAACTCTCAGGCTTCACTTATATTATTTTGAGAGTCTTAAAAAGCATGGTAATTTGCTATGCTTATTAATTTAGTCCTAATATGATGTGCATCCAAGAGGGATATAATAAAAACTTCCATATAAAGTGCATTGAATCTAAGAGAAGTTTGATTCCTTATGATTGTTTTGAGATATGAAGATGGTGATATTAGAGTCATGCTAGTGGAGTAGTTGTGGATTTGAGAGATACTTGTGTTAAAGTTTGTGATTCCCATAGCATGCACGTATAGTGAATCATTATGTGATGAAGTCGGAGCATGCTTTATTTATTGATTGTCTTCCTTATGAGCGGTGGTCGGGGACGAACGGTGGTCTTGTCCTACCAATCTATCCCCCTAGGAGCATGCATGTAGTACTTCATTTCGATAACTAATAGACTTTTTCAATAAGTATGTGAGTTCTTTATGACTAATGTTGAGTCCATGGATTATACGCACTCTCACCCTTCCGCCATTGCTAGCCTCTCTAGTACCGAGCAACTTTCGCCGGTACCATACAGCCACCATAACCTTCCCCAAAACAGCCACCATACCTACCTATTATGGCATTTCCATAGCCATTCTGAGATATATTGCTATGCAACTTTCCACCGTTCCGTTTATTATGACATGCTTCATCATTGTCATATTGCTTTGCATGATCATGTAGTTGACATTATATTTGTGGAAAAGCCACCTTTCATAATTCTTTCATACATGTCACTCTTGATTCATTGCACATCCTGGTACACCGCCGGAGGCATTCATATAGAGTCATATTTTGTTCCAAGTATCGAGTTGTAATTCTTGAGTTGTAAGTAAATAAAAGTGTGATGATCATCAGTATTAGAGCATTGTCCCAGTGAGGAATGGATGATGGAGGTTATGATTCCCCCACAAGTCGGGATAAGACTCCGGACGAAAAAAGGGGCCAAAAAAAGAGAGAGAAGGCCCAAACAAAAAAAAACAAAAAAATGAGAGAAAAAGAGAGAAGGGGCAATTCTACTATCCTTTTACCACACTTGTGCTTCAAAGTAGCACCATGATCTTCATGATAGAGAGTCTCTTATGTTGTCACTTTCATATACTAGTGGGAATTTTTTATTATAGAACTTGGCTCGTATATTCCAATGATGGGCTTCCTCAAATTGCCCTAGGTCTTCGTGAGCAAGCGAGTTGGATGCACACCCACTTAGTTTCTTTTTGAGATTTAACACACTTATAGCTCTAGTGCATCTGTTGCATGGCAATCCCTACTCACTCACATTGATATCTATTGATGGGCATCTCCATAGCCCGTTGATATGCCTAGTTGATGTGAGACTATCTTCTCCATTTTGTCTTCTCCACAACCACCACTCTATTCCACCTATAGTGTTATGTCCATGGCTCACGCTCATGTATTGCGTGAAAGTTGAAAAAGTTTGAGAACATCCAAAAGTATGAAACAATTGCTTGGCTTGTCATCGGGGTTGTGCATGAATTAAATATTTTGTGTGATGAAGATAGAGCATAGCCAGACTATATGATTTTGTAGGGATAGCTTTCTTTGGCCATGTTATTTTGAGAAGAGATGATTGCTTTATTAGTATGCTTGAAGTATTATTGTTTTTATGACAACATTAAACTTTTGTTTTGAATCTTATGGATCTGAATATTCTTGCCACAACAGAGAAGATTACATTGATAAATATGTTAGGTAGCATTCCACATCAAAAATTCTGTTTTTATCATTTACCTACTCAAGGACGAGCAGAAATTAAGCTTGGGGATGATGATACGTCTCCAACGTATCTATAATTTTTTATGTATTCATGCCATGTTTATAATATTTCTACATGATTTTGGTATGATTTGGTTAGAACTAATCCAGACTGACACTATTTTTAGCAAAACTACAGTGGTGTTGTTTTTTGTGCAGAAATAAAAGTTCTCGGAATGCGCTGAAAATCAACGGAGATTTTTTTGGAAAATATAAAAAATACTGGAACAAACATTTACCGGAGGGGAGTCCCATGGGGCCCACGAGGGTGGAGGGCACCCCTACCCCCCTGGGGCGCGCCCATGTGCCTCGTGGACTCCATGGGTCCCCTGACTTGTTCTTGACGCCAACCTCTCCTATAAATACAGAAACCTCCAGAAAATAACCTAGATCGGGAGTTCCGTCGTCGCATGCCTCTGTAGCCACCAAAAACCAATCGAGACCCTGTTCCGGCACCCTGCCGGAGGGGATCCATCACCGGTGGCCATCTTCATCATCCCGGCGCTCTCCATGAGCATGAACATGAACAGGAACAAATCCTACGCAAGTGTCACTCTGAATCTTATGGAGGACACCACGCTGGAGATAGAACTGCACACAAGGTACTACAATCTGGTTTTTATTGGCCTACTCTCTTCAAAGATGCTCGTATGTTTGTCTTATCTTGTGATGAATGTCAAAGAATAGGTAACATTAGTAGACGTCAAGAAATGCCTATGAGTTATTATCTTGTTATTGAACTGTTTGATGTTTGGGGATTTGATTATATGGGACCTTTTCCTACCTCCAATGGTTATACACATATTTTAGTTGCTGTTGATTACGTTACTAAGTGGCTAGAAGCTATTCCAACTAGTAGTGCTGATCATAACACTTCTATTAAAATGCTTAAAGAAGTTATTTTTCCGAGGTTTGGAGTCCCTAGATATCTTATGACTGATGGTGGTTCACACTTTATTCATGGTGCTTTCCGTAAGATGCTCGCTAAGTATGATGTCAATCATAGAATAGCATCTCCTTATCACCCGCAGTCTAGTGGTCAAGTAGAGTTGAGAAATAGAGAGCTCAAATTAATTTTGCAAAAGACTGTGAATAGATCTAGAAAGAATTGGTCCAGAAAACTTGATGATGCGTTATGGGCCTATAGAACTGCATACAAAAATCCTATGGCTATGTCTCCATATAAGATGGTTTATGGAAAAGCATGTCATTTACCTCTTGAACTTGAACATAAAGCATATTGGGCTATTAAAGAGCTCAATTATGACTTCAAACTTGCCGGTGAGAAGAGGTTGTTTGATATTAGCTCACTTGATGAATGGAGAACCCAAGCATATGAGAATGCCAAGCTTTTCAAAGAAAAAGTCAAACGCTGGCATGATAAGAGGATACAAAAGCGTGAGTTTAACGTAGGAGATTATGTGTTATTATTCAACTCTCATTTAAGATTTTTTGCAGGAAAACTTCTCTCAAAATGGGAAGGTCCCTACGTTATCGAGGAGGACTATCGTTCTGGTGCTATAAAAATCAACAACTTCGAAGGCACAAATCCGAGGGTGGTTAACGGTCAAAGAATTAAACATTATATTTCAGGTAATCCTATCAATGTTGAAACTAATATTATTGAAACCATAACCCCCGAGGAATACATAAGAGACACTTTCCAGAACGTCCCAGACTCCGAAAAGGCATAGGTACGTGGTACGGTAAGTAAACTGACTCCAAAACAACTCTAATGGCATTTTTTTATCAGTTTTGGATTATTTAAGAAATTTAGGAAGAAGGAAGTAGTCCGAAAGGGACATGGGGCTCCCATGAGAGAGGAGGCCGCCCCCCCTGTAGGGCGCGCCCCCTGTCTCGTGAGCACCTCGTGTGCCTCCCGGACTCCGTTTTCTTGTATGTTACGTATTTTGGTCGGTAAAAATTCATTATATATACTCCCGAAGGCTTTGACCACCGTATCACGCAAATATCTTCTGTTTTCGTTTCGAGCTGTTTCCATTGCAGATTTAGAGCACCATGACTTCCCCCTCCTCCAACAACGAAGACAAGGATGCTTGGCTAATGAAGATAGAGCTGAAAAGAGATGAACCAGAAGAGATCAACAAGGATGAAGGGATCAAGAAGGCCATGGAGGTCCAAGCTCCGGTGGTGAAAGAAAAAGACATCCCTCAACCTTTACCTAACCTTTTTGAAAGTGCAACTATTCCTAGGTGGTTTTGGTAATTCATAACAACATATAGCTCATTGAGCTAATACTATTCCAAGATAATTATTTCAGGAAAGCTCAATGAATGGCATGGCATGGATGATGAAAGTGGATCCCTCAAAATATCAAGGACAAAGGATTGGCTCAAGCTCAAAAGCTCAAGACTCTTCATTTTACATTTTAGTGATCCAAGATCACATTGAGTCTATAGGAAAAGCCAATACTATCAAGGAGGGATGAGGTGTTGCTTAATGAGCCTCTTGCTTCATGTGCTTAGTGATATGCTCCAAATACCCTCGACTACTTTCTCACATCCTCATATGACCCAAACCTAAAGTCAAAATCGATCACATCGATTCTTTCTATCCGGCACCACCGAGTTCAAATGTCATAGCCACTGCCACAAACCCTAGGCAAATCGGTCTCACCGATAGGGATCTCGGTCTCACCGAGATGGGATTGTAATCTCTCTGTTTCCCTTCGTAACATTTCGGTCTAACCGAAGTGAGTGATCGGTCCCACCGAGATTGCAATGTAAACTCTCTGTTTCCCTTTCGTAACATTTTGGTCTCACCGAAAAGAGCGAATCGGTCCCACCGAGTTTACCTGACAAACTCTCTGGTTAGCTAATTACCAAAATCGGTCTCACCGAGTTTGTGTAATCGGTCTCACCGAGATTACGTTATGCCCTAACCCTAACCATATCGGTCTTACCGAGTTGCATGTCAGTCCCACCGAAAATCCTAACGGACACTAGGTTTACTAAATCGGTCTGACCGAGTTTGTTAATTCGGTCCCACCGAGATTGGTAAATTGTGTGTAACGGTTAGATTTTGTGTGGAGGCTATATATACCCCTCCACCTCCTCTTCATTCGTGGAGAGAGCCATCAGAACAAACCTACACTTCCAACTTACCAGTTCTGAGAGAGAACCACCTACTCATGTGTTGAGGCCAAGATATTCCATTCCTACATATGAATCTTGATCTCTAGCCTTCCCCAAGTTGCTTTCTACTCAATTCTTCTTTCCACCAGATCCAAATCCTATGAGAGAGAGTTGAGTGTTGGGGAGACTATCATTTGAAGAACAAGAGCAAGGAGTTCATCATCAACACACCATTTGTTACTTCTTGGAGAGTGGTGTCTCCTAGATTGGCTAGGTGTCACTTGGGAGCCTCCGACAAGATTGTGGAGTTGAACCAAGGAGTTTGTAAGGGCAAGGAGATCGCCTAATTCATGAAGATCTACCGCTAGTGAGGCAAGTCCTTCATGGGCGAAGGCCATGGTGGGATAGACAAGGTTGCTTCTTCGTGGACCCTTCGTGGGTGGAACCCTCTATGGACTCGCGCAACCGTTACCCTTCGTGGGTTGAAGTCTCCATCAACGTGGATGTACGATAGCACCACCTATCGGAACCACGGCAAAAACATCCGTGTCTCCAACTGCATTTGAATCCTCCAAACCCTTCCCTTTACTTTCTTGCAAGTTTCATGCTTTAATTTCCGCTGGCTATATACTCTTTGCATGCTTGCTTGAATTGCGTGATGATTGCTTGACTTGTCCAAAGTTGCTAAAATCTGCCAAACTCTAAAACTAGGAAAATGTTAAGTTTTTAATTGGTCAAGTAGTCTAATCACCCCCCTCTAGACATACTCCAAGGTCCTACAAGTGGTATCAGAGCTTTGGTATCCATTTGCTTTGATTTCCATAGGTTTTGGTGGTCATAGCCTTGGTTTCACAACCTAGGAGAGTATGGCGTCTAGCGAGGGAAATTATCACCGTAGAGGTCCTTACTTCGATGGAACTAATTTTGCTAGTTGGAAGCATAAGATGAAAATGCATATTCTCGGACATAACCCCGCCGTTTGGGCTATTGTTTGTATTGGCTTGCAAGGTGAATTCTTTGATGGGAGAGAACCAAACCGTGAAGCGAGTGCGGATGAATTGAAGATGCTGCAATACAACACTCAAGCTTGTGATATCCTCTTCAATGGTTTATGCCCCGAAGAATTCAACAAAATCAGCCGTCTTGAGAATGCAAAGGAAATTTGGGACACTCTGGTTGATATGCATGAAGGTACCAACTCCGTCAAGGAATCCAAGTTGGATGTGCTCCAAAGTCAGCTTGACAAGTTCAAAATGAAGGATGGTGAAGGTGTCGCTGAAATGTACTCTAGGCTTGCTCTTATCACAAAAGAGATTGCCTGCTTAGGGAGTGAAGAGATGACCGACAGATTCATCATCAAGAAGATCCTAAGAGCATTGGATGGAAAATATGATACCGTGTGCACATTGATTCAAATGATGCCCAATTACAAGAATCTCAAGCCAACGGAAGTCATTGGTAGAATTGTTGCTCATGAGATGTCACTCAAGGATAAGGAGGAACTTCACAACAAGTCAAGTGGTTCTTACAAAGCCTCATGTGAAGCCCCCACATCATCAAGTGAGAAACAAACCTTCAATGAAGAATTGAGCTTAATGGTGAAGAATTTCAACAAATTCTACAAGAGTAGAAGCAAAGAAAGAAGCTCTAAGTCAAGGTCCTACAATGACAAGAGTTCTTCCAGTCGAGAGCGCAATTGCTACAATTGTGGGAGACCCGGACACTATTCCAATGAGTGTACGACACCCTACAAAAGAAGAGAAGATTCTCCTAAAAGAAGAAGTAGAAGAGAAGAATCACCGCCAAGAGAGAGGAGGAGTAGAGATGATCGTTATGAACGAAGAACCTCCCGGAGAAGCAAAGATTCGGAAAGGAAGGACAAGTCATCAAAGAGCTACACAAAACAAATACATCAAGCTCATGTTGGCGAATGGGTATCCGGTTCCGACTTTGAACATCACTCCGAGAGAAGCTATCACTCCGACTCTGAACATACTCAAGATGAAGGTGTTGCCGGTCTAGCACTTGTGTCAACCAACTCCTACGACATATTTGACTCACCAAATGAAGGAATTGGAAGATGCTTCATGGCTAAAGGCCCTAAGGTAACTCATCCCGAGTATGTTGATTTTAATAGTGATGAAGATGACTTGCTAGGTGATGATGATTTACTTATTGACAACTCTAGTGATGAATACTATGATGGAACGTCAATTAATCATGCTAAACAAGATAAAACGAATGACAATGATAAGGAGAAGATTGAGCTTCTAACTAAAGAACTAAACATTCTTAAGTTAGCTCATGAAACTATCTTCGAAAATCATTGAGAACTTTTAAGGGCTCATGAGAAGTTACGCTTTGAAAAGCTCAATCTTGAGCAAGAGCATGAGTTCTTAAAGGCAATCAATGATGATCTTCACAAGAAAAGTTCTTCTTATATTGCCAAGCGTTTACTCTTATCTACTTACGTGCCTCAAGTCAAGTCTAGTAACAAGAACAAGAAAGATTCTTCCTCTAGTAGTAACAATAACAATGCTAAATCCAATATTGTTGCTTTTAGTAGTTCTCTTGATTCCACTAATGATTCTCTTAGCCAAGTTACACTTGAGCAAGAAAATAGCTTATTGAAGGGAATTATAGAGAAAGGTGTATACAAGAGCCTTGCTGGGAGTAAGCAATTCGAGGAAATTGTGCGCAAGGAAGGAAGGCACCGGAAGAATCAAGATGTTGGTTTTGAACGAAAGTTCAATGTCAATGGAGTTGAGTGGGAAGAAGATCAATACCCCAAGATGAAGTTTGTTCCTCAACAAGAGAAGTATGATCCTACTTCCTTCAAGGGGACACAAGCACAAGATGATCTTCCACCACAAGACCACAAGGATAAAGGCAAGGACAAGCTTCAAGAGGAGATTGATGCATTTGAAGAAGCACCTAAGGCCTTGGTCAAGTGGGTTCCCAGGACTACGTCAAGTTCTACTTCATCAAGCACAACTACTACACCAAGGATTCCCATCAAGATGATGTGGATCCCGAAGAAGAAGAGCTAGAGAGTTCTTGAGGGTGACTCCACCAACATTCTTCACTCATATCATTATGGCAAGGACAAGTGCAATCAACTTCCACATCTTGCACTAGTTCAAGGAGTCACAAACCCTCATGTTAGTAAGGCAAGGGACAAGGTAACCTAATGTTTTCATGGACATCATATTGTGTGTGCATCACTCTATGTCTATGGATATTCTTGTTTGTTCCTTGTGGGACTAACCCGTGTAGGTATTGAAAGTACAACTCACTCCAAAGGATTGCTCCAAAAGATCTACATCAACATTGAGCATCCACATCTTCAACACCTACATGAACTCATCATCGACAAAACCCAAGGTTAGTTCATCCCTCTAAGGGGGGATCTCACATCTAGGGGGAGCTTAACTCTAAAGAATTGAGTCAAAGCAACTCTAATGGTGTGAACACATCAATGCATTATGTAAAAGTGGTAACCCCACTTGAGCTTAAACGATGAGTATGACCTATGATCAAATGTTCTCATTTGACTCCTAAGTCAATATACTCATATATAGATGACCTAGTCATCGGCAATTGTTTGATAGATGCTAGAATTGGTTGTGCATGCTTTGCCACATATTTCATTTGTCATTTTATTGTGTGAGAATGTTGGTTGCATATTTTACTCAATCAAGGACATCCACTTGTTGTTTTGATTGATTGGATTCTTTTTCTTTGGCCAAGTGGATGGACAAGAATGCCTAAGAACCTTCTCTAGCTATCTATGCTTTTCTCGTCTCAAACTCTATTCATGCTACATCACAAAATTTGATCAAGTCAGATTCGAACCACTCTGTGTGAGGAGCACTTGGAGTCCCCGATTCGTCATAGTTCTTTGTGATTTTCGGTCTGACCAATTCCTCCATTTCGGTCCTACCGAGATCACTAAGTCGATCTAGGTTTTCAATCTCGATGCAACCGATTTGAACTTTTCGGTCACACCGAGTTGCTGTAACTATTAACAGTTATGCATCTCAGTGCCACCGAGTTGTTCCCCTTGGTCACACCGATAGTGTCGGGCTATATATACTCACGGGCAAATTTTGGAAAACTTTCTCCGGAACTCCTCGCCCGCGCATAGCTCGCTCTACCTACTAGGTCTACGGATCGTCGACTTCGTCGCAGCCGCCTCCTGTCGCTGGTCTCCGCCGCCGTCAACGGATTTCTTCTCCGCCGTTGCCGCCGTAGCGAGTTCACCGCCGAACTAGGGTATGAACTCGATCACAGTGCTATCCTCATCTAATTCTCAGCACATTGTGTTCGTAATGCATCTTGCCATGATTGAAACACTCCTATCCAGTCAATGCGATCCTTAGAATAGATGTGATTCGAAAATTTAGGGTTAGGTTTCCGCTGAAACCATCTCGAACCCACCGAGTTGAAAAACTCGGTCCCACCGACTTGGCTAACGCCATTGCACTAGTAAGTCTCGGTCTGACCGAGAATTACAAATCGATGTGACCGATTTTAGAACTTTGTGAAACCATGGCAGTCTCGGTGCCACCGAACTATGACTCCGTCTGACCGAGTTCACTAGTTTAGGTTCCAAAACTGCTTCTGTATCACCAAGTTTGAAAATCGATAGATCCGAAATGCTTTCTGTGGAAACTAAAACTAAGTTTTTTTTGAATCATTCTTTTGCAAAAATCTCTGCATTTTGTGATGCTCCTCCACTCTATCTCATCTATAACTATTCACAGGGTCGGTAGTCAGTGTGTGTAGTATGTCAGACCAAAGTGATAGTCAGAACAAGTTAGCAGAGCAGATTCACATGAGTGAGGGCACTAGTCCCTCTAGCAGCTCAGATGAGGGGAGCAGAAGCACTCCCAGCAATTTGCCCAAAGCAGCCACAAGAGCAAGAAGGAAGAGAACCTCAGACTCTGAGGATGAGGATTATGTGGCTATTGAAGATGAGGCTACTTCCAAGAAGGTAGTGCTCAAGAAAGTGCCCAGTTCAACTGCAGTTAAGCCAGGCATGAAGATCAAAAGGCCAGCAGGAAGACAGCCAATGTCCAAAGCCAGAGGATCAACTCAAGTACCTGAAAAGCCTAGTCCCAAAGAGCCAGCTGCAGAAGGAAAGAAAAGGAAGGAAAGGGTCAAGAAGACCATGGCCAGAGTTGTTGGTCAACCTTCCATGATGGAAGAGGGAGAAGAGTTTGCTGAACCAGCACCCAAGGCACAAAAGCTGATGGGTGATGCTATAAAGTCAGGGGTTGCAACATCAAAGCCCAAAGAAGCACCCAAAGCTGCCTCCAAGCCCAAGATTGCACCAAAGAGAAATACCAGGAGTATACCAGCAACTGAGAAGAACAAGGCCCCAATGCCTGAGGTTACTGCTGAGGAAGATGAAGAAGGGCAGATCTTAAGGAAGCTCAAACCCAAGATCCCAGACCACAATGATGCTCATCCTGTGGCTGAGAATAGGAAGATCGGAAGAGATCTAGGGTTGAGGCTATGGAGAGAGTCAGATCCATATGCCACCAGGAGAAGGACTGTTGTTGATTACAGGTTCCATACCAAGGAGTAGCAGGACTTCTATGAGACAATCTTGTTGGACAAGAAGCCCATAGTGTGTGATATGAGGTGGGTCGACTAGACCTACATGAAGGAAAATGAGGAACACTATCCTGGAGTGCAAGACAGTTTCATTGCTTGTGGAGTTGCAGATTTTGTTGGGCAGAAACTCACCAACTGGAATGATGAATTCATTATGCAATTCTACTCCACAGCACATTTCTATCCAGATGGCAGGATAGTTTGGATGTCTGAAGGAACGAGATACCAGTCAACCATTGAGGAATGGGCAAGTCTGATCAATGCCCCAGAGGAGAGTGAAGATGACTTGGATATTTATGCCAAGAAGAAAATGGATCATAACTCAATGTCACATATGTACAAGGAGATCCCGGATGAAGCACTTGAGATTTTCAAGTTTGGATCAGTTCATTTTCTTCTGTCAGGGCTGCCTACGATCAACCAGATCTTAAGGCACGCTCTTTTGCCCAAATCAGGTGATCACAACATGATTAGAGGGCATGCAATTAACTTGCTACATGTATTTGATGTGCCCCAGAAATTCAAGGTCATGAGCCTTATGGTTGAAACTATCAAGAGGACTGCAGCACCAGGAGAGAAGTTGTGGATATGCCCCACAGATTCAGGAGTTGATTAACTCAAAGATGGGCACATGAAAATATCAGTTGGATAAAGAACGTTTTGCTCTCTATCCAGACTTTGAGGACAATCAAGTTGTCATGAATGAGAATGAACCATCATCAGTGCAAGCTCAAGCGAAGAAGGAGAAAGCAAGGAAAGAGAAGGCTGCCAAGATGCCAACTCAAGAGGAGGCATCTGAGTATTTCTTGAAGAACAAGCAGGAGCAGCTTGGTTACTTGATAGCATCAACACCGAGGATTGAGAAGGGGTTCGCCACCCTAACTCAAACCAGGAGAGCCTGGAAAGAATCATGGAACAAAAATTCTATGATCTTGATGTCAAAGTAACTGAGATTAAGTCAGTTGTGGAACAGCTTCAGGATGACATCCAGGAGAGGAAGGGCAAGACAACCACTGATGTATTTGCCAGAGTGCCTAGAGCTCAGAGGTCAGCTGCAGTGCCTGTGACAGATACCAGAGCCACATCATCTGCACCAGCTACAGCTCCTACAGCTCAAGTGCAACCAGCTCCAGCACCAACTCCTCCAGCTCCATCTACATTGACTGAAGCCTTCATTCTTGGAGTTATCCGGACACCACCACCACCTGAAGACCAAGCCTAAGAGACGATCTAGCACTATGCATTTTCTATGAACTTTTTGGTAACTTGTTGCCAAAGGGGGAGAAAAATGTATAGATCATAGGCTTCGAGAGAGATATTTGCTATTTTTTGTTCTCTCTTGTCTTCTTGGTTAAACTTGTTTGCTTTTGATTGCTTGAGATACTATGCAATTACCTGTGAGACATTGATGATCATGTGTTTGATACACTTATGCATGTTTGATGATATTATCTTACCTATCCTTATATGATCATTCACTTTGCTTGGTGATGAGTGCATGTATTCAATCCTTATTATTTTGAGCGCTCCACCAAGATGTATGTGACATGGAAGAGTAACCCATGAGCCTAATTCCTTGTGCATTTGCAGTCCAAAGCAAATCTTAAAATATGCACAAATTTAGGGGGAGCTCTTGCTTATCACATACTTCTCAAAGCGACGATGTTTTTCAATCTTATTATCATTTGTCGAAGCTTTGATCTATATGTTGTCATCAATTACCAAAAAGGGGGAGACTGAAAGTGCAACTATCCCTAGGTGGTTTTGGTAATTCATAACAACATATAGCTCATTGAGCTAATACTATTCCAAGACAATTATTTCAGGAAAGCTCAATGAATGGCATGGCATGGATGATGAAAGTGGATCCCTCAAAATATCAAGGACAAAGGATTGGCTCAAGCTCAAAAGCTCAAGACTCTTCATTTTACATTTTAGTGATCCAAGATCACATTGAGTCTATAGGAAAAGCCAATACTATCAAGGAGGGATGAGGTGTTGCTTAATGAGCCTCTTGCTTCATGTGCTTAGTGATATGCTCCAAATACCCTCAACTACTTTCTCACATCCTCATATGACCCAAACCTAAAGTCAAAATCAGTCACACCTATTCTTTCTATCCGGCGCCACCGAGTTCAAATGTCATAGCCACTGCCACAAACCCTAGGCAAATCGGTCTCACCAATAGGGATCTCGGTCTCACCGAGATGGGATTGTAATCTCTCTGTTTCCCTTTGTAATATTTCGGTCTAACCGAAGTGAGCGATCGGTCCCACCGAGATTGCAATGTAAACTCTCTGTTTCCCTTTCGTAACATTTTGGTCTCACCGAAAAGAGCGAATCGGTCCCACCGAGTTTACCTGACCAACTCTCTGGTTAGCTAATTACCAAAATCGGTCTCACCGAGTTTGTGTAATCGGTCTCACCGAGATTACGTTATGCCCTAACCCTAACCATATCGGTCTTACTGAGTTGCATGTCAGTCCCACCGAAAATCCTAATGGTCACTAGGTTTACTAAATCGGTCTGACCGAGTTTGTTAATTCGGTCCCATTGAGATTGGTAAATTGTGTGTAACGGTTAGATTTTGTGTGGAGGCTATATATACCCCTCCACCTCCTATTCATTCGTGGAGAGAGCCATCATAACAAACCTACACTTCCAACTTACCAGTTCTGAGAGAGAACCACCTACTCATGTGTTGAGGCCAATATATTCCATTCCTACCATATGAATCTTGATCTCTAGCCTTCCCCAAGTTGCTTTCCACTCAATTCTTCTTTCCACCAGATCCAAATCCTATGAGAGAGAGTTGAGTGTTGGGGAGACTATCATTTGAAGCACAAGAGCAAGGAGTTCATCATCAATGCACCATTTGTTACTTCTTGGAGAGTGGTGTCTCCTAGATTGGCTAGGTGTCACTTGGGAGCCTCCGACAAGATTGTTGGAGTTGAACCAAGGAGTTTGTAAGGGCAAGGAGATCGCCTACTTCATGAAGATCTACCGCTAGTGAGGCAAGTCCTTCGTGGGCGACGGCGATGGTGGGATAGACAAGGTTGCTTCTTCGTGGACCCTTCATGGGTGGAGCCCTCCGTGGACTCGCGCAACCGTTACCCTTCGTGGGTTGAAGTCTCCATAAATGTGGATGTACGATATCACCACCTATCGGGACCACGACAAAAACATCCGTGTCTCCAACTGCATTTAAATCCTCCAAACCCTTCCCTTTACTTTCTTGCAAGTTGCATGCTTTAATTTCCGCTGGCTATATACTCTTTGCATGCTTGCTTGAATTGCGTGATGATTGCTTGACTTGTCCAAAGTTGCTAAAATCTGCCAAACTCTAAAACTGGGAAAAGGTTAAGTTTTTAATTGGTCAAGTAGTCTAATCACCCCCCATCTAGACATACTTCAAGGTCCTACACTTTTCACTCCAACAGAGATTGAAGCTTTCAAGACGATTGAGTTAGCCCGCATATAGAACAAGTATCTCACACAAGAGAATATTTTGTTGAAGGATCATATTGATGGGCTCAAGGGCATTATCCGCAAGTTGGAGGAGCTTTTACGCTTGATGTGCGATTATCCACCGTCATCACCACCTCCGAGGAAATAATCACATGGGTATGGGCACTCCCCTTGGCAATTGCCAAGCTTGGGGGAGGTGCCCCGGTATCGTATCACCATCACACTCCTATCTTTACACCTTTATTTAGTTCGATCTTTTTAGTAGTATCTTGATCTAGTAGATTGAAGTTTTGATATCAAGTAGTTTTGAGCTTTGCATTGTGATCTCTTTATGTAAGAGAGTCCGTGTGCTATCTATAGTAAAGATTAGTGTTGAGTCAAGGGCTTTGCTATGTTGCTGTGATCTTGAGAAAGTAGAAAGAACAAAAGAGTTCATATTGATCTTATGGATAGTGATAACTTCACACATAGAAAGTATGAGGCATAAAAATTGTTGAGAGTTGATGAACGTAGCCTTGGTCATCATTGCAATTAATAGGAAGTGATAAGGAAAGAGGGGTTCACATAGAGATATATTATCTTGGACATCTTTTATGATGGTGAGGCACTCATTAAGTATGACATGCTAAAAGAGTTGATGTTGGACAAGGAAGACAACGTAATGGTTTATGTTTTCCGACATCTCAGTTAAAGTATATTGTCATTGACCTTCCAAACATGTTGAGCTTGCCTTTCCCCCTCTTGCTAGCCAAATTCCTTGCACCAAGTAGAGATACTACTTGTGCTTCCAAATATCCTCAAACCCAGTTTTGCCATGAGAGTCCACCATACCTACCTATGGATTGAGTAAGATCCTTCAAGTAAGTTGTCATCGGTGCAAGCAATAAAAAAATGCTCTCTAAATATGTATGACTTATTAGTGCAGAGAAAATAAGCTTTGTACGAACTTGTTGTGGAAGTAATAAAAGCGACGGATTGCATAATAAAGGTCCACATACAAGGGGCAATACAAAGTGACGTTCTTTTGCATTAAGATTTTGTGCATCAACCCTAAACGCGCATGACAACCTCTGCTTCCCTCTGCGAAGGGCCTATCTTTTACTTTATGTTTTTACTTTATGCTTGAGTCAAGGTGATCCTCACCTTTCCCCCTTTTCATTTTATCCTTTGGCAAGATCCTCGTGTTTGAAAGATCATGATACATATATCCAATTAGATGTAAGTTGTCATAGGCTATTATTATTGACATCACCTAAAGGTGAATACGTTGGGAGGCAACACAATAAGCCCCTATCTTTCTCAGTGTCCGGCTAAAACTCTATAACCACAAGTATTGCGTGAGTGTTAGCAATTATGGGAGACTGCGAGATAGTTGAGCATGTGAGCTTGTTGAAAAGCTCTATTATTGACTCTTTCTGATGTTATGATAAATTGCAATTGCTTCAATGACCGAGATTACAGTTTGTTAGTTCCCAATGAAGTTTATGAACCATACTTTACATTGTGAATTGCTTATTACTTGAGCATAGGAAATCATATGACAAAATCTATATATGTTACTGTTATTAGAATGATCATGATTCCGTCATGTCCGTATTTTATTTTTATCAACACCTCTATCTCTAAACATGTGGACATATTTTTCGATTTCGGCTTCCGCTTGAGGACAAGCGAGGTCTAAGCTTGGGGGAGTTGATACGTCCATTTTGCATCATGCTTTTATATCAATATTTATTGCATTATGGATTGTCATTACACATTATATCTCAATACTTATGGCTATTCTCTCTTATTTTATAAGGTTTACCATGAAGAGGGAGAATGCTGGCAGCTAGAATTCTGGCTGGAAAAGGAGCAAACATTGGAAACCTATTCTGCACAACTCCAAAAGTCCTGAAACTCCACGAAACAACTTTTTAGATTTATTAAGAATTTATGAGCGAAAGAAATAGGCCAGGGGGCCCACACCCTGTCCAAGAGACAGGGGGCGCCCCCCCTATAGGGTGCGGTCCCCTATCTCCTGGGCCCCCTGGTGGGCCTCCGGCGTCCATCTTCTGCTATATCATCACCCTTACCCTGGAAAAAATTGTGGGCAAGCTTACGGGACGAAACTCCGCCGCCACGAGGCGGAACCTTGGCGGAATCAATCTAGGGCTCTGGCGGAGCTGTTCTGCCGGGGACACTTCCCTACGGGAGGGGGAAATCATCACCAACATCATCACCAATGATCCTCTCATCGAGAGGGGGTCAATCTCCATCAACATCTCACCAGCACCATCTCCTCTCAAAACCCTAGTTCATCTCTTGTATCCAATCTTGTATCAAAACCACAAATTGATACCTGTGGGTTGCTAGTAGTGTTGATTACTCCTTGTAGTTGATGCTAATTGGTTTACTTGGTGGAAGATCATATGTTCAGATCCTTTATGCATATTATTAATCCTCTGATTATGAACACGAATATGCTTTGTGAGTAGTTACGTTTGTTCCTGAGGACATGGATTAAGTCTTGCTATTAGTAGTCATGTGAATTTGGTATTCGTTCGATATTTTGATGAGATGTATGTTGTCTTTCCTCTAGTGGTGTTATGTGAACATCGACTACATGACACTTCACCATTATTTGGGCCTAGAGGAAAGCATAGGGAAGTAATAAGTAGATGATGGGTTGCTAGAGTGACAGAAGCTTAAACCCTAGTTTATGTGTTGCTTCCTTAGGGGTTGATATCGGCCCATATGTTTAATGTTGTGGTTAGGTTTACCTTAATACTCCTTTTTGTAGTTGTGGATGCTTGCAATAGGGGTTAATCATAAGTGGGATGCTTGTCCAAGTTAGGGCAGTACCCAAGTGTCGGTCCACCCACATATCAAGTTATCAAAGTACTGAACGTGAATCTTATGAACGTGATGAAAACTAGGTTGACGATAATTCCCAATGTGTCCTCGGGAGATCCTTCCTCATTATTAGAATTTGTTCAGGCTTATCCTTTGCTACATAAAGGATTGGGCCACCTTGCTGCACTTTATTTACTTTATTTACTTTTTGCTCGTTACTATTTATCTTATCACAAAATTATCTATCACCTACTATTTCAGTACTTGCAGAGAAAACCTTACTGAAAACCGCTTATCATTTCCTTCTGCTCCTCGTTGGGTTCGACACTCTTACTTATCGAAAGTACTACGATAGATCCCCTACACTTGTGGGTCATCATGTAGGAATCACTGGAACTGATTTCTGTGATGAACTACTTTCCAACAAGGGAGAAGGTACAATTACCTCATCAAGTTCTACTTTCCTCCCACTCACTTCTTTCGAGAGAAACTCCTTCTCTAGAAAGGATCCGTTCTTAGCAACAAAGATTTTGCCTTCGGATCTGTGATAGAAGGTGTACCCAACGGTTTCCTTTGGGTATCCTATGAAGACGCACTTCTCTGATTTGGGTTCGAACTTACCAGGTTGAAGTTTTTTCACATAAGCATCGCAGCCCCAAACTTTAAGAAACGACAACTTTCATTTCTTGCCAAACCACAGTTCATAAGGCGTCGTCTCAACGGATTTTCAAGGTGCCCTATTTAAAGTGAATGCAGTCGTCTCTAAAGCATAACCCCAAAACGATAGCAGTAAATCAGTAAGAGACATCATAGATCTCACCATATCCAATAAAGTATGGTTACGATGTTCGGAGACACCATTACACTGTGGTATTCTAGGTGGCGTTAGTTGTGAAACTATCCCATGTTATTTCAAATGAAGACTAAACTCGTAACTCAAATATTCTCCTCCATGATCAGATCGTAGAAACTTTATTTTCTTGTTACAATGATTTTTCACTTCACTCTGAAATTGTAACGACCAAATCTTGAAGGATTTGAGTCTCTGTGCTTACCGTGCTAGTCCCTGGATCGAACTCGCTAGCACACACAGTATAGATGAATACCAGAATAGCAAGTGCATCATTTATTGCAACGTATGATCCAGAATGTATAAAATAAAACAATCTGCATAGCACTTGGCTAGCTTTATTCAATCAAACAGCGGAAATGTAGCAGCAAATAACGATGAGTCCCATCATAGCCCACTGGCGATGCTGAGTGCAGACTCGCGACCCTAACGGTACCTTACTCTTCGTCTGAATATCCTGCAACATGAGACGTTGCAGCCATATAGGTCAATACTTTGAATGTATTGGCAAGTTACACAGGAGTAATAATAGCAGACCTACATGTATATGCATAGTACAACAAAGGAAGGCTTGAGGGTTTATTTTTGCATAAAGCTGATTTTATCCTAATAACTACCTAATAGTCAAATAATTTATTTAGTTCTTTTATTACTACAATTAAATACACAAGGTTGAGTTGGGAAAATCAACTCCAACCTACCCTTTTATTAAGTTGCCCACAAATATTATTAAGTGTCACATCTGTCAAGATCATCCAACAACTATAATGGCATAGTGGCTCAAATTTACCCATAACCGGGGGCATGGCTAATCATGATTAGTTTTAATACTCTGCAGAGTTTAGTACGCTTTACCCACTGGACCTAATCCGAAGATTGAGACGAAGTCTTTCAGAAGAGGTTCCCTTAACCACCTGACGGCCACATCCCACCTACATAAGCTACATCTGTCGACACTGTCTGGGCAAGGGTTCCAACAACTGATTAACTAAGCCAGAGCCCATATAGCCAGTGGCCGCACATGGAAGCTACTAGTCACTAAGTCTGTCTGATCTTTTTGAACCTGGGCGGCATTCCACTTAGGGTGCACTCTCATGGGCGCAAGGCCTTAGAAAAGGTGCAAGACCCCATGATGCTTTCCCTCAACACCAAGCAATACCACTTCCGCCCAGAGGTGAGTTAAATCCTAAGTTACTACTCAATTGTTATATATATATATATAATCCTCACATACACTCAATGTATACACGAACCACCCCCGTCTACAAAGCATAGCAAACTACAACTACCATGATTTGCAAAAGATGGGAAGATAGCTCAACATCATAGCAAAAATAATATAGTAATCCTATACATGCATATATTCATAGTGTGATATAACTACATGCATAGAAAATAATAGGTAAAGGATGATCAACATGTAACTTGCCTTGGTTCTGGTTCAGAAGGTCACACTCCTGACAATAGTTCGCGTCGCACTCCGGACAATCTACATGTTTCACACAATTCAACAAATCAATCACCGGAACACGAAAAGAATCAAAACAAAACCAACAGCAAGAAAAACAATTTTAAAACTCAACAACAGAAGCTTAACAGCATCTAAATTGCACTACGGTCACAACACAAAAAGAATCACTCGATTCCGATAAACGGTTTAAGAGTTACGGTCTCTGGAAGGTTTAATTCAAATTCGAACGAATTCAAATTTGAACAGTGCAAACATGTGCAAAGTTGGTACTGTGATAATGTGCTGACTTTTGTGAGTGCATAGGAAAAATAATTACCTAATTTGGACTTATACACTAAAAGATATAGCTAATTGAATTTTGGATGAAAATCTGAAAATAAAACAGAAGAAAACTCTGTTCTCGGAAATACTGTAGAGGTTACTGTGGCGTTTACTGTAGCGGTGCCAAGTGTCAACGCGTGATTTGTTGGAAAATTTGCATGCGCGCGTGCTCACCATGTACAGAGGAAAACGACGGCGGTGGCTCGGGCGGTGGCGCTCCTCCGGCGACTCTCCGGCGATGGGGAAGTGACGGGCGGGTGCGGTGTCGAGCGGCGGAGGCGGCGGTGACGTCAAACGGCGACGGGGCGTCCTCTACTGAGGGCGGCGAGGATGTGAACGGCGGCTGCTCCGGTGCGTCGGCTCGGCTTGCTCCTCTCCCTTTGCTGCGTTTTCGGCAACACAAAGACGTCAGGTGAGGGCGGCTTCGAGCGGGGAAACAAGTGAAGCAGACAATGTGGCTGGAGATGCTCTTACGGCGACGGAACGGAGCGACGAACGGCGGCGGTCTCGAGTTCCTCCGGCGAGATCCGTTTTGCCCTATGGCTACGCGTGGACGAGTGGCGAAGGGGAGAAGGCTGCGGTAGGGTTCGTCGAGGGTTTTTGCCCGCATACAAGGTCTCGAGCGCGCGCGGGGTCGACCAGGGGCGCGGGAAGATCCGGCTCGGCCTCGGCGTGCGTGCGCACGGTGTCCGGCTCGGTGGAGGGGACGAACAGGGGCGCGGGTCGGGCGATGCGGGTCGGGCACGGGCGGCGCTGCTGCGTTTTCCTTTTTTTTGTTTTAAACCAAAAAACTACAGCAGCAAAACTAAAAATAAATAAAATAAAATACACAATATAAATTCTAAATAAAAATACCTAGACACACAATAAAAATTGCTCTACAGCTATAAACTACAGGAACACTAGTTCCAACTCTAATGCAATTTTGTAAAATAATTTTTGATGCAATAGGCCACTCAAACAGCAACAAAACAGTCAAATAAAATACTTTGGTGACTAATAAAAATACCAGAACATAACAGATGAACTGGAAATAATATTCTTGACATTATGAACATTTTTAAACAAGGGAGAAGTCATGTTATCTCCACTCCAATAAATTGCCCTTAGTTGCATAATGAAAAGAATATTGCAGAAGAGCAAATAATGCATGGAATATATGATATGCATATGTATGATCTAATAACATCCTAATTTAGGAAAATTGGGATGTTATAGAAATTCTTTAAACTTTTCAAATGTTTCAGACTTATGCTTCATTAAGTAGATATAACCATATCTGCTCAAACCATCTGTGAAGGTAAGAAAATAACGATACCCGCCACGAGCCTCAACACTAATTGGACCGCATACATCGGTATGTATTATTTCCAATAAGTCAGTAGCTCGTTGTTCTGGAGAACGGAGTTTTAGTCATCTTACCCATAAGGCACGGTTTGCAAGCACCAAGTGATTCATAATCAAGTGATTCCAAAAGTCCATCAGCATGGAGTTTCTTCATGTGCTTTACACTGATATGACCCAAACGGCAGTGCCACAAATACGTTGCACTATCATTATCAACTTTGCATATTTTGCTTCAATATTATGAATATGGGTATCATCACTATCGAGATTCAATAAAAATAGACCACTCATCAAGGGTGCATGACCATAAAAGATATTACTCATATAAATAGAGCAACCATTATTCTCTGATTTATATGAATAACCGTCTCGCATCAAACAAGATTGCTACCTCTTGAGCACTGCGTTGGTTTTCCCTTGAAGAGGAAAGGGTGACGCAGCAAAGTAGTGTAAGTATTTCCCTCGGTTTTGAGGACCAAGGTATCAATCCAGTAGGAGGCTCCATGCAAGTCCCTCGTACCTACACAAAAAACAAGAACCTCGCAACCAACGCGATAAAGGGGTTGTCAATCCCTTCACGGTCACTTGCGAAAGTGAGATCCGATAGAGATAATAAGATCAGATAAATATTTTTCATATTTTTATGATATAGATTGAAAAGTAAAGATGGAAAAATAAAGTAGATTGGAAACTTATATGATGGAAAATAGACCCGGGGGCCATAGGTTTCACTAGTGGCTTCTCTCAAGATAGCAAAAGTATTACAGTGGGTGAACAAATTACTGTCGAGCAATTGATAGAAAAGTGCATAGTTATGAGAATATCTAGGCATGGTCATGTATATAGGTATCATGTCCGCAACAAGTAGATCAAAACGATTCTGCATCTACTACTATTACTCCACACATCGACCGCTATCCAACATGCATCTGGAGTATTAAGTTCATAAGAACAGTGTAACACATTAGGCAAGATGACATGACGTAGAGGGATAAACTCAAGCAATATGATATAAACCCCATCTTTTTATCCTCGATGGCTGTCATGCCCAATATGCGACCCTATCCAAAAGGAACTCGAAGGTCCCACCAAGGATAGACCCGCATATTGAAACGCTTTTGCAAGGTGGATATCATTACATCAACATTACATAATAGATGGGGATACATACAAAAGGCATACAGTGCCACACGAATACAACATCATCTTACATAAGATCAACATCCGACTATGGATGAAACACAAACAGAAACTCAAACGACACCCACCCTGCTAGCCCAGGCTGCCGACCTGGAACCTATCCCCTGATCGAAGAAGAAGCCAAAGAAGAACTCCAAAACAAGCAAACATCGCTCTCGCGTCATGATCATCGCGAAACCTGCACCTGCAACTGTTGTTGTAGTAATCTGTGAGCCACGAGGACTCAGCAATCCCATTACCATGGGTATCAAGACTAGCAAAGCTTAATGGGAAAGGAATGGGTAAAGTGGTGAGGTAGCAGCAGCGACTAAGCATATATGGTGGCTAACATACGCAAATAAGAGCGAGAAGAGGAGCAAAAGGAACGGTCGTCAACTAGTAATGATCAAGAGGTGATCCTGAACTCCTACTTACGTCAAACATAACCCAAAACCGTGTTCACTTCCCAGACTCCGCCGAGAAGAGACCATCACGGCTACACACACGGTTGATGCATTTTAATTCGGATCTGGTGTCAAGTTATCTACAACCATACATTAACAAATTCCCATCTGCCCATAACCGCGGGCACGGCTTTTGAAAGATAATACCCTGCAGGGGTGTCCCAACTTAGCCCATGATAAGCTCTCGCGATCAACGAAGGATATACCTTCTCCCAGGAAGACCCGATCAGACTCAGAATCCCGGTTTACAAGACATTTTGACAATGGTAAAACAAGACCAGCAAAGCTGCTCGATGTGCCGACAAATCCCGATAGGAGCTGCACATATCTCGTTCTTAGGGCAACACCGGATGAGACTAGCTACGAGTAAAACCAACCCTCAAGTTGCCCCGAGGTGGCCCCGCAGGCAGCTCAGTTCGGACCAACACTTGAAGGAGCACTGGCCCGGGGGGCTAAAATAAAGATGACCCTCGGGCTCCGGAAACCCAAGGGAAAAAGGGCTAGGTGAGGCAAATGGTAAAACCAAGGTTGGGCCTTGCTGGAGGAGTTTTATCCAAAGCGAACTGTCAAGGGGGTCCCATAAATCACCCAATCGCGTAAGGAACGCAAAATCCGGGAACATAACACCAGTATGACGGAAACTAGGGCGGCAAGAGTGGAACAAAACACCAGGCATAAGGCCGAGTCTTCCACCCTTTACCAAGTATATAGATGCATTAATAATATAAGAGATATTGTGATATCCCAACATAATCCTGTCCATCATGGGGCAATCTTCACCTTCACCTGCAACTAACAACGCTATAAGAGGGGCTGAGCAAAGCGGTAACATAGCCAAGCAATGGTTTGCTAGGAAGGGGAAAAAGGTTAGAGGCTGACATGGCAAATTTGGGAGGCTTGAAGAGCAAGTGATAGGTAGCGCAGCAAAGCGATAGAACGAAGCAACTATCATAGCAATGATAGTAGTGAGATCCAGGGTAGCGGTCATCTTGCCTGAGATCCCTCTAGGAAGAAGAACGAGTCCATGAAGAAGACGAACGGGAGTAGTCGAACGAATCCTCACAATCGCAACATTACCGAAACTAAGAAGCAACACCGGAAAGAAACAAACAACATGGTAAATGCACAAGCATAAACATGGCATGATGCACAAACAAGTATGATGCATGTCCGGTTTAATGAGGCATGGCATGGCAAAGTGCAACAAACAATACTACAAGTTAAGTGGAGCTCAATATGCAACGAGTTGCATATTGACAAAACACCACATTGACATATTTAGTTTAATCTCCTTTAAGCTACCAAACAATATTAAATGTTGTTAAACATGGCAAGGGGTGAAGCATATGAAAAACTAACTATTTAGGCAAGTTTAAATGAGGCCGGAACAACTAACAACAATTCCGGAAAAACCTCATATGCATATTTATGAATTCGGTACTATTCTGCCCTAAACCATATTTTAATGTTGTTAAATAGGAAAATAAGGTCCACCATGTTAAACTAGGCATTTTTCCACCCCATTTACATATAAAGTTTATTAAAAACCGAGTTACGGTTAATTAGTTATGAAATAAATCATTTTAACATGGCATTTAAGCAAATTAAATGCAAACATCATTTTAAACATTTTTAACATAGATGAAAGTGGCATATTATTAATCTACACAAAATTCTAAGCATTTTACATGTTGAAATCATTTTAATATGATGCACGGTTGAGGAGTTATTATATGCATGAACAACAGGGGGTTTTCTGCAATTATGAAAATCCTGGGATAATTAGACAAATTAGCAGCGCAGGAAAAAAATACACATGGGCTGAATCTGGAGCACTCTTGGGCTGAACAGAGAGGATGGGCTATGTGGGGAGCTCACCATGGGCTTTGGCCCGGTTCAGTGGAGAGGGAGGCTGGAAGGGCGATGGGCCTTGGCGCTGGAGGGGAGGCAGCCCAGGCGCGCGGTTGAGCGAGGCGCGGTCAACGCTCGAGCGATCGCCCGATGCAGGATGTGGCTCGAAGCAGAGCAGCGGCGGGGTGGAATTTGGCGACGGCGGGGCAACTCCAGCAGGGTGAAGATGGGGCGGCAGCAGATCCGGGCGTGGGGAGGAAGGCATGGGCGCGCGGCGCCGGGGTGCTGCTGGCGAGGACCGGCGTCGGGGAGCTCGAGGACGACATCGTCCGGGCGCAGGAGGCGAGGATGGCCGGCGCAAACTCCTCGGGGCTCCCTGTTGCATGAACAGAGGGAGCGGGTGAGAGAGGGAGGAGAGAAGGAACAGGAAGGGAGAGGCATGGGCGCAGGGTCCTGCTGAAGGTGGTCGCCTGCAACGTCGAGGCAGAGGCGAGGAAGATGGTGGAGGCCGAGCGCGTTGGAGGACTGGATCTCGGGCACGAGGACGAGATGGATCGAGGAAGGCAAGGGGCCTGCTGGATGAGCTCCGTCTTGAGGAGCTCCTGCTCGGGCACGAGCGTGGAGACGCGGGGCTGCGGCCAGAGGAGGTTGGTCGGGCACGGAAATGGAGGCGGGGGTTCGATTGGGTGGAGATGGAATCCAAGGTGGGAGGAGGTTGTGGGATCGAGGGAGCGGGATCCTGAGAGGATTTTGTGGAGTGGCGGCGGGATGGGACATCTCCCTAGAAGTTAGGGTTTGCCCATATTTGGACTAGGGGTCTTAATATAGGGAAAAGAAGAGGTTTTTTGGATCATCCAATTAAAATCGAACGGTCGATATAAATGGATTAGGGGAGTCCAACAAATAAACGCAGATATTTTATAGATGTTTGGGGATGATCCGGATCCAATGGTGACGACATACCGGTTCGGGTTCGGGCAAGTTTTTCGGATGCACGGAAGAGGGGGTCGGTGGTTGTGCAGAGAGGTTAGGCGGTTTGACAAGAGGGAATCGAAAACCCGGTCGGTCTCAGAACGGCCAACAAACGCAACGGAGAGATGCGAGGAGCGGCAACTATGAGCGGATGCAAATTTTAAGAAAACATGCAGATGCAATGCGCATGATGCTATGAGATGAAATGCAAGACAAGAACAAAATGCAAAACAACAGACAAAAACCCAACCATGGGGGAAATAACATATCACATCTCCGGAAAAGGCTAGAGTTGGAGTTGCGAATATGGAAAGTTGTATCTGGGGCGTTACAATGGCAACAATACAATACGTGCCTTGCTGCCCCTGCTGTCACTGGGAAAGGACACCGCAAGATTGAACCCAAAGCTAAGCACTTATCCCATTGCAAGAAAGATCAATCTAGTAGGCCAAACCAAACTGATAATTCGAAGAGACTTGCAAAGATAACCAATCATACATAAAAGAATTCAGAGGAGATTCAAATATTTCTCATAGATAAACTTGATCATAAACCCACAATTCATCGGATCTCGACAAACACACCGCAAAAAGAGTTACATCAAATAGTTCTCCAAGAAGAACGAGGAGAACATTGTATTGAGATTCAAAGAGAGAGAAGAAGCCATCTAGCTAATAACTATGGACCCGAAGGTCTGTGGTAAACTACTCACAACTCATCGGAGAGGCTTTGGGTTTGATGTAGAAGCCCTCCGTGATCGATTCCCCCTCGGTCGGAGCACCGGAAAAGGCTCCAAGATGGGATCTCACGGGTACAGATGGTTGCGGCAGTGGAAATAGGTTTTCGTGGTGCTCCTGGATGTTTTCGGGGTACGTTGATATATATAGGCGAAGGAAGTCGGTCAGGGGAGCCACGAGGGTGGGGGGCACGCCCACCCCCCTAGGGCATGCCCTGGACCCTCGTGACCGCCTCGTTTACTTCTTGATGTCCACTCCAAGTCTCCTGGATTGCGTTTGTTCCAAAAATATCTCTCCCGAAGGTTTCATTCCGTTTGGACTCCGTTCGATATTCCTTTTCTTCAAAACACCTAAATAGGCAAAAAACAACAATTTGGGTTGGGCCTTCGGTTAATAGGTTAGTCCCAAAAATGATATAAAAGTGTATTGTAAAGCCCATAAACATCCAAAACAGGTAATATAATAGCATGGAACAATAAAAAATTATAGATATGTTGGAGACGTATCAAGCATCCCCAAGCTTAATTCCTGCTCGTCCTCGAGTAGGTAAATGATAAAAACAGAATTTTTGATGTGGAATGCTACCTAGCATAATTCTCAATGTAATTTTCTTTATTGTGGCACGAATGTTCAGATCCAAATGATTCAAGATAAAAGTTCATATTGACATAAAAAATAGTAATACTTCAAGCATACTAACAAATAATCACATCTTATCAAAATAGCATAGCCAAAGAAAGCTTATCCCTACAAAATCATAAGTTAGGCCATGCTTCATTTTCGTCACACAAAATACTCCCATCATGCACAACCCCGACTTCAGCCAAGCAATTGGTTCATACTTTTTAACGCGCTTCAGCTTTTTAACTCTCACGCAATACATGAGCGTAAGCCATGGATATAGCACTATGAGTGGAAAAGGATATGATGATGGAGGTTGTGTGGAGAAGACAAAAAAGGAGAAAGTCTCATATTGATGAGGCTAATCAACGGGCTATGGAGATGCCCGTCAATTGATGTCAACATGAGGATTAGGGATTGCCATGCAACGGATGCACTAGAGCTATAAATGTATGAAAGCTCAACAAAAGAAACTAAGTGGGTCTGCATCCAACTTGCTTGCTCACGAAGACCTAGGGCATTTTTGAGGAAGCCCATCATTGGAATATACAAGCCAAGTTCTATAATGAAAAATTCCCACTAGTATATGAAAGTGAAAACATAGGAGACTCTCTATCATGAAGATCATGGTGCTATTTTGAAGCACAAGTGTTGAAAAAGGATAGTAACATTCTCCCTTCTCTCTTTTTCTCTCTCTCTTTTATTTTTTTATTTTGGTGGGCTTCTTTGGCCTCTTTTTTTATTTGGGCTTCTTTGGCCTCATTTATTTTTCATAAAGTCTGGAGTCTCATTCCGACTTGTGGGGGAATCATAGTCTCCGTCATCCTTTCCTCACTTGGGACAATGCTCTACTAATGAAGATCAACACACTTTTATTGATTTACAACTCAAGAATTACAACTCAATGCTTAGAACAAAATATGACTATGTGAATGCCTCCGGCGGTGTACCGGGATATGCAATGAATCAAGAGCGACATGTATGAAAGAATTATGAACGTGGCTTTGCCACAAATATGATGTCAGCTACATGATCATGCAAAAGCAATATGCCAATGATGGAGCGTGCCATAATAAATGGAACGATGGAAAGTTGCATGGCAATATATCTCGGAAAGGCTATGGAAATGCCATAATAGGTAGGTACGGTGGCTGTTTTGAGGAAGATATAAGGAGGTTTATGTGTAATAGAGTGTATCGTATCACGGGGTTTGGATGCACTGGCGAAGTTTGCACCAAACCTCAAGATGAGAAAGGGCAATGCACGGTACCGTAGAGGCTAGCAATGATGGAAGGGTAAGAGTGCGTATAATCCATGGACTCCATTAGTCATAAAGAACTCATATACTTATTGCAAAAGTTTATTAGCCCTCGAAGCAAAGTACTACTACACATGCTCCTAGGGGAAGGGTTGGTAGGAGTTAACCATCGCGCGATCCCGACCTCCACACATAAGGAACACAATCAAAGAGCACCCCATGGTACAAATTTGTTACACAAATTTTACCATACGTGCATGCTACGGGACTTGCCAACTTTAACACAAGTATTTCTCAATTTCATAATTACCCAACTAGCATGACTCTAACATTACCACCTCTATATCTCAAAACAATTATCAAGTATCAAATTGATTATAGTATTCAATGCACTTTCTATGATAGTTTTTATTATATCCAACTTGGATGCCCATCATATTAGGACCAATTTTATAACCATAGCAAATACCATGCTATTCTCAAATACTCTCAAAATAATATAAGTGAAGCATGAGAGATCAATAATTTCTACAAAATAAAACCACCGCCGTGCTCTAAAAAGATATAAGTGAAGCACTAGAGCAAAATTGTCTAGCTCGAAAGATATAAGTGAAGCACATAGAGTATTCTAATAAATTTCGAATCATGTGTGTCTCTCCCAAAAGGTGTGTACAGCAAGGATGATTATGGTAAAATAAAAAGCAAAGACTCATATCATACAAGATGCTCCAAGAAAAACACATACCATGTGGTGAATAAAAATATAGCTCCAAGTAAAGTTATCGATGGATGAAGACGAAAGAGGGGATGCCTTCCAGGGCATCCCCAAGCTTAGGCTTTTTGTTGTCCTTGAATTATGTTGGGGTGCCATGGGAATCCCCAAGCTTAGGCTCTTGCCACTCCCTATTCCATAGTCCATCAAATCTTTACCCAAAACTTGAAAACTTCACAACACAAAACTCAACAGAAAATCTCATGAGCTCCGTTAATGCAAGAAAGCAAACCACCACTTTAACGTACTATAATGATCTCATTATTTATTTATATTTGTGTTAAACCTACTGTATTCCAACTTCTCTATGGTTCATACCCCCTGATACTAGCCATAGATTCATCAAAATAAGCAAACAACACACAAAAATAGAACAGTCTGTAGTAATCTATAACTTTTGAATACTTCTGGAACCCTAAGAATCCTACTAAAATAGGAAGTCCTAGTAAATTTTTCTATTAATCTACTGAAAAAAGAATCAACTGAAAATCACGTTTCTGTGATTTATTAAAATTATTCTCGTGCGTGCAAAAGTTTCTGTTTTTCAGCAAGATCAAATTAACTATCACCCAAGATGATCCTATAGGTTCTACTTGGCACAAACACTAATTAAAACATAAAACCACATCTAAACAGAAGCTAGATGAATTATTTATTACTAAACAGTAACAAAAATCAAGGAACAAAAATAAAATTGGGTTGCCTCCACACAAGCGCTATCGTTTAACGCCCTAGCTAGGCATAAAAGCGAGAATACATCTAAGTATTGCCATCTTTGGTATTCAATACATAAGTGGCTCTCATAATAGATTCATATGGTAATTTGATTTTCTTCCTAGGAAGGTGTTCCATGCCTTTCCTTAATGAAATTGGAATATAATATTTCCTTCCTTCATATCAATAATTGCACCAATCGTTCTAAGGAAAGGTCTACCAAGAATAATAGGACATGAAAAATTGCAATCTATATCAAGAACGATGAAATCTACGGGCACATAATTTCTATTTGCAACAATAAGAACATCATTAATCCTTCACATAGGTTTCTTAATAGTGGAATCCGCGGGGTGCAAGTTTAAAGAGCAATCATCAAATTCACAGAAACCTAGCACATCACATAAAGTTTTTGGAATCGTGGAAACACTAGCACCCAAATCATAGAAAGCATAGCATTCATGATCTTTAATTTTAATTTTAATAGTAGGTTCCCAGTCATCATAAAGTTTTCTAGGGATAGAAACTTCTAACTCAAGTTTTATTTCATAAGATTGCATCAAAGCATCAACGATATGTTTGGTAAAAGCTTTATTTTGACTGTAAGCATGAGGAGAATTCAACACGGATTGCAACAAGGAAATACAATATACTAAAGAACAATTATCATAATTAAATTCCTTGAAATCCAAAATAGTGAGTTCATTGCTATGTAAAGTTTTGACCTCTCCAATCCCACTTTTACCAAATTTTGCATCAAGATCTAAAAACTCTGAATCATTGGGACGCCTTTTAACTAAAGTTGACTCATCTCCAGTCCCATTATTATCAAGATTCATATTGCAAAACAAAGATTTAATAGGGGACACAACAATAACTTTTAGATCTTCATCATTATTATCATGGAAACTAGAAGAACACGCTTTTACAAAGCAATCTTTCTTAGCACACATCCTAGCGGTTCTTTCTTTGCACTCATCAATGGAAATTCTCATGGCTTTGAGAGACTCATTGATATCATGCTTAGGTGGAATAGATCTAAGTTTCAAAGAATCAACATCAAGAGAAAATCTATCCACGTTCCTAGCCAATTCATCAATCTTAGGCAATTTTTCTTCAAGCAAAGCATTGAAATTCTTTTGAGAAATCATAAACTCTTTAACACTAATCTCAAAATCAGAGGGCATCTTATTAAAATTTCAATAAGAGTTGTTGTAGGAATTACCATAATTATTAGAGGAATTACTAGGAAACGGTCTAGGATTAAAGTTTCCTCTATACTCGTTGTTACCAAAATTATTCCTCCAAATTCACACCCATAGATTCGTTGTTATTCTCAATCAAAGTAGACAAAGGCATATCATTAGGATCAATAGGAGCACTCTTATTAGCAAACAATTTCATAAGTTCATCCATCTTTCCACTCAAAACATTAATTTCTTCTATCGCATGAACCTTTTTACTAGTAGATCTTTTGGTGTGCCATTGAGAATAATTAACCATAATATTATCTAGGAGTTCAGTAGCTTCTCCTAAAGTGATTCCCATAAAAGTGCCTCCCGCGGCCGAATCTAAAAGATTTCTAGAAGCAAAATTCAATCCAGCATAAATTTTTTTGTATAATCATCCATAAATTTAATCCATGAGTAGGGCAATTGCAAATCATTAATTTCATCCTCTCCCAAGATTGTGCAACATGTTCATGATCAAGTTGCTTAAAATTCATAATATCGTTTCTAAGAGAGTTGATCTTAGCGGGAGGAAAATACTTAGAGATAAAATCATCTTTGCACTTATTCCATGAATCAATACTATTTTTAGGCAAAGACGAAAAACCAAGTTTTAGCACGATCTCTAAGCGAAAACGGAAATAACTTCAATTTAACAATATCATTATCCATGTCTTTCTTCTTTTGCATATCACACAAATCAACAAAGTTGTTTAGATAAGTAGCGGCATCTTCACTAGGAAGGCTTGAGAATTGATCTTTCATGACAAGATTCAACAAAGCAGCATTAATTTTACAAGATTCAACATCGGTAAGAGGAGGAATTGGAGTGCTAAGGAAATCATTATTGTTGGTATTGGAAAATTCACACAATTTAGTATTATCTTGAGCCATCGTGACAAGCAATCCAACACACAAGCACACAAGAGGCAAGCAAAAAAGAGGCGAACGGAAAAGAGAGGGCGAATAAAACGGCAAGGGTGAAGTGGGGGAGAGGAAAACGAGAGGCAAATGGCAAATAATGTAATGTGAGGGAGAAGAGTTTGTGATGGGTACTTGGTATGTCTTGACTTGAGCGAAGACCTCCCCGGCAACGGCGCCAGAAATCCTTCTTGCTACCTCTTGAGAACTGCGTTGGTTTTCCCTTGAAGAGGAAAGGGTGATGCAGCAAAGTAGCGTAAGTATTTCACTCAGTTTTGAGAACCAAGGAATCAATCCAGTAGGAGGCTCCACGCAAGTCCCTCGTACCTACACAAACAAACAAGAACCTCGCAACCAACAGGATAAAGGGGTTGGCAATCCCTTCACGGCCACTTGCGAAAGTGAGATCTGATAGAGATAATAAGATCAGATAAATATTTTTGGTATTTTTATGATATAGATTGAAAAGTAAAGATTGCAAAATAAAGTAGATTGGAAACTTATATGATGGAAAATAGACCCGGGGGCCATAGGTTTCACTAGTGGCTTCTCTCAAGATAGCATAAATATTACGGTGGGTGAACAAATTACTATCGAGCAATTGATAGAAAAGTGCATAGTTATGAGAATATGTAGGCATGATCATGTATATAGGCATCATGTCTGCAACAAGTAGATCGAAACGATTCTACATCTACTACTATTACTCCACGCATCGACCGCTATCCAGCATGCATCTGGAGTATTAAGTTCATAAGAACAGAGTAACGCATTATGCAAGATGACATGATGTAGAGGGATAAACTCAAGCAATATGATATAAACCCCATCTTTTTATCCTCGATGGCAATAATACAATACGTGCCTTGCTGCCCCTGCTGTCACTGGGAAAGGACACCGCAAGATTGAACCCAAAGCTAAGCACTTCTCCCATTGCAAGAAAGATCAATCTAGTAGGCCAAACCAAACTGATAATTCGAAGAGACTTGCAAAGATAACCAATCATACATAAAACAATTCAGAGAAGATTCAAATATTTCTCATAGATAAACTTGATCATAAACCCACAATTCATCGGATCTCGACAAACACACCGCAAAAAGAGTTACATCAAATAGATCTCCAAGAAGATCGAGGAGAACATTGTATTGAGATTCAAAGAGAGAGAAGAAGCCATCTAACTAATAACTATGGACCCGAAGGTCTGTGGTAAACTACTCACAACTCATCGAAGAGGCTTTGGCATTGATGTAGAAGCCCTCCGTGATCGATTCCCCCTCCTGCGGAGCACCGAAAAAGGCTCCAAGATAGGATCTCACGGGTACAGAAGGTTGAGGCGGTGGAAATAGGTTTTCGTGGTGCTCCTGGATGTTTTCAGGGTACGTTGATATATATAGGCGAAGGAAGTCGGTCAGGGGAGCCACGAGGGGCGCACGAGGGTGGGGGCGCGCCCACCTCCCTAGGGCACGCCCTGGACCCTCATGGCCGCCTCGTTTACTTCTTCATGTCCACTCCAAGTCTCCTGGATTGCGATTGTTCCAAAAATATCTCTCTCGAAGGTTTCATTCCGTTTGGACTCCGTTTGATATTCCTTTTCTTTGAAACACTGAAATAGGAAAAAAAACAGCAATTTGGCCTGGGCCTCCGCTTAATAGGTTAGTCCCAAAAATGATATAAAGTGTATAGTAAAGCCCATAAACATCCAAAATAGGTAATATAATAGCAATGAACAATAAAAAATTATAGATACGTTGGAGACATATCAAAGATCTAGGTATAATGTTCATGCTCAACGCTTGCACCAAATAATAATTATTCAGGTCTAAAACTAATCCCGATGGTAGATGTAGAGGTGGCATGCCGACGGCGATCACATCGACCTTGGAAACAATTTCCACATGCATCGTCACCTCATCCTTAGCCAATCTTCGTTTAATCCGTAGCCCCTGTTTTGAGTTGCAAATATGAGCAACAGAACCAGTATCAAATACCCAGGCGCTACTACGAGCATTAGTAAGGTACACATCAATAACATGTATATCAAATATACCTTTCACTTTGCCATCCTTCTTATCCGCAAAATACTTGGGGCATTTCCGTTTCGAGTGACCAGTCCCTTTGCAGTAGAAGCACTCAGTTTCACGCTTAGGTCCAGACTTGGGTTTCTTCTCTTGAGCAGCAACCTTTTTGCCGTTCTTATTGAAGTTCCCCTTCTTCCCTTTGCCCTTTTTCTTGAAACTAGTGGTCTTGTTGACCATCAACACTTGATGCCCCTTCTTGATTTCTACCTCCGCAGCCTTTAGCATCGCGAAGAGCTCGATAATAGTCTTGTTCATCCCTTGCATATTATAGTTCATCATGACGCCTTTATAGATTGGTTGCAGTGATTGAAGAACCCTGTCAATGACACTATCATCAGGAAGATTAACTCCCAGCTGAGTCAAGTGGTTATGGTACTTAGACATTCTGAGTATGTGTTCACTGACAGAACTATTCTCCTCCATTTTGCAGATGTAGAACTTGTTGGAGACTTCATATCTCTCAACTCGGGCATTTTCTTGAAATATTAACTTCAACTCTTGGAACATCTCATATGCTCCATGATGTTCAAAACGTCTTTGAAGTCCTGATTCTAAGCTGTAAAGCATGGCACACTAAACTATCGAGTAGTCATCAACACGCGCCTGTCAGGCATTCACAATGTCTACAGTTGCTGGCGCCGGGTGGTACACCTAATGGTGCTTCCAGGATGTAATTCTTTTGTGTAACAATGAGGATAATCCTCAAGTTACGAACCCAGTCCATGTAGTTGCTGCTATCATCATTCAACTTAGCTTTCTCTAGGAACGCATTAAAATTCAAAGGAACGGTAGCACAGGCCATTGATCTACAATAACATAGACATGCAAAATTACTATCAAGACTAAGTTCATGATAAATTAAAGTTCAATTAATCATATTACTTAAGAACTCTCACTTAGATAGACATCCCTCTAGTCGTCTAAATGATCACGTGATCCAAATCAACTAAACCATGTCCAATCATCACGTGAGATGGAGTAGTTTTCAATGGTGAACATCACTATGTTGATCATATCTACTTTATGATTCACGTTCGACCTTTCGGTCTCAGTATTCTAAGGCCATATCTGCATATGCTAGGCTCGTCAAGTTTAACCCGAGTATTCTGCGTGTGCAAAGCTGGCTTGCACCCGTTGTATGTGAACATAGAGCTTATCACACCCGATCATCACGTGGTGTCTCGGCACGACGAACTGTAGCAACGGTGCATACTTAGGGAGAACACTTATACCTTGAAATTTAGTAAGGGATCATCCTATAATGCTACTGCCGTACTAAGCAAAATAAGATGCATAAAAGATAAACATCACATGCAATCAAAATATGTGACATGATATGGCCATCATCATCTTGTGCTCATGATCTCCAACACCGAAGCATCGTCATGATCTCCATCGTCACCGGCGCGACACCTTGATCTCCACCGTAGCATCGTTGTCGTCTCACCAACTGTTGTTACTACGACTATCGCTACCGCTCAGTGATAAAGTAAAACAATTACATGGCGATTGCATTGCATAAAATAAAGAGACAACCATATGGCTCCTGCCAGTTGCCGATAACTTTGTTACAAAACATGATCATCTCATACAATAATTTATATCACATCATGCCTTGACCATATCACATCACAGCAAGCCCTGCAAAAACAAGTTAGATGTCCTCTACTTTGTTGCTGCAAGTTTTATGTGGCTGCTACGGGCTTCTAGCAAGAACCGCTCTTACCTACGCATCAAAACCACAACGATTTTTTGTCAAGTGTGCTGTTTTAACCTTCAACAAGGACAGGATGTAGTCAAACTCGATTCAACTAAAGTTGGAGAAACAGACACCTGCCAGCCACCTATGTGCAAAAGCACGTCGGTAGAACCAGTCTCATGAACGTGGTCATGTAATATCGGTCCGGGCCGCTTCATCCAACAATACCGCTGAATCAAAGTAAGATGTTGGTGGTAAGCAGTATGACTATTATCGCCCACAACTCTTTGTGTTCTACTCGTGCATATAACATCAACGCATAGACCTGGCTCAGATGCCACTGTTGGGGAACGCGGTAATTTCAAAAAAAATTATATGATCACGCTAGATCTAACTAGGTGATGCATAGCAACGAGACGGGAGAGTGTGTCCACGTACCCTCGTAGACCGAAAGTGGAACTGTTAGTTAACGCGGTTGATGTAGTCGAATGTCTTCGCGATCCAAGTACCGACCGTATGGCACCTCCGTGTTTAGCACACGTTTAACTTGATGATGTCCCTCGTACTCTTGATCTAGTTGAGGCCGAGGGAGAGTTTCGTCAGCATGACAGCATGGCGACGGTGATGATGAAGTTACCGGTGCAGGGCTTCGCCTAAGCACTACGATGATATGACCGAGGTGTGTAACTGTGGAGGGGGCACCGCACACGGCTAAAACATCAACTTGTGTGTCCTAGGGTGCCCCTGCACCCATATATAAAGGAGCAAGGGGGAGGCCGGCCGGCCCTCCTAGGGCGCGCCCCACAAGGGGAGCCCTACTACGAATACTAGTCCTAGTAGGATTCCACCAAGAGGGAGAGAGGGAGAAGGAAGGAGAGGGAGAGGGAGAAGGAAAGGGGGGTGTCGCCCCCCCTTCCCTAGTCCAATTCGGACCCAAGGGGGAGGGGGTGTGGCCTGCCCTGGCCGCCCCTCTCCACCAAGGCCCATGTTGCCCATTTGTTCCCTCGGGGGGTTCCTGTAACCCTCCGGCACTCTGGTTTTATCCAAAACTTCTCTGGAACACCTCTGGTGTCTGAATATAGCCGTCCAATATATCAATCTTTATGCCTCAACCATTTCAAGACTCCTCGTCATGTCCGTGATCTCATCTGGGACTTCGAACAAACTTCGGTCATCAAAACACATATCTCATAATACAAATCATCATCGAACGTTAAGCGTGTGGACCCTACGGGTTCGAGAACTATGTAGACATAACTGAGACACATCTCCGATAAATAACCAATAGCAGAACCTGGATGCTCATATTGGGTCCTACATATTCTACAAAGGTCTTTATCGGTCACCGCATAATAACACACATTGTTCCCTTTGTCATCGGTATGTTACTTGCCCGAGATTCGGTCGTCGGTATCATCATACCTAGTTAAATCTCGTTACTGGCAAGTCTCTTTACTCATTCCGTAATACTTCATCCCACAACTAACTCATTAGTCACAATGCTTGCAAGGCGTATAGTGATGAGCATTACCAAGAGGGCCCAGAGATACCTCTCCGAAACACGGAGTAACAAATCCTAATCTCGATCTATGCCAACCCAACAAACACCTTAGGAGACACCTTTATAGCATCTTTATAATCACCCATTTATGTTTGTGACGTTTGATAGAACACAAGGTGTTCCTCCGGTATTCGGGAGTTGCATAATCTCATAGTCTGAGGAACATGTATAAGTCATGAAGAAAGCAGTAGCAATGAAACTCTAACGATCATAATGCTAAGCTAACAGATGGGTCATGTCCATCACATATCACATTATTCTCCTAATGATGTGATCCCGTTCATCAAATGACAACACATGTCTATGGTTAGGAAACATAACCATCTTTTGATAAACGAGCTAGTCAAGAAGAGGCATACTAGGGACAATATGTTTTGTCTATGTATTCACACATGTACTAAGTTTCCGGTTAATACAATTCAAGCATGAATAATAAACTTTTATCATGAAATAAGGAAATAAATAATAAATTTATTATTGCCTCTAGGGCATATTTCCTTCAATATGATCAAATTATGTTATCCTTGTTGAGAGAACTTGCACTAGTGAAAGTATGAACCCTAGGCCTTGTTTTGAAGCATTGCAATACCGTTTACGCTCACTTTTATCGCTTGCTACCTTGCTGTCTTTATATTTTCAGGTTACAAGAACCCATATCTACCATCCATATTGCACTTGTATCACCATCTCTTTGCCGAACTAGTGCACCTATACAACTTACCATTGTATTGGGTGTGTTGGGGACACAAGAGACTCTTTGTTATTTGGTTGCAGGGTTGTTCGAGAGAGACCATCTTCATCCTACGCCTCCCACGGATTGATAAACCTTAGGTCATCCACTTCAAGGAAATTTGCTACTTTCCTACAAACCTCTCCACTTGGAGGCCCATCAACGTCTACAAGAAGAAGGCTGCGTAGTAGACATCAAGCAGCAGTTCACCATGCATGCCGTGGTGGACACCCATAGAAGGTTCACGGAGCTCTCAGTGATGTACACCAACAACCCGGTCTGGGTGGAGCACTCTGGTGTCTACTATGCAACATTCTTCTTGTAGACATTGTTGGGCCTCCAAGTGCAAAGGTTTGTAGGACAGTAGCAAATTTCCCTCAAGTGGATGACCTAAGGTTTATCAATCCATGGGAGGCGTAGGATGAAGATGGTCTCTCTCAAACAACCCTGCAACCAAATAACAAAGAGTCTCTTGTGTCCCCAACACACTCAATACAATGGTAAATTGTAGGTGCACTAGTTCGGCGAAGAGATGGTGATACAAGTGCAATACGGATGGTAGATATAGGTTTTTGCAATATGAAAATATCAAAATAGCAAGGTAGCAAGTAACAAAAGTGAGCAAAAATGGTATTGCAAGGTTTCAAAACAAGGCCTAGGGTTCATACTTTCACTAGTGCAAGTTCTCTCAACAATGATAACATAATTGGATCACATAAAAATCCCTCAACGTGCAACAAAGAGTCATTCCAAAGTCACTAATAGCGGAGAACAAACAAAGAGATTATTGTAGGGTACGAAACCACCTCAAAGTTATTCTTTCCGATCAATCCATTTGGCTATTCCTATAAGTGTCACAAACAACCCTAGAGTTCATAGTAAAATAACACCTTCAGACACATATCAATCAAAACCCTAATGTCACCTAGATACTCCAATGTCACCTCAAGTATCCGCGGGTTTGATTATACGATATGCATCACACAATCTCAGATTCATCTATTCAAACCCACACAAAGAACTTCAAAGAGTGCCTCAAAGTTTCTACCGGAGAGTCAAGACGAAAACGTGTGCCAACCCCTATGCATAAGTTCACAAGGTCACTGAACCCGCAAGTTGATCACCAAAACATACATCAAGTGGATCATGTGAATATCCCATTGTCACCACAGATAAGCACATGCCAGACATACATCTAGTGTTCTCAAATCCTTAAAGACTCAATCCGATAAGATAAATTCAAAGGGAAAACTCAATCCAGTACAAGAAGGTAGAGGGGGAGAAACATCATAAGATCCAACTATAATAGCAAAGCTCGCGGTAGATCAAGATCGTGCCATATCAAGAACACGAGGGAGAGAGATCAAACACATAGCTACTGGTACATACCCTTAGCCCCGAGGGTGAACTACTCCCTCCTCGTCATGGAGAGGGTCGAGATGATGAAGATGGCCACTAGTGATGATTCCCCCCTCCGCCAGGGTGCCGGAACAGGGTCCCGATTGATTTTTGGTGGCTACGGAGGCTTGCGGCGGCAGAAATCCTGATCTTGGTTCTATTCTGGAAGTTTGGGGATATATAAGAGGTGTTGGCGTCGGGAACAAGTCAGGGGGGTCCACGAGGAAGCCACGAGATAGGGTGCGCACCTAGGGGGTAGGGTGCGCACCTAGGGGGTAGGGTGCGCCCTCCACCCTTGTGGTGGCCTCGGGACTCTTCTGGTCCATCTCCGATGCTCTGTGGGCTTCTTCTAGTCTAAAAACAATCTCCGGGAATTTTCACGTCAATTGGACTCCGTTTGGTATTCCTTTTCTACGATACTCAAAAACAGACAAAAAACAGAAACTGGCACTAGGCTCTAGGTTAATAGGTTAGTCCCAAAAATAATATGAAATAGCATATTAATGCATAAAACATCCAAGAGGGATAATATAATAGCATGGAACAATAAAAAATTATATATACTTTGGAGACGCATCACACTCCATCCACATCATGGAGTTGTTGCTTGCTGAGGAGAAGTACAAGGTGGTCGGGTTCGACTTCGAGTACACCCGCGCTCGTGCTGGGTCTCATCCCAAGGTCGCTGTCGCCCAGATGTGCGTGCGCGATCACGTCCTCGTCTACCACTACTGCCTGGCCACAAGGCCTTGCGAGCGTTTCGCCAGTTTTGTCAACAGCCCCCACTACATGTTCGCCACGGTTGACATCACCAACGATGTAAAGGTGCTCAAGAATTCGGGCATCGCCTTCCTGAATCTTGTCGACATCCAGGGCCAATACAAGATCTGGGGCAGCAACGAGCATGAGAAGGACTCACTGTTTTACCTCGCCGAGGCCATCATCGATCCCTACTATAGAGACATGAAGGATTCCTGCAATAAGGACAAGCGTGCCTGGCACTCGGCCTGGATGGAGAAACTCGACAAAGCCATGTCGTGTACGTGGCCAAGGAGGTGTACACGAGCTACGATATGTATAGGCGGATCATTGACATGAGGAAGTGCCTCCTTCCCCAAAACGACCACGGATCTAGCCGGAAGCAAAGCAATGGCAAGCGTCATCTCAACAAGAGGTAGATGATTAGATGATCGTTTCTCCTAGTTTAGTATGCATGTAATTGCTTACTTTGGTGTGCGGAAATGTTGTGTGTGTAGTCACTTGTGTAATTGTATGCTTAATTTGGTTTTTCAATGCTGTCTTTTTAAGTATTTATGTTGATGCTCGCTAGACCGAGCGTAGATGTTGTGCGAACATAGCAAATCATATCACACATGGACTAAACAATAGAACTCGTCGGTGATGATTTCATCAATCACTGACAATTGTATACCAACAATCTTTGCTCACAACACACACGGCTTGTTAACAGGAATCGTCTGTGTTGTTATCGGTCTTCCCACACATTTCCGATTACAGACATGTTTGCCGCGTATCACACACATCTTGCTAAGTTGAACCGTTTCTGTTGTCTTTCTTAATCGAAAACAGTTCATTCAAGTGAACCGTATGCCGTATATCACACACACCTTGATATGGCTAATCGTTTCTGTTGCTTTCCCTAATAGCAAACAGTTTATTGGAGCAAACTGTATGCCGTATATCACACACACATTGATATGGCTGTCCGTTTATATTGTTTTGTCTAATCACAAACAATTCGTATGGATCAATCGTATGCCCAACATCGCACACACAACTAAAATCTGAACCGTGTTTGATGTATCCGCCATCGCAAACGTTTTACATATTTTTTGACGTTTTTTTTACATCAGTGTTTGCGATTAATGCATCGCACACAGTTTCGTCAAAGGGTCTCTGATCGCAGTGGCGCGTTAGCAACATTCCTGTAGTAGTGTTACTCCAATATCAAACACGAAGGTCTGTCTGGACGTAAGATCATCCAAGAGCAGTGGCACCAGCCCAATCCCACATCATGAACTGCCAAGTTTTGGTGGTCTAGACACTCGACTATTGGCGAAAAGAGAGTGTATCGCTGCACTCTGAGATGAAGTTGATATCTTGAGGAAGCAAAAACATAGTCAAATGCTCACTAAAAACCTTAAAATTTGCAGGAATTCGGAATGAAGCAAGCTAAGATTGACTGCATTGTTAAGCATTTGATGGACAAACCCAATGGAAATTGCATTTCTTAAATCATAGGTGAAATGGTTGTTTCCATTGTTAATGACCTTTGTGTTCATGTAATAGATGGAAACCATTTGTTTTTAAGATTATGTAAAGATTGATTAGTCTTTATGAGATAATTTATTTTGTTAGCTAGGCCATCATAAGATATATGCCAGTCAACATGAATGCAACATTTGGCCAAATGGGCCGAAAGAGCTAGTGCACAAACGAGCTGAAAGCGCCACATACTGTTATTACACCAAAATGTTCCATGGATCACAAACGAGCCAAAAAATACGACCATATAAATGGGCACAAAGAGAGCAACAAGCCATAAATTGATCCTTTGTTTTTCTTTAACAGACACCTAGGGGAGGAATCCCCGCCCGAATTTCACCTCATTCAAATAAAAATTGATCCATTTTATAAGGGAATCATGATAAAAAACCCTAAACAGGTTGACCATGTTTATGAGGAAAACTAGGCTGAAAAATGTTAGAAGTAACAAGGGTTAAAAGGAGCCCAGAAAAAGGCACGACCTAGCTAGCAAATAGAAGGAACATCACCATGAGAGACATAAGTAGATCCTTTGTCAAACCCTAGCGAATGCATTTTCACGCCTTTACCCTCATGCCCTTTCTACAATTGTATTAGTCTCACAAGTCACATATCTGGCATGATGATTTCCTGTCGGTTCTTTGGAACTGCCTTACCGTTGTTGCCTTGAGAGAATTGGATGTCGTGTTTTCACTATTGTTGGTTTATGTCCCCAATGATGCCATTGATGAAAAGTTTCTCACCCGCAAGGTTGTCTTCTCATCAAAAAATGCATACAGCTTACTCACGTATGAGGATGAGGAGGAACCCAACACTGCACTCATTCGGAACTCAAAGGTTCCGATCAACATCCAAATCTTTGGTTGCTTCTTTTCAAAGATAGCATTAAGCCCAAGGCCAGCCTCTTCCACAAGAACATCGCTCAAACAATTGTTCCCCGGGTGTCAAGCTCGCTGGCAAGACGTGCTACATATATTCATCCTCTGCATGGACGTCGCTCTAATTTGGTAGAACCTAGGACTCCTTGCACCCTTCTCCATCGACCAAGGGATGTCCAAACGCTGCCGAGGCTCGATGCCGATCTCTTGCCACCCATGGCGCTCTCCATTGTATGGATAATTGGGGACTCTCAACGCCCTGGTCTTCCGCAATGTAGTACACTCTCCCGTTGTAACTATTAGAAACATCGTCTTTGACTTCACTCTTTAGTCTTTATTATTTAAGGATGCTACTCAAAAGATGCATGCCACCACAACATTACCTTCTCGTGCTCTAGCACTCTATTGCAACGCTGGCCACCGAGTGGCTTAGTAATGCATTTTGGGAGCCTCTCATCTGGTGATTGTTGAAAAAAGTTAACTCATATTTTGTAAAACAAATCAAGATTAGAGTTAAAGCTTAAAATCAAGGGAGTCTTACATATTTGGATGAACTGAGTTACCTAGGTCCAATATGGCAATATGTACGGATGTCCCCCTATCCAACGTGTCATGGCTCAACACCATCAGCTGGCTGGTCAGATGGCGTTGTGCAACTTTTGGACTTAGATGACACACTTGCTACACTTTGAGGACCTGAATACCGACTTTCATAGTTCAAGGACCTACATGACATCCTTGAAAATGTTTGAGGACCTATGAAGCACTTCACTCTATATTTCTACTAGGGTACACTTGCCTACCAGCATCGAAAGATCTGGCACATTAGATCAAGTTGGAGCAATGGTTAATATTCATTTGTCCCTACCATAAAAGAGCTTTTTGAGTACAGCATGCAAGTTGAGGGACGCGAACGTTTGGTTCCACCCAGGAATTGGATTTTTTTTTCTTTACAAAAACAGTCGCCAATAAAAACCCAACGTTGCAAACAAACAAAAATATTGTTATTTACTCCAAGACACTATTCACACTATTTTAACCAAATATTTGCTTTTTTCGCCCTGAAGTCGACGCGGGGTTTTCGTTGGCGTTAACTTAAGAACTTTTTTTATAATTATTAATTTTTTCCAAAGTATTTCCCGCAAGTTGAGTTACTACTCATTGGCCATGCAAAGATGAGGCACCCTTGTTGACGCCTAGAATCACTCCGGCACTATCCGAGCCATCTTCCCTGATGGAAGGGCTGTCAAGATGTTGTGCAAGCACGCTTGCAACACTTGCGACTTATTTGGTAGCAGGAAAATTTGTGAAGTTGTCAGTTTAAATCTATGATAACAAAAAGAAAAGCTTTCTGCATTCAAGAATGAAGAGAGAATAGAAGAACTGATTTGACGCCAATATTAACACAGAAATTGCACGCTGTACTATTGTGCCATAATTATTAATAGTAATTTACATGCTAACTGAAAGCTGCCGACAGACACAATGAAACCAAAGACCAAACCGTGAACACTAAACAAAGAGCATAGATGCACATCTCACGACTAGCAAACACGATTATTACGCGAGGGAAGTTTTCTACTTTTGGCTTGTGCTTCTCAAGCACCAAATCTTAAAACAGAGAGACACACGATAAATAAGAGGCAATCTACTCGTCCATTCTCATGATGCAGCGCAGGCCCTCCCCCTTGAGCATGAGGTCGAACGCCGTGTTGATCTGCGAGAAAGGCACGCTGTGGGTGATGAACTTCTCCAGGTCCAGCTCCTTCCTCATGTACATCTCCACGACTTCCGGGAGGTCGGTCCGCGGCTTGTAGTTGCCGAAGAAGGTGCCCTTCAGGGTCCTCTCATTGAGCAAGTTCATCGGGCTTGTCTTGAACACCGCCTCCTTGTGCGGGACGCCCACCAGCACCGCCACGCCCCAACCCTGCATCCAGCAGATTTCAACATTCAGTCTAAACACTAAAAATAGCTTGCAAATAATTATCATTGGAGTAGAGACTATATATAGGTATATTGAGAGCTACGTACATCATGGACACATTCGAAGGCGGCGATCATGGCGTCGATGTGGCCAGTACACTCAACCGCACGGTCGACGCCGCCATTGGTCATCTCGACAAGCACCTGGAGAGCAACATTGCACATTGAGTTTTTGGCACAGGATTGTGCATGTCATGAAGAACGAACAAAGGTGAAAATATGTGTTGAGGGAGATGGAAAGAACTCTTGCACTGGCTTGGTGTGGTCCTTTGGGTTCACAAAGTCGGTGCATCCAAATTTCTTAGCTGAAAAATTATGTACAGGATGTTCAGTGTCCCATCCAACAATATTTACCAAGATATCCTTGTTTTGCCTGAGGCAAATCGTACCTTGTTCGTATTTTGCAGGGTTCAAATCCACACCAATGATCCTTGATGCCCCAGACATCTTGGCCCCTTCCATGGCCTGATCATGTGAGGAGCACACAGTAATTAGTCACACAATTCTCTCCAGCCTGCAAAAATATGTCGTAGATAAAAAACATCTTGGAACGTCACTTACAGCAAGGCCTACAGCTCCAAGACCGAATATGGCCACCGTCGAACCCTTTTTCGGTTTCGCGACATTAAGGGTAGCACCAAGTCCTGCAGAAAAATGACAATTTAGCTAGTAATGGAGGTACCCTGAACATTGCGTTTCATTTGGAAACAATGGCATGAGGAGCCATCTCTTACCAGTTGAGATGCCACAGCTGAGAACACAAACTTTGTCAAGGGGCGCCTCGGGGTTGATCTTGGCGAGGCAACCAACATGGATCACAGTGTACTCACTGAAGGTGGAGGTCCCGACAAAGTGGAAGATGGGTTTCCCGTTGATGGTGAAGCCTGACTGCCCATCCCCGATCATCACGCCACGATCCACGTTGATCCTGAGGAGGTCACAAAGGTTGCTCTCCTCTGACTTGCAGTGGGCACAGTCTTTGCACTCGCCGGTGAAGACCGGGAGTACATGGTCGCCCGGCACGAGCTCGGTCACACCCTCTCCGACACTTTCAACAATGCTGCAACAAGAAGCAAGTTAGTAAACAGATTTAGCAGAAAAGATAAACTACGAAAACAAACATAATACTCATCATTCAATAAAATGCAGAAAAGGTCCACTTTAATAAAATTGACAACTGCCGGAATCTTTGATTATAAACTTGGTAAATATATAATTAATGAGGAGGTCGGCAACTGACAGAACATGGAAAATTAACAGTCCAAAACCATATGATTGTCCAAAGCACTTTACAGTGTGAGCTTGTGTCATGGATGACGTTAAAACATGATTCTTCATATGTTTTATCCCATGGCAATAAGATATGGACACTTTCTGTATGTAGGTATCGATCTAATACCATTGACAGAAAAGAGTTCAGGAATCAGGATGACTATAATTAGAAGCTAGTGTGAATAGATAATGATCAGTGTTGTGTCGTGATTCTTCATATGCTTTATCCCATGGCAATAAAATACGGGCACTTGCTGTATATAGTTATCAATCTAGTAGCACTGACAGCTCAGGATTTAGTAGTATGACTGTAACTAGAAGCCAATATGAATAAACTATGATTTAGGATTCAAGATTCCTCAGCTGAAACAGAATAAGACAGAGACAGAGAGGATGCATACCCTCCAGCTTCATGGCCCAAGATCCTAGGGAAAACCGGAGTTTGCCCCTGCACAAACAAACCCAAGCAGAACATGGCAAGTTAATCATCTATCCATTGATCCACGTGTCTTTCACCATACCCGTCTCGACTACGAGATGCAATTGTGTATTTGTGTGGATACCTTGGCTTCCCAGAAGTAGACGTCGGTGTGGCAGAGGGCGGTGTAGAGGATCTTGACGCGCACCTCCATGGCCTGCGGCGGCGCCACCTCCACCTCCTCGATCGACAGCGGCTTCCCGGCCTCCCATGCCACCGCCGCTGCAGTCACCCAAGAACCAAACCAATTAGATCAACAATTCCAGAGCTTCAAAATCAGACAAGACTGACTGCTATGTCAGGAACAGACCTTTGCACTTGATCACCTTCCCGGCGGTCGCCATCCCTGTCCCTGTCGGTCGCAAGCTCCAAGAACTCGAAGAGAAAGAAGATCGCTGTCTCTGCTTTGCAGTTCGATGGTTGTAGATTTTGGTGAGGAAGGAAGGCGAGGCGAGCCCTGTATATATACTCCTGGTGCTGGAGGAATCGGCGAGTAATTAAGGGTATGCTTGGAGTGCAAGCGGGGAAAGAAGTTGGACTGTTTTTCTTGGACAAGGCGGCCGAAACAGGGGTGTCCAGCCTCCGTTCGCCTGCCTGCGGCGCTGCGCGCGTCTCCGCTGGTTTCAAACCTCGTCCCCGTGTGGTATATGTGGAAACCATGGCGACGTGACCAAGGGGCTAGAGATCAACGGCAGCCGAAACAGAGTAAAAAACCCTGGGATGAGGCCAGAGAGGGCTGACTTGGTGACGGAAAACCAGGGCGACCGAGAAAACCAGCTGCGAGAACAACAGCGTCCTCCCCGCTCTGCAACGGTCCACGACCCGACGCATCGTCGTTTTGCTAGAAATAATACTATACGTAGTAGGCAGCTGAAAAGTCCATGGTTCTCTGCATCTGCCGGATCAGGGCAATAGGGCATGCATGCTGGATTGCTGGCCGTCGGCTTTCACAGTTTCAGTGTTTCCTCGGAGAGATTCAGTACGTAGTCTGTATCGGATGGCTGACCTGCCTGTCGGTTTTCAGTTCTATTGTTCTCTCCAGAAGATTCAGAAGTCTATATAGAATGTGAATCTTTACTTTTCCTACAATAATGTGAATCTTTTACTATCCCTAAAAAATGTGAATCTTTTAGTCCAACAAAGAACTCCCACCGTTTCTAAAAATAAGTCTTTTTAGATATTCTAACATGAACTGCATACGAAACAAAATGAGTGAATGTACACTCTAAAATACGTGTATATTCGTTTATATGTAGTCTATGTTCAAATCTCAAAAAGACGAATATTTAGGAACGGGGGAGTAGCATGACCAGCAGAAATCAGCTATACTACTCGTCGAGCTTTATGTTTTTGCCGCTCGCACCCTGACAAACAAACCACTGATTTTTTTTATAAAGAGTAGTAATATATTGATACCAATTACATTTAAACTCTACAACAAACATGATATCTGGAGCTAGTTGTGATATCGAGGATTCACGTATCTAAAAACAAAAACAAAAAACGACTTGAAAAGGTCAAGGTGACGTGAATAACTCGTTGCAACACAACATCAACAACTATCACTGTCATAGGCAACATCAAGAGTACGAGAAGGTCCCCAACATTGACGCCTTCAAAACGGTAATGGCGCTTAAACCTCATTCTCGCCGGATCCAACAATACAAGTCAGATCATTGATTTTCATCCAACGGAGAAAGTCCTAGCAAACTCCAGATCATGCCTTCAACAAGGGAGCTCATGCCACTACTGTCAAATACAACCAATGAAGGTCAAACCTCGGATTTTTATCCCGAAAATCAATGACTGGTACTCAAAGAGCACCATAAAAAATGAAACCTACAGAGTTGCCACCACCAACTTAACAAGAAGAAGTCTCGCTACAATGTCCGAATTAGCACCAAAACCGCGGACCAGGATGGACTCGACACATCGGGCAATTGCTGAGAAGCCATATCTACCTGGGCCAATATGTAGCACACCCTGATCATCCATCCCCGAAAGACAAAAGATACCTGTTGGAGTTCATCTACTGTGTTGGCGGGAAGCAAAGGCTAGGTTCAATTGGTTTAGTTTGGTCAGTAGTACTGTTACCGAGCACGTCGTCAGAACTGGACATGGCCAGTAGCTCCTCAACAATGTGAATCTGAACTGTTGGGGGACAAGTGTGATACTTGCCCTATCTATCCCCACACTTGAAGCACAAACCTCGCGCACGGTAGTAAGCCTGTAGTGCGCTGAGTTTACTGGAATCAGTGTTGCAGTCTCCCATCGCCCCTCATCCCGCTCCTCTCCCCTGCCGCCGCTACAGGGAGTGACCGGGCGAAGCCCGGCCAGCGGCTACGGCGGCAGGGCTCCTTCGCCCCCCGATGCGTGGATTCGATGCGGGACGGATCTGACGGGCAAGGGCGTCACGATGCGGAAGGTCGTGATGGTGCGATCCATCTTTCTAGCAGCTACGACGGGAGGCGGGTGACCCAGATGTGGCCTCCGGTGGTGGGGCGTGCTGGGTCTTGGCGGCGGCGGCGATCTGGCCCAGATCCGTGGTCCCAAGCACTAGGCGGCGCGGGCTGCGATCGGCAACGACAACTGGCTGGTGATGTCTTCTGGGCAGTAGTGGCCGACGTCAATGGTGGATCTGGGCGGTGGCGGTCCTCGTGTTTCGGTGGCTGCGTGTGTCTACTCGGCGAGGCACCACGCGGTTCCAGTCAGCTACTGGGGCCAGATGGCGCGATTGCCGGTGAAAATCTCGTCGACTTTGGTCTTACGGACGATGGCGGTGTCATTGACGTCATTTCCTTGTTGAGGCATCGTCGTTGCAGGCAACGTTATCTCCCCTAGGCTGCTCCAGGGGAAACCCTCGATCCGGGTCTTCCCGGATCGGACTATGACGCTTCGATGTTGTTCTCCCTTCTGGGGGCATCGTTTTGGAGCAGGTGCTGACTGAAAGGGCACAGCGATGGAATGGGGTTTTATCTTTTTTTAGAACAAAGACGCTAGGTGCTTCCGGCTTTAAATTAATAAAGCCCACATCATAGGCAGCGTACCAACAGATCCAAACCATACACACACAGACGGCCTCAGGCCACACACGAGGGAAGTCATAGGGTTCAAGGCAGACCGCGAGCAAGAGTTACATGGCTCGAGGGCCAAATACTGGGCACGCAGGCTCGCAAACGAACAAAAGGGCCACTCCTTTAAGAAGTGGCAGTTGGTTCCCTAGCCATCATGCACACCTGGCGGAGACAGTTTTAACTGTGCTACATCCTCTCAGCATCCTTGCGCCTCGCCAACGGATTCCACTACTGCAGAAACAGATTGCATTTGTAGATAACATTAGCCGAGTGGGTCGGGAAGATCCCCTCAATAGCTAGTTTGTTCCTAGTTAACCAGCGCGCCCAGAATAGTGCCCCAACACAGCTCCACAGAACTCGTTTTCCACTACCCTGGACCGAGTCTAGAATGGCCACTAAATCACCGGTGGACCGCGGGTCCCATGGCACTCCCGCCGTGGTCCAAACAACGTTCCAAGCGAACCTAGATAGCAGGCATCAAAAAAAGACGTGATTTGCGTCCTCGACTACATTGCAGACCGTAGATGTGCATGTCATCGGCCCCTGCCGTTTTGCTACATTTTCGAACCTGGGCAATCTGTTGCGAAACAGTTGCCACATAAACACTTTGATTTTGAGAGGGATGCGTGCCTTCCAGAGGCCCTTAACCACCGGCTGGGCCGCCCCTTGGCAAAGCTTGTGGTAAAGCTATTTGACCGTAAACTTGGCGGGCGAGGTGAGCTCCCAGGTCACCGAGTCGGCTGCAACAGACAACGAGGTCGAGCTGATGAGATCAAGCATCACCACATAATTCGCTCGCTCTTGGTCATTGAGCTCGCGGTGGAAGTGAACCACCAGGGGGACGAGGCTAAGTCCAAGGCTACGGTCATGTTCGGGTCTACAGCGATCGCGTACAAGTCCTGGAATTCCGACCAGAGAGGTTGGGAGCCAACCCAAAAGTCTAGCCAGAACCTGGCCGATCAGCCATCTCCAATGGCATACTTTGCCCCTGTTGCAAAGGCTGGTTTGACAGTTTGGAGGTCGTTCCAGAAAGGTGAGACTCTTGCTACACCTTCGAAAAAATTCCCATTCGGGAAGTACTTTGTACATAGAAGGTCCACCCCCAAGCCCGTTGCCCCTTGTGATATTTTACAAATCCACTTGCACAGGAGTGCAATTTTTAGAATTCTAGTGTTGGTGATCCCGAGGCCCCCCAAGGCCTTGGGACGGCATACCGCCGCCCACTTCACCATGTGGTACTTGCGCTTCGGGCCCGTACATTCCAAAAAGAAACACGACCAAGGTGTGTCCATTTTGGCGCGAACTCCTTCAGCCAGCAGAAAGAGACCCATCACAAACATAGGCAGGGAGGACAGGCTCGAGTTCATGAGCACTAGCCTAGCTCTGGAGGAGAGGAATTTGCCACGCCAAGGGCACACCTTTCCCCCAATCTTGGCACAGAGCGGAGCCCAATCATCGATCGTTAGGAGTTTACTAAGGGCAGGCCTAAATACGTGAAGGGGAACTTGCCAAGTTTACAGTTGAGCAAGTCCGCGATGCGCCTGCCCTCCTCCGCGTCCAATCCCATGGACAAAACTTCACACTTTTGGAAGTTGATCTTCATCCCGGAGATGAGCTCGAAATTAAGGACGAGGGCTTTGATAGTGGCCACACTGTGGAGGTTCGGTTGGAACAGCAGTAACGTGTCGTCAGCGTACTGCAGGTGGGAGATCCCCCCTGGGATGAGGTGACTAACCACACCTTTGATGTGGCCGACCTCTGTGGCTTTCCGCAGCATAGACGCCAGTGCGTCGACTATGAAGTTGAATAGGATCGGGGACATTGGGTCGCCCTGACGGAGTCTGTGCCTGCTCCGGAAGAAGTGCCCTACTTCTCAGTTGACCTAGATTGTTGTCTGGCCCCCGGGACCAACTGCATCACTCGATGAACCCAAACAGTCGAGAAACCCTGACTAAGGAGAACTTGACACAGGAAATCCCAATTAACCCAGTCGTAAGCCTGTTCGAAGTCCATTTTTAGTAAGATAGCCGGTTCATTTGTACGTTTGAGCTCGTGAATAATTTCCTGTAGAGCCAGAGGGCCCTCCAGGATGTGGCGGACGCGGATGAAAGCAGATTGCGAACGACTAATTGTGCATTGAGCGATCGGGACGAGGCACGTAGTGCACACTTTGGCACAGATCTTGAAAGGCACGTTGATAAGCGCGATGGCTCTATACTCGTGAATGTTATCCACCCCCGCCACTTTGGGGATAAGCGATAAAACGCCGTAGTTGAGCCTAGAGATGTCTATTGTACCGTGCATAAAGCCGTTACACACCTCAAAAATGGGTCCGCAGAGCAATGGCCAGAAATGTTTGAACATTACAACCGGCCACCCGTCCGACCCGGTGCAGTGTCCGACTTCATGCTCATGAGCGCATCGTTGATCTCCTTGGGGAGAAACACAAGTCCCAGCTCCGCGTTTTCGTTGTCAAGGACTAACTACGAGGGCATCCAGACGTCTGTGCGCAGACTAGCCCTCTGGTCCTTGCTTGCCCCCATCAGTTGGATATAGAACTCGTAAACATGGTTCATTATATCCACTTGGCGCAATAGCAACCCATGTTCTGATTGCAGCCTAAGGATCGCACATTTCCGGCGTCTTCCATTAGCATAGGCATGGAAGTACTTGGTGTTGGCATCCCCTTTAAGAGTCCACTTGAGGCCACCCCGACACCTCCAGTATTCCACCTCGACACGAAGCAGCGCTTCAACTTTTCCTTCCAGGGCGTAGCGGTGCACCCATTCTTGCTCTGAGAAGGGCCTCTCATCAGCCTGGGCATCGAGCCACGCGATTTCGTCGATTAAATTGCTCTGAGTAACTTGTCATCTCGCCCTTGGTTTGCGCCCCATCCCTTGAGGCTCGAATGGAGGCGCCCCCCTGCCGCATTCTAGAACTCCATAGGGCCATGTTGTGGGCCTATTTGTTGCACGCTTCTCAACCATTTTCCCCTAAACATGGTGTCAAATTCTGGTATCTCAAACCAGGCCGTCTCAAAACATAAACGAGGGCTGCAGTCGGATCCGGTCCTCCCCTGAGGACAAGATCAGGGTCCGTGATCGAACCCTATGCGCGTTTCCGCGATGATCGAGCGAAGAGGATAAAGCACCTCCTAGCCGGGTGAAATGAACACCTGATCCAACACTGAACGCACCGGGGTGAGTTGCTTGTTCATCCAGGTGTACCTAGCACCGGTCCTAGCCACTTCCTGAAGAGCCATGGACGCAATTGCGTTGTTGAACCTAGCCACTCGGGGCGAGTTGATGATATTGTTGTTTTTGTCCGCTCCCGAGCGAATCAAATTGAAGTCACCCCCTACCATCACAGGGATCAGGGCTGCGGAGATCGCGAGCACCTTGGCTTGGATGACCATGTCACGCCCAATATGCGATACTATCCTAAAGAGACTCGAAGGTCCCACCAAGGATAGAACCCCATATTGAGACGCTTTTGCAAGGTGGATATCATTACATCAACATTACATAATAGATGGGGATACATACCAGAGGCATACAATGCAACAAGAATACAACAACACATCATACATAAGATCAACATCCGACTACGGATGAAACACAAACAGAAACTCAAACGACATCCACCTTGCTAACCCAGGATGCCGACCTGGAACCTATCCCCTGATCGAAGAAGAAGCAGAAGAAGAACTCCAAGACAAGCAAACAACGCTCTCGCGTCATGATCATCGCATAACCTGTACCTGCAACTGTTGTTGTAGTAATCTGTGAGCCACGAGGACTCAGCAATCCCATTACCATGGGTATCAAGACTAGCAAAGCTTAATGGGAAAGGAAGGGGTAAAGTGGTGAGGTTGCAGCAGCGACTAAGCATGATATGGTGGCTAACATACGCCAATAAGAGCGAGAAGAGAAGCAAATGGAACGTTTGTGAAGCTAGCAATGATCAAGAAGTGATCCTGAACTCCTACTTACTTCAAACATAACCCAAAACCATGTTCACTTCCCGGACTCCGCCGAAAAGAGACCATCACGGCTACACACGCGGTTGATGCATTTTAATTCGGATCTGGTGTCAAGTTCTCTACAACCGGATATTAACAAATTCCCATCTGCCGCATAACCGCGGGCACGGCTTTCGAAAGTTTAAACCCTGCAGGGGTGTCCCAACTTAGCCCATCACAAGCTCTCACGGTCAACGAAGGATATTCCTTCTCCCAGGAAGACCCGATCAGACTCGGAATCCCGGTTACAAGACATTTCGACAATGGTAAAACAAGACCAGCAAAGCCGCCCGATGTGCCGACAAATCCCGATAGGAGTCGCACGTACCTCGTTCTCAGGGCACACCGGATAAGTCAAGCTACGAGTGAAACCAGACCTCAAGTTTCCCCGAGGTGGCCCCGCAGGCTGCTCGGTTCGGACCAACACTCGAAGGAGCACTGGCCCGGGGGGGTTAAAATAAAGATGACCCTTGAGTCTGCAGAACCCAAGGGAAAAAGGCTTAGGTCGCAAATGTTAAAACCAAGGTTGGACCTTGCTGGAGGAGTTTTATTCAAAGCGAACTGTCAAGGGGGTCCCATAAATCACCCAACCGTGTAAGGAACACAAAATCAAGGAACATAACACCGGTATGACGGAAACTAGGGGCGGCAAGAGTGGAACAAAACATGAGGCATAAGGCCGAGCCTTCCACCCTTTACCAAGTATATAGATGCATTAATTAAATAAGAGATATTGTGATATCCCAACATAATCCTGTCCATCATGGAGCAATCTTCAACTTCTCCTGCAGCTACCAATGCTATAAGAGGGGCTGAGCAAAAGCGGTAACATAGCCAAGCGACGGTTTGCTAGGAAGGGTGAAAAATGTTAGAGGCTGACATGGCAATTTGGGAGGCTTGAAGAGTAAATGATAGGTAGCGCAGCATAGCGATAGAACAAAGCAACTAGCATAGCAATGATAGTAGTGAGATCCAGGGTAGCGGTCATCTTGCCTGAAATCCCGCAAGGAAGAAGAACGAGTCCATGAAGAAGATGAAGCCACGAAGATGAACCAAGCGTAGACGAACGAATCCTCACGATCGCAATGAAACAGGAAGTAACGAGAAGGAGCACAACCAGAAAGAAGCAAACAACAAGGTAAACACACAACACATAGACAAGACATGAAGCGCAACCAAGCATGATGCATGACAAAGCTATATGAGGCTACTCATGGCAAGAGATGATGCATACAAGAGCAACACATCAAAGCAAGTTTAAATGAGGCCGGAAACCACATAGAACTAATCCGGTAAGTCCTCATATGCAAATTTTGAAATTGGTCCAGATCTTAATAAACCTTATGTTCAAGTTGTTAAACAGCAAGTTAAAATGTACCAAGTTGATCTACACAAGATTCTAGTCAAGTTACATATAAAGTTCATTTAATTCGGAGCTACGACCTAGAAGATATGAGCAAAACAAGTTAACCATGACATTGATGCAAAATGCATTCAAACATCAAGCAAACACTCTCAAAACATGGATGCAACATGATAAGATAAAACTATATGCAATTCTCAGCAAATTTCATGTAGAGCATGCTCAAAACGGAGCAACGGTGCAACACATACACTCCAAACAAGATATAACAACAATTTGTCCAAAACAGCAACTAGGCATCTTACGAGCATCATCAAGATATGCTACAGCACCCCAACATGGAAACAAAAGGCATGAACATGATGTACAAATGAAGCTTAATAAAACATGAACACTGAGCTATCTCCAGAAATCATTAGAACATGCTCAAAACGACATGACAAGATTGCATGTAATAATAGTTTCAGACTTTGCAGAAATAACATCAGGTTGCAATGTTTAGAGCTATCAAACAATATGCTACAGGAACTTAACATAGCAAAATAAGGCATGGCATAAATCTACTAAACTCATAGAACAAAAGACCCTTACTGAACATGAGCCAAAAAGGAACAGAAGATATGATGGCACCCATGTAAACATGGCAAGTGATATGACAGATTCAGAATAATAGTACATGGCAGGAACAACGATAAGTAGGCATGTTGGTCAGCTTGTATAGCTCACCAAAGAGCAATACATGACATGAAAAGGTGACCAACAGTAAGATGACATATTTATGAAGCTAATTATGGCAAGAGCAAGTTCATAGGGTGCATGGATCACTAGCAAAACACATGGCAAAACTGAACTTCATGTTAATAGGCTGACAGCAACATTATTTAGCAATTTGAGAACAAGATTACAACATGCTACAGCGTGCTATAAATGCAACCAGGTACATGGATGGATATAAAATGACATGTATAACAAAACATCCTTAGTGAACATCTCTAGATTATGCATAGAATGACTTGTAGCAGCAGGTTTACATAGCATCATAATATAGCAGATTCAGCCTAGCAAAATAGTAACAACAAGTACCCTACTTCGCGAGCTAGATGCACTCACTACAAGACTCAAAAAAATACATGGATTGCACGTCTATAAAGATGGCATGATTTAGCTCAAAACACATGTAGACATCATGATCATAGGATGCACACACAAAATGCAATGAAAATGACAAAACAACAAGTTCTGTTAACAGACAGCAGTTAACATCATATAGCACTCTTGCAACGATGATAATGGCATCAAGATGGACTCAACAAAGCATGGAACAATGGAACGCAAAGAAGAGCATCTCACAATGAACATTTCCATATATCATATGCACAAAACGGAGCTATGGTCATGGAGATATGGCATAATGAACAGGGCATGAAAATGTCAAAATATCAGGGACTTAGCAGAAATCACCACCTCGAGGGCAGAAGTCAACGGCGGCGCGAGAAGCGAGGATGGCCGGAGAAGGGGCCGTGGACGGGCGCACGCGGCGGATCTGGGCCGGATCTCGCCGTATCCGGCCAGATCCCGGCTCGGGGAGGCGGGGAAGGACGCGGCGCAGGGCGGCGACCTCGGGCGTGGGGCGACGGCGCCGGCGCACGGGCGCGGCCGGAGGAGCGGCGCCGGGCGGAGGCAAGGCAGCGGACGGAGGCCAGCGACGAGGGCGGAGGAGGCGGGGCGAGGTCGGCGAGCTCCGGCGAGCGGGAGCAGGCGGCGGGGCCGAGCGGCTGCGTGGGGCGAGGGCTGCGGCAACGGGTGGCTCGGGCCCGGGCGGGCCCCGCAAGGGCTGAGCGGGCCGGCGGCACGCAGCGGTGAAGGACGCCACGAGAGGCGACGTGGCGGCATGGGATTCGCTGCGGCGGGCGGCGCGGACGTGTCCGGCGGGATTGGACATGTCCGTCGGCGAGAGGAGGAAGAAGCTAGGGTTTCATCTGGGAATTTCGGGGGAGGTGGCCTATTTATAGATAGAGGGAGCTAGGAGACTCCAAATGAGGAGCGGTTTTCGCCCACACGATCGTGATCGAACGACCGAGAGCATGGAGGGAGTTTGGATGGGCTCATGGGCTGCCGTGAAGAGGGGCTGGGCTGCAAAGAGAGAGGGGTTTCAGGCTACGCGGTTAACCGTTGGGGCATCAAACGACCTCCAAATGGAACGAAATTTGACGGGCGGTCTACCGGTGCTATACCAAGGCCACTCGACAAACCTCGGTCTGTTTCGAGAACGATTTTAACCCGCTCACGAAAACAAGGTCTGGACTCCGAACGGACAACGGAGAGGACCGGGGGAACCCGAACGGATGCAAGTTTTGAAAAACATGCAGATGAAATGTAGATGGTGACATGGAAAAGTGCAACACACAAGCAAATAACATGGCAACAACAACGAATAACTGGAGGACATCTGGCGCATCGAATCCGTGGCGTTACAACTCTCCTCCACTAACAAGAGATCTCGTCCCGAGATCTTAGGAACGAGACGGAAGAGAAAGAGGAAGAGGTGAAGTAAGAACACAAGAGAAAAGGTGAACCAAGTCAAGAGCACTAGGGTAGAAAACAGGAATGACGAGTATGACGAGAATCAAATGCTCATGGAAACAAGATGGACTCTGAAAGCACTCCGGTTAGAACAAGATAGAAAAGGAATGAAAAAAAGAATTTGGGCAGCACTCCACCTGAAAATGGGAGGAATAGAACATGAACTTCACCCAATGAGATGGCACTTGACGAGATGACCAATGCCATGCCTCCGGAAGAATTGAAAGAATGGAATGAAAAGAACTTAGAAAGAAGGATTGAATGGAGTTGTTGAGAAAATCAACAACGAAAGAATAAGCTTGTTGTGGACTTATCAAAAACAACTCAAAACTTGAGGTGAAATTATAGCACAACCAATGTCTGAATAGCTGAGAGGAATGAAGAAATGCAAAACTCCACTTCAAAAGAAATACGGAGAATTAATTGCACTTAGAGACGCGAGAAGAAAAGATATTTGAACTCCACCAACAAAATCTTGATGAAAACTTGAAGAATGAATTAAATCATGAAGAACAACCATGAAGAACTCCGGTGACAAAAGGATGATGAGATAGAAAGAAGGAAAAAAGAATAAGATGAGCCTTACGGTGATTTAGATGGAGGTTCCGACGAAATGGCCGAGTAATTTGAACTCCAGGAAAAGAAAAGATGAAAACACTTGGAACTAGAATTTATTCCTCACGAACAAACTCCAAAGAAAAGGGATTACTAGACGATGATAAAATAAGAATAAGAATTACGTTATGCTTATCCTCATCCAATTTAATGGGTAACGAGCGGATTTGGCATGCAACTTATTCCTCTTGAAAAGGATTGAGAAATGACATATCGCAAACTTGAGAAGGTCTTCATGAACCACCGGTAGGATTTGGAAGAACGAATGAATTAATATGATAATCAAGGAAAAAGGAATCTGAAGGAACCACCGAAAGAATTAGAAAAATGACTGATGAAAGAGAATGAATCACCGGGAAGAATTAGAAGAACCAATAAGCTAGAGGGGATTTATATGCAAAAGGACAAAGAGATCAGAGCTGATAAAGAATACTTGACAGATGCACCGGGATAACTGGATAACGGTAGCCGAAATGTGACGACGAAGAATTCTTCTAGTACGATGGCCTCCGGTGAAAAGAAACGGGAAAACAACTTCTGACATACTCCGGATGGGTAAGAAAAGAATATCTGACAAACGGAATAATTTGAGAGGATAATATGAAGCTTGAACCACGAATCTTCGGGAGAACGGGCAAGATTGAGAGGAAAACTCTTCTTCGGTCTTCAAATGACGACGAGAAACACCACGAAAATTACTAAGATACCCCGGTAGAATGAAAACCAAAAAGGTTGAGCCAACAATGAAATGATTTGAAATCGATCTTGGAAGGGCATCTGACTGATGAAATTCATTCTTATGTCAGACTCCGAAAAGAATTAGGAATGGCTCCGAAATAATTAGAAGAGTCAGGTAAGATCCTGGGAAAAGACCTATGGGTTAGGGCCCACTAAAATAGAACACCGTTGGAAAGGGATGCTGAACAGATAGGTGAAGCACCGGAACAATTAAAATATTTGAATGAGGTGACAACCACGAATTAATTGTAACACAGACGAATCTCCTGAGATGTCTTGAACACTCCAGAAGGATAAACTGGCGAGAGGCGAACGAGCGGGGAAAGCACTTGATCCAAGGAAAAGAATATGATCAAACGAAAACTTGAATTGAGTCCACCAGAAAAGAGATGAAGAATGTCAAACAAAAGAGAATTCACCGGTTGAAATAATTGAGGGAAGATTGAAGAGGCTCCACACAAATGAAATAGCTTCTCGAATAAAGGCTTGGACTCTGGGAAGAAAAGGGGTGGGAGGGCAGGAAAAACACAGGCAACTAGAACCACGAATAATTGAATAGAGAAGCGCCGGTTGAAATGATTGAGGAGAGAGTGCAAAAACTTTGCATGAGTGGGATGGATACTCGATTACGGACTCCGGCTTCAAGAAAAAAAGGGGTGGGCGGATGGGAAAAGAAGACAACTAAGGGCAGAGAAACAACTTCGTTGAGAGCAAACTGAGGATTGAACTTGGCAAAGACGAAGAGACTCGAGTCAATTTGACGAGAAATGCACCGTATGAAAAGAGATGAGAACCAACGAACGAAAACTAACCGCGTGATCCTAAAGAAAAAATTTGAAGGCGAAGAGGAGTAATTCAAAACACCTACGTCAAGATTCCTTACCAGAGCTACGAAGGGGCTGAGGAGTAAAAAGAATTCCTACTCTCCGATATAACTAGACTCAGAAATAGTTTTCTTCTAGAATCAACAACGACCAAACTACACGATCAATCAAGGGGGCTCCTATGGTCGGTCGAGGCTCTGATACCAACTTGTCACGCCCAATATGTGATACTATCCTAAAGAGACTCGAAGGTCCCACCAAGGATAGAACCGCATATTGAGACGCTTTTGCAAGGTGGATATCATTATATCAACATTACATAATAGATGGGGATACATACCAGAGGCATACAATGCCACAAGAATACAACAACACATCATACATAAGATCAACATCCGACTACGGATGAAACACAAATAGAAACTCAAACGACATCCACCCTGCTAACCCAGGCTGCCGACCTGGGACCTATCCCCTGATCGAAGAAGAAGCAGAACAAGAACTCCAAGACAGGCAAACAACGCTCTCGCGTCATGATCATCGCATAACCTGTACTTGCAACAGTTGTTGTAGTAATTTGTGAGCCACGAGGACTCAGCAATCCCATTACCATGGGTATCAAGACTAGCAAAGCTTAATGGGAAAGGAAGGGGTAAAGTGGTGAGGTTGCAGCATCGACTAAGCATGATATGGTGGCTAACATACGCCAATAAGAGCGAGAAGAGAAGCAAATGGAACGTTCGTGAAGCTAGCAATGATCAAGAAGTGATCCTGAACTCCTACTTACGTCAAACATAATCCAAAACCGTGTTCACTTCCCGGACTCCGCCGAAAAGAGACCATCACGTCTACGCACGTGGTTGATGCATTTTAATTCGGATCTGGTGTCAAGTTCTCTATAACCGGATATTAACAAATTCCCATCTGCCGCATAACCGCGGGCACGGTTTTCGAAAGTTTAAACCCTACAGGCGTGTCCCAACTTAGCCCATCACAAGCTCTCACGGTCTACGAAGGATATTCCTTCTCCCAGGAAGACCCGATCTGACTCGGAATCCCGGTTACAAGACATTTTGACAATGGTAAAACAAGACCAGCAAAGCCGCCCGATGTGCCGACAAATCCCGGTAGGAGTCGCATGTACCTCGTTCTCAGGGCACACCGGATAAGTCAAGCTACGAGTGAAACCAGACCTCAAGTTTCCCCAAGGTGGCCCCGCAGGCTGCTCGGTTCGGACCAACACTCGAAGGAGCACTGGCCCCGGGGGGGGGGGGGTTAAAATAAAGATGACCCTTGAGTTTGCAGAACCCAAGGGAAAAAGGCTTAGGTGGCAAATGTTAAAACCAAGGTTGGGCCTTGCTGGAGGAATTTATTCAAAGCGAACTGTCAAGGGGGTCCCATAAATCACCCAACCGTGTAAGGAACGCAAAATCAAGGAACATAACACCGGTATGACGGAAACTAGGGGCGGCAAGAGTGGAACAAAACACGAGGCATAAGGCCGAGCCTTCCATCCTTTACCAAGTATATAGATGCATTAATTAAATAAGAGATATTGTGATATCCCAACATAATCCTGTCCATCATGGAGCAATCTTCAACTTCACCTGCAGCTACCAATGCTATAAGAGGGGCTGAGCAAAAGTGGTAACATAGCCAAGCGATGGTTTGCTAGGAAGGGTGAAAAAGGTTCGAGGCTGACATGGCAATTTGGGAGGCTTGAAGAGTAAATGATAGGTAGCGCAGCATAGCGATAGAACGAAGCAAATAGCATAGCAATGATAGTAGTGAGATCCAGGGTAGTGGTCATCTTGCCTGAAATCCCGCAAGGAAGAAGAACAAGTCCATGAAGAATATGAAGCCACGAAGACGAACCAAGCGTAGACGAACGAATCCTCACGATCGCAACGAAACAGGAAGTAACAAGAAGGAGCACAACCGGAAAGAAGCAAACAACAAGGTAAACAGACAACACATAGACAAGACATGAAGCGCAACCAAGCATGATGCATGACAAAGCTAGATGAGGCTACTCATGGCAAGAGATGATGCATACAAGAGCAACACATCAAAGCAAGTTTAAACGAGGTCGGAAACCACATAGAACTAATCCGGTAAGTCCTCATATGCAAATTTCGAAATTGGTCCAGATCTTAATAAACCTTATGTTCAAGTTGTTAAACAGCAAGTTAAAATGTACCAAGTTGATCTACACAAGATTCTAGTCAAGTTACATATAAAGTTCATTTAATTCGGAGCTACGGCCTAGAAGATATGAGCAAAACAAGTTAACCATGACATTGAAGCAAAATGCATTCAAATATCAAGCAAACACTCTCAAAACATGGATGCAACATGATAAGATAAAACTATATGCAATTCTAAGCAAGTTTCATATAGAGCATGCTCAAAATGGAGCAACGGTGCAACACATACACTTCAAACAAGATATAACAACAATTTGTCCAAAACAGCAACTAGGCATCTTACGAGCATCATGAAGATATGCTACAGCACCCCAACATGGAAACAAAAGGCATGAACATAATGTACAAATGAAGCTTAATAAAACATGAACACTGAGCTATCTCCAGAAATCATTAGAACATGCTCAAAATGACATGGCAAGATTGCATATAATAACAGTTTCAGACTTTGCAGAAATAACATCAGGTTGCAATGTTTAGAGCTATCAAACAATATGCTACAGGAACTGAACATAGCAAAATAAGGCATGGCATAAATCTACTAAACTCATAGAACAAAAGACCCTTACTTAACATGAGCCAAAAAGGAACAGAAGATATGATGGCACCCATGTAAACATGGCAAGTTATATGACAGATTCAGAATAATAGTACATGGCAGGAACAATGATAAGTAGGCATGTTGGTCAGCTTGTACAGCTCACCATAGAGCAATACATGGCATGAAAACGTGACCAACAGTAAGATGAAATATTTATGAAGCTAATCATGGCAAGAGCAAGTTCATAGGGTGCATGGATCACTAGCAAAACACATGGCAAAACTGAACTTCATGTTAATAGGCTGACAACAACATCATTTAGCAATTTGAGAACAAGATTACAACATACTATAGCATGGTATAAATGCAACCAGGTACATGGATGGATATAGAATGATATGTATTACAAAACATCCTTAGTGAACATCTCTAGATTATGCATAGAATGACTTGTAGCAGCAGGTTTACATAGCATCATAATATAGCAGATTCAGCCTAGCAAAACAATAACAACAAGTACCCTACTTCGCGAGCTTGCTGGACTCACTACAAGACTCAAAAAAATACACGGATTGCTCCTCTGTAAAGATGGCATGATGTAGCTCAAAACACATGTAGACATCATGCTCATAGGATGTACACACAAAATGCAATGAAAATGACAAAACAACAAGTTCTGTTAACAGACAGCAGTTAACATCATATAGCACTCTTGCTACGATGATAATAGCATCATGATGGACACAAACAAGCATGGGACAATGGAACAATGTGAAGAGCATCTCACAATGAACATTTCGATATATCATATGCACAAAACGGAGCTATGGTCATGGAGATATGGTATAATGAACAGGGCATGAAAATGTCAAAATATCAGAGACTTAGCAGAAATCACCACCTCGAGGGCAAAAGTCAACAGCGGCGCGAGAAGCGAGGATGGCCGGAGAAGGGGTCGGGGACGGGCGCACGTGGCGGATCCAGGTCGGATCTCGCCGGATCCGGCCAGATCCCGGCGCGGGGACGCGAGGAAGGACGCGGCGCGGGGCGGCAACCTCGGGGGCGGGGCGCCGGCGCCGGCGCACGGGCGCGGCCGGAGGCAAGGCGGCGGGCGGCGGCCAGCGACAAGGGCAGAGGAGGCGGGGCGAGGTCAGCGAGCTCCGGCGAGTGGGAGCAGGCGACGGGGCCGGGCGGCTGCGCTGGGCGCGGGCCACGGCGGTGGGCAGCTCGGGCCCGGGCGGGCCCCGCAAGGGCTGAGCGGGCCGGCGGCACGCAGCGGTGAAGGACGCCACGAGAGGTGACATGGCGGCATGGGATTCGCTGCGGCGGGCGGCGCGGACGTGTCCGGCGGGATTGGACATGTCCGTCGGCGAGAGGAGGAAGAAGCTAGGGTTTCATCCGGGAATTTCGGGGGAGGTGGCCTATTTATAGATAGAGGGAGCTTGGAGACTCCAAATGAGGAGCGGTTTTCGCCCACACGATCGTGATCGAACGACCGAGAGCATGGAGGGGGTTTGGATGGGCTCATGGGCTGCCGTGAAGAGGGGCTGGGCTGCAAAGAGAGAGGGGTTTCAGGCTACGCGGTTAACCGTTGGGGCATCAAACGACCTTCAAATGGAATGAAATTTGACAGGCGGTCTACCGGTGCTATACCAAGGGCACTCGGAAAACCTCGGTCCATTCCGAGAACGCTTTTAACCCTCTCACGAAAACAAGGTCTGAGAGGGGCGACGGGCATGCGCGAGAGGTCTGGACTCCGAACGGACAACGGAGAGGACCGGGGGAACACGGACAGATGCAAGTTTTGAAAAACATGCAGATGAAATGTAGATGATGACATGGTAAAGTGCAACATGCAAGCAAATAACATGGCAACAACGACGAATAACTGGAGGACATCTGGCGCATCGAATCCGGGGCCTTACAGACCACTAGCTTCCTTAAGGAAGCGCGAACTTGAATATTTGCAACGATGAAGAAGGAACCAACTTCCAAGGCAAGCACCTCGTAAATGGATAAGTTAAAATCTAAAAGCATGCCACCCGAATGCCCTATCGCAGGAGCATGGTTCCACGCGAAGCGTTCTAGGTGGTCAACAGAAGGTAGCTCATGATGATGGAAATCTGCTTTGATCATTTCCTGAAGCCCTACAATATCGACGTCCTCTTTCCTGATGTACTCCTTAAGTTGGGTGCGACGCCCCGCGTGACCGAAGCCACGTATATTCCAGAACATAGCCTGCATCTAGATTCTGCGGTTTCGCAAACGAACACCTCGAGAGGTGATCGCCTTGGCCACGTGCCTCACCTTGCCACGGCAAGGCGAGGGAGGATAAGCAACCCCTGTTGACGTTTCCTCGTCGGGCCAGACCGCGAGCGCATCCAAGGCCCCTGCCTCGGATGCCAACTAGTTCGCGTGTTTCGCAGCCACCGCTGCCATCTGTCTACGCCAATTCCTTGGCACGGATCAGCGAGATCAACTCTCTAGTCCTGCCAACTGGTTTGCGTGTTTCGCAGCCGCCGCTGCCAGCTGCCTGCGCCAATTTCTTGGCACGGATCAGCGAGATCAACTCTCTAGTCCCTCACACTCCCAACGGGTCCACTCCAATATCTCCCAAAACCTCACTCAAGTGATCATCGAAAAAGGAATCAAGAACCATGAAGCGAGGAGGAGGGGGATTACTTGAGATCTCCATATTGTTCTGGGCTTGGAGGAGTTAAGCACGCTGGAGAGATCGCATGCTCTCCTTGGAGCCCTTAGTGCGGGAGCTCATCCTCACCGGTGCTACCGGCACGGCCTTGGAGCGCTTGGCCTTGGAGATGGGCACCGTCTTGGTGGCCTCCTGCAGGAGCAGGTCGATGAGGGGGGGGGGTGCTGGGGGCCGCCAACGCCATGACCGTCTGGCACAGAGTGGCTGGTGCTCCCAGCGGCTCCGCAGGCTGAACCACCTCTGCACTCACCTTGCGCACCGCCACCTTCTTAGCTTGCCGCACCCCGCTGGCCTTGTTGTTGTTGTGCCCGCCCTGGACCAGGGAGTGCGATGATTGGAGCTGCGAGGTGTCCATGGACAGGACTAGAGGGGTACGTGTGCCCTCCAGCACGACCACGTCCTCCAAGTCCAAGGGCCCCTTGTCCACCGAACGCACTGGAAGGGAGGTCACCGAGCCGAGGTTGGAGCCGTATTGGTTGGGGATTGACACCTCCAACCCATTGGATAGCCCGTCCTGCACCGCCTCAGCCGCATGAGCCGCTTGCTGAGGAGGGATCGCAGCCACTCCCCTGTCCAAGATGCCAAGCTTTTCCCAAGCCGCAGTGTCAATGGAATCGTCCTCCATACTAGCATCTTGATCCTTGTCCCCGTCCCGCCCCTGGTCGCCCTAATCTGTACCCTTGCCATTGTTGTGAGGAGGAGGAGGAAGGGCGGGAGCCCCCTGACGAGGTGGGTCGAGCTCCGGCTCCACTCTGATGTTGAAGCCTGCACCATTGAACCAGATCTGCACCATGCCCCGCAGGTTGGAAGGGTTGCGGCAGGCGAAGCGCATGCGGACTGGCCCCAGGCGGATCAGCAACTCCTCATCGACCAAGAGAGGCCTGTCGAGCATCATAGTTGCCGCCATGAGCCGGTCCGTCCACCGCTGCTTGGGCGGCACCCCCCGCAGCTTGACCCAAACATCTGGCAGAGCCTCTTCCTTTGGCTCATCGAGGACGGCGTCACGGATGTCGGCCGTGATGTTATTGATGGAAAGGTAAAGCTTGCCGATGCATGTGGCCATCCGCAGCATGGCCGGGTTCGGGAACACCACAGAGAAAGTGTCGCCAACGAGCTGGGTCACCTGCCAGTCCCAGGACCCCTCAAACAAGTGCGGCAACTCCACCTCCATAATGGCCTTTGAGAGCAAGCCCGGGGCCGCGGACAGAACAGCCGCGTTGGCCCCGAGCAAGTTGTTGGGGAACGTAGTAATTTCTAAAAATTTCCTACGCACACTCAAGATCATGGTGATGCATAGCAACGAGAGGGGAGAGTGTGTCCACGTACCCTCGTAGACCGAAAGCGGAAGCGTTATGACAACGCGGTTGATGTAGTCGTATGTCTTCACGATCCGACCGATCCAAGCGCCGAACATACGGCACCTCCGAGTTCAGCACACGTTCAGCTCGATGACGATCCCCGGACTCCGATCCAGCAGGGTGTCGGGGATGAGTTCCGTCAGCACGACAGCGTGGTGACGATGATGATGTTCTACCGACGCAGGGCTTCGCCTAAGCACCACAACGATATGACCGAGGTGGAATATGGTGGAGGGGGGCACCGCACACGGCTAAGGAACGATCACGAAGATCAACTTGTGTGTCTAGAGGTGCCCCCCTGCCCCCGTATATAAAGGAGGGAGGGAGAGGTGCGTCCGGCCCCCTAGGGGTGCGCCTGGAGGAGTCCTACTCCCACCGGGAGTAGGACTCCCCTCTTGCCTTGGTGGAGAAGGAAAGGGGGGAGGGGAAAGAGGAAAGGGGGGCGCCTCCCCCTTCCTTGTCCTATTCGGACTAGGGGGAGAGGGGGCGCGCGGCCTGCCGTGGTCGGCCCTTCCTCTTCTCCCTCATGGCCCATGTAGGCCCATTAACCCCCGGGGGGGTTCCGGTAACCCCCCGGTACTCCGAAAAAATCCCGATTTCTCCCGGAACGATTCCGTTATCCCAATATAGGCTTCCAATATATCAATCTTTATGTCTCGACCATTTTGTGACTCCTCATCATGTCCGTGATCACATCCGGGAATCCGAACAACCTTCAGTACATCAAAACATATAAACTCATAATGAAATTGTCATCGTAACTTTAAGCGTGCGGACCCTAAAGGTTCGAGAACTATGTAGACATGACCTAGAACTATTTCCGGTCAATAACTAATAGCGGAACCTGGATGCTCATATTGGCTCCTACATATTCTACGAAGATCTTTATCGGTCAAACCGCATAACAACATACGTTGTTCCCTTTGTCATCGGTATGTTACTTGCCCGAGGTTCGATCGCCGGTATCCAATACCTAGTTCAATCTCATTACCGGCAAGTCTCTTTACTCGTTACGTAATGCATCATTCCGTAACCAACTCATTGGCCACATTGCTTGCAAGGCTTATAGTGATGTGCATTACCGAGAGGGCCGAGAGATACCTCTCCGACAATCGGAGTGACAAAACCTAATCTTGAAATACGCCAACTCAACATCTACCTTTGGAGACACCTGTAGAGCTCCTTTATAATCACCCAGTTACATTGTGACGTTTGGTAGCACACAAAGTGTTTCTTCGGTAAACGGGAGTTGCATAATCTCATAGTTGTAGGAACTTTGTATAAGTTATGAAGAAAGCAATAGCAACATACTAAACGATCAAGTTCTAGGCTAACGGAATGGGTCAAGTCAATCACATCATTCTCCTAATGATGTGATCTCTTTAATCAAATGACAACACATGCCTATGGTTAGGAAACATAACCATCTTTGATTAATGAGCTAGTCAAGTAGAGGCATACTAGTGACATTAAGTTTGTCTATGTATTCACACATGTATCATGTTTCCGGTTAATACAATTCTAGCATGAATAATAAACATTTATCATGATATAGGAAATAAACAATAACTTTATTATTGCCTCTAGGGCATATTTCCTTCAGTCTCCCACTTGCACTAGAGTCAATAATCTAGATTACACAGTAATGATTCTAACACCCATGGAGTCTTGGTGCTGATCATGTTTTGCTCGTGGAAGAGGCTTAGTCAACGGGTCTGCTACATTCAGATCCGTATGTATCTTGCAAATCTCTATGTCTCCCACCTGGACTTGGTCCCGGATGGAATTGAAACTTCTCTTGATGTGCTTGGTACTCTTGTGAAATCTGGATTCCTTTGCGAAGGCAATTGCACCAGTATTTTCACAGAAGATCTTCATTGGTCCCGATGCACTAGGTATGACACCTAGATCGGAAATGAACTCCTTCATCTAGACTCCTTCATTTGCTGCTTCCGAAGCAGCTATGTACTCCGCTTCGCATGTAGATCCCGCCACAACGCTTTGTTTAGAACTGCACCAACTTACAGCTCCACCTTTAATAAAAACACGTATCCGGTTTGCGATTTAGAATCGTCCGGATCAGTGTCAAAGCTTGCATCGACGTAACCATTTACGACTAGCTCTTTGTCACCTCCATAAATGAGAAACATATCCTTAGTCCCTTTCAGGTATTTCAGGATGTTCTTGACCGTTGTCCAGTGATCCACTCCTGGATTACTTTGGTACCTCCCTGCTAAACTTATTGCTAAGCATACATCAGGTCTGGTACACAGCATTGCATACATGATAGAGCCTATGGCTGAAGCATAGGAAACATCTTTCATTTTTTTCTCTATCTTCTGCTATGGTCGGGAATTGAGTCTGACTCAACTTCACACCCTGTAATACAGGCAAGAACCCTTTCTTTGCCTGATCCATTTTGAACTTTTTCAAAACTTTATCAAGGTATGTGCTTTCTGAAAGTCCAATTAAACGTCTTGCTCTATCTCTATAGATCTTGATGCCCAATATGTAAGCAGGTTCACCGAGGTCTTTCATTGAAAAACTTTTATTCAAGTATCCCTTTATGCTATCCAGAAATTCTATATCATTTCCAATTAACAATATGTCATCTACATATAATATCAGAAATGCTACAGAGCTCCCACTCACTTTCTTGTAAATACAGGCTTCTCCAAAAGTCTATATAAAACTATATGCTTTGATCACACTATCAAAGCATTTATTCCAACTCCGAGATGCTTGCACCAGTCCATAAATGGATCGCTGGAGCTTGCACACTTTGTTAGCACCTTTTGGATCAACAAAACCTTCCGGTTGCATCATATACAACTCTTCTTCCAGAAATCCATTCAGGAATGCAGTTTTTACATCCATTTGCCAAATTTCATAATCATAAAATGCGGCAATTGCTAACATGATTCGGACAGACTTAAGCATCGCTACGGGTGAGAAAGTCTCATCGTAGTCAACCCCTTGAACTTGTCGAAAACCTTTTGCAACAAGTCGAGCTTTGTAGACAGTCATATTACCATCAGCGTCAGTCTTCTTCTTAAAAATCTATTTATTCTCAATAGCTTGCCGATCATTGGGCAAGTCAACCAAAATCCATACTTTGTTCTCATACATGGATCATATCTCAGATTTCATGGCTTCAAGCCATTTTGCGGAATCTGGGCTCATCATCACTTCCTCATAGTTCGCAGGTTCGCCATGGTCAAGTAACATGACTTTCAGAACAGGATTACCGTACCACTCTGGTGCGGATCTTACTCTGGTAGACCTACGAGTATTAGTAGAAACTTGATCTAAAGATTCATGATCAATATCATTAGCTTCGTCACTAATTGGTGTAGTTGTCACAGGAACCGGTTCTTGTGATGAACTACTTTCCAATAAGGGAGCAGGTACAATTACCTCATCAAGTTCTACTTTCCTCCCACTCACTTCTTTTGAGAGAAACTCCTTCTCTAGAAAGGATCCGAATTTAGCAACGAAAATCTTGCCCTCAGATCTGTGATAGAAGGTGTACCCAATTGTCTCTTTTGGGTATCCTATGAAGACACATTTCTCTGATTTGGGTTCGAGCTTATCTGGTTGAAGTTTTTTCACATAAGCATCACAACCCCAAACTTTAAGAAACGACAACTTTGGTTTCTTGCCAAACCACAGTTCATAAGGCGTCGTCTCAACGGATTTTGATGGTGCCCTATTTAACGTGAATGTGGCCGTCTCTAAAGCATAACCCCAAAACGATAGCGGTAAATTAGTAAGAGACATCATAGATCGTACCATATCCAGTAAAGTACGATTACGACGTTCGGACACACCATTTCATTGTGGTGTTCCGGGTGGCGTGAGTTGCGAAACTATTCCGCATTGTTTCAAATGTAAACCAAACTCGTAACTCAAATATTCTCCTCCACGATCAGATCGTAGAAATTTTATTTTCTTGTTACGATGATTTTCCACTTCACTCTGAAATTCTTTGAACTTTTCAAATGTTTCAGATTTGTGTTTCATCAAGTAGATATACCCATATCTGCTCAAATCATGTGTGAAGGTGAGAAAATAACGATACCCGCCATGAGCCTCAATATTCATTGGACCACATACATCAGTATGTATGATTTCCAACAAACTAGTTGCTCGCTCCATAGTTCCGGAGAACCGCGTTTTAGTCATCTTGCCCATGAGGCACGGTTCGCAAGTACCAAGTGATTCATAATCAAGTGATTCTAAAAGTCCATCAGTATGGAGTTTCTTCATGCGCTTTACACCGATATGACCTAAACGGCAGTGCCACAAATAAGTTGCACTATCATTATTAACCCTGCATCTTTTGGCTTCAACATTATGAATATGTGTATCACTACTATCGAGATTTAGTAAAAATAGACCACTCTGTAAGTGTGCATGACCATAAAAGATATTACTCATATAAATAGAACAACCATTATTCTCTAATTTAAATGAATAACCGCCTCGCATCAAACAAGATCCAGATATAATGTTCATGCTCAACGCTGGCACAAAATAACAATTATTTAGGTATAAAACTAATCCCGATGGTAGATGTAGAGGTAGCGTGCCGACCGCGATCACATCGACTTTGGAACCATTTCCCACGCGCATCGTCACCTCGTCCTTAGCCAATCTTCGCCTATTCCGTAGTCCCTATTTCGAGTTGTAAATATTAGCAACAGAACCAGTATCAAATACCCAGGTGCTACTATGAGCATTAGTAAGGTACACATCAATAACATGTATATCACATATACCTTTGTTCACTTTGCCATCCTTTTTATCCGCCAAATACTTGGGGCAATTCCGCTTCCAGTGTCCAGTCTGCTTGCAGTAGAAGCACTCAGTCTCAGGCTTAGGTCCAGACTTGGGTTTCTTCTCTTGAGCAGCAACTTGTTTGCTGTTCTTCTTGAAGTTCCCCTTCTTCTTCCCTTTGCCCTTTTTCTTGAAACTGGTGGTCTTATTGACCATCAACACTTGATGCTCCTTCTTGATTTCTACCTCCGCAGCCTTTAGCATTGCAAAGAGCTCGGGTATAGTCTTGTCCATCCCTTGCATATTATAGTTCATCACGAAGCTCTTGTAGCTTGGTGGCAGTGATTGAAGAATTCTGTCAATGACACTATCATCAGGAAGATTAACTCCCAGTTGAATCAAGTGATTATTATACCCAGACATTTTGAGTATGTGTTCACTGACAGAACTATTCTCCTCCATCTTACAGCTATAGAACTTATTGGAGACTTCATATCTCTCAATCTGGGCATTTGCTTGAAATATTAATTTCAACTCCTGGAACATCTCATATGCTCCATGATGTTCAAAACGTCATTGAAGATCCGATTCTAAACCGTAAAGCATGGCACACTAAACTATCGAGTAGTCATCAGCTTTGCTTTGCCAGACGTTCTTAACGTCATCAGTTGCATCTGCAGTAGGCCTGGCACCCAGCGGTGCTTCCAGGACGTAATTCTTCTGTGCAGCAATGAGGATAATCGTCAGGTTACAGACCCAGTCCATGTAATTGCTACCATCATCTTTCAACTTAGCTTTCTCAAGGAACGCATTAAAATTCAATGGAACAATAGCATGAGCCATCTATCTACAACAAACATAGACAAGCAAAAATACAATCAGGTACTAAGTTCATGATAAATTTAAGTTCAATTAATCATATTACTTAAGAACTCCCACTTAGACAGACATCTCTCTAGTCATCTAAGTGATCACGTGATCCAAATCAACTAAACCATGTCCGATCATCACGTGAGATGGAGTAGTTTTCAATCAACATCACTATGTTGATCATATCTACTATATGATTCACGCTCGACCTTTCGGTCTCTGTGTTCCGAGGCCATATCTGTATATGCTAGGCTCGTCAAGTTTAACCTGAGTATTTCGCGTGTGCAACTGTTTTGCACCCATTGTATTTGAACGTAGAGCCTATCACACCCGATCATCACGTGGTGTCTCAGCACGAAGAACTTTCACAACAGTGCATACTCAGGGAGAACACTTCTTGAAAATTTAGTGAGAGATCATCTTAAAATGCTACCGTCAAACAAAGCAAGATAAGATGCATAAAGGATAAACATCACATGCAATCAATATAAGTGATATGATATGGCCATCATCATCTTGTGCTTGTGATCTCCATCTCCGAAGCACCATCGTGATCACCATCATCACCGGCGCGACACCTTGATCTCCATCGTAGCATCGTTGTTGTTACGCCATCTATTTCTTCTATGACTATCGCTACCGCTTAGTGATAAAGTAAAGCAATTACAGGGCGTTTGCATTTCATACAATAAAGCGACAACCATATGGCTCCTGCCAGTTGCCGATAACTTCGGTTACAAAACATGATCATCTCATACAATAAAATATAGCATCACGTCTTGACCATATCACATCACAACATGCCCTGCAAAAACAAGTTAGACGTCCTCTACTTTGTTGTTTGCAAATTTTACGTGGCTGCTACGGGCTGAGCAAGAACCGTTCTTACCTACGCATCAAAACCACAACGATAGTTCGTCAAGTTAGTGCTGTTTTAACCTTCGCAAGGAACGAGCGTAGCCACACTTAGTTCAACTACAGTTGGAGAAACAGACACCCGCTAGTCACCTGTGTGCGAAGCACGACGGTAAAACCAGTCTCGCGTAAGCGTACGCGTAATGTCGGTCCGGGCCGCTTCATCCAACAATACCGCTGAACCAAAGTATGACATGCTGGTAAGCAGTATGACTTGTATCGCCCACAACTCACTTGTGTTCTACTCGTGCATATAACATCAACGATAAAATCTTGGCTCGGATGCCACTGTTGGGGAACGTAGTAATTTCAAAAAAATTCCTACGCACACTCAAGATCATGGTGATGCATAGCAACGAGAGGGGAGAGTGTGTCCACGTACCCTCGTAGACCGAAAGCGGAAGCGTTATGACAACGCGGTTGATGTAGTCGTACGTCTTCACGATCCGACCGATCCAAGCACCGAACGTACGGCACCTCTGAGTTCAGCACATGTTCAGCTCGATGACGATCCCCGGACTCCGATCCAGCAGGGTGTCGGGGATGAGTTCCGTCAGCACGACGGTGTGGTGACGATGATGATGTTCTACCGGCGCAGGGCTTCGCCTAAGCACCGCAACGATATGACCGAGGTGGAATATGGTGGAGGGGGGCACCACACACGGCTAAGGAACGATCACGAAGATCAACTTGTGTGTCTAGAGGTGCCCCCTGCCCTCGTATATAAAGGAGGGAGGGGAAGGTGCGGCCGGGCCCCTAGGGGTGCGTCTGGAGGAGTCCTACTCCCACCGGGAGTAGGACTCCCCTCTTGCCTTGGTGGAGAAGGAAAGGGGGGAGGGGAAAGAGGAAAGGGGAGCGCCCCCCCTCCTTGTCCTATTCGGACTAGGGGGAGAGGGGGCGCGCGGCCTGCCCTGGCCGGCCCTTCCTCTTCTCCCTCATGGCCCATGTAGGCCCATTAACCCCCGGGGGGGTTCCGGTAACCCCCCGGTACTCCGGAAAAATCCCGATTTCTCCCGGAACGATTCCGTTATCCAAATATAGGCTTCCAATATATCAATCTTTATGTCTCAACCATTTCGAGACTCCTCGTCATGTCCGTGATCACATCCGGGAATCGGAATAACCTTCGATACATCAAAACATATAAAATCATAATGAAACTGTCATCATAACTTTAAGCATGCGGACCCTACGGGTTCGAGAACTATGTAGACATGACCTAGAACTGTTTCCGGTCAATAACCAATAGCGGAACCTGGATGCTCATATTGGCTCCTACATATTCTACGAAGATCTTTATCGGTCAAACCGCATAACAACATACGTTGTTCCCTTTGTCATCGGTATGTTACTTGCCCGAGGTTCGATCGTCGGTATCCAATACCTAGTTCAATCTCGTTACCGGCAAGTCTCTTTACTCGTTACGTAATGCATCATTCCGTAACCAACTCATTGGCCACATTGCTTGCAAGGCTTATAGTGATGTGCATTATCAAGAGAGCCTAGAGATACCTCTCCGACAATCGGAGTGACAAAACCTAATCTTGAAATACGCCAACTCAACATCTACCTTTGGAGACACCTGTAGAGCTCCTTTATAATCACTCAGTTACGTTGTGACGTTTGGTAGCACACAAAGTGTTCCTCCGATAAATGGGAGTTGCATAATCTCATAGTTGTAGGAACTTTGTATAAGTTATGAAGAAAGCAATAGCAACATACTAAACGATCAAGTGCTAGGCTAACGGAATGGGTCAAGTCAATCACATCATTCTCCTAATGATGTGATCTCTTTAATCAAATGACAACACATGTCTATGGTTAGGAAACATAACCATCTTTGATTAATGAGCTAGTCAAGTAGAGGCATACTAGTGACATTAAGTTTGTCTATGTATTCACACATGTATCATGTTTCCGGTTAATACAATTCTAGCATGAATAATAAACATTTATCATGATATGAGGAAATAAATAATAACTTTATTATTGCCTCTAGGGCATATTTCCTTCACAAGTCCTGCGGCTCCTCCTTCGAGTCTTTAGCGTACTGCAGGCAGTAGAACCCCTCCCTGGAGATGACGTGTCCCATGGTTTGGAGCAGTAGGGGCTTCCCGCGGGTGGAGCAGTGGGCAGATGTGTGGCCCTCCTGGGTGCACACCACATACAATAGCTTGAAGGAGCAGTTGTTTTGGAAGTGACCGGAGCGGCCGCACTTGATGCACTCCGGGTCGTCCGCCTCCTCGACGGGGATAGGCTCTACCGTCGTGCCCTTGGAAGAGGAAGGCGCTGAGGGTTGCTACGGGGCGGGTAGGTTGGAGCCACCGCCCCCGCTGACTTGAACTTCTGCTTCTTCGCATATGGATCTCGAACGCGGTCGCCGCTGTGGGGAAGCGGCAGCCCCTTGTGCTTGAGTTCGAGGCCACGCTTCTTGTGCTCCCCCTTCTTCTTCTTTTTCCTCTCCTGTTCCTTGAGCCACCAAGAAGGCGGTGGCCCCCAACCTCCCTCCTCGCCGACGCGCTCCGTCCCCTGCGCCATGGGTTGACGGCGCCGCTCGCGGTCCCGCGACCGCTCCACCGCCGGCTCTTGGGATCCCATGGGCCACTTGTCCGCACGGCGATCAGCCTTGGAGCCCATTGCCACCACCTCAGCAAAGGAGCACACGAAGGATGGAGGGGGAGGGGGAAAGAGGGTGCTAGCGGATCGGCCGAAACGCCACACCTCAGGTCTGGTGGCAGGAAACTTAAAGAGGCGTCTAGGGTTCCCCGGCGCAGCCACAACCACTTATATGGCTTGGCGAGCGGGCCTGGGCCGGGCTGCACCAAGGCGCTCGCAGGCCCCAGCCCAAGGTCGCGGCCCACCTGCCCGACCTAGCCCACCGGCCCTGGAGACTTCTCCTCCCCAACCCTAGGAGCAGGAGCCCGAGGATCCGCCGGCGCCGCCGCCACCGCGGACCGAGCCAACTCCGGCGGGATCTTCCTTGGGCTGGCGAGAAGAAGAAGGTCGGCGCTCGTCTCTGGACATAGCGTCCCACTCCGGGCTGCCCACGCCGGAGCAGCACGAGGTGCAATCCGTGACAGCGACCTAGCCAGCCTGGGCCCGCAGCCGCCGAGCGCGAACGCGCGCCGCCGTCCGGCCTTGAAGGAGCCCCCGAGCTCCTTCGCCCGCGCCACGAAGTCGCCGACGGAGCACGAAGCCCTGTCGCGCTCCAAATCAACCACTGCATCGCACATCTCCTCCTCCTCATCCGAACACTCACTGGCTAGGGCCCAGAATCTGCTCCCCGACCAGCCACCCGCGCGCGATGGCCGTGGACTCTGCTCCTTGCCCGGCGAAAGGCGGAACTGCCACGTCGCCGGCCGGACCTTAGTCCACGTGCCCCGCTAGGCGGAGACGACCGCGGCGTGGCCGCACGGGGTGGAGGCGCTCGCGGTGTCGCCGCCCGAGTCGCCCTGGTCGCACGGCCGTACAAGAGCCGTTGGAGCCATCTTGTAGTCTCTTATGGGATTTCATCTTCCCCATCGATGACGACAGATCTCGGCAGCGTGGAGCAATGGAGTCTCAGCGTCCGATGCGAGTTGACGGACTCGCGCAGGAGGACGGTGCTGTCTGGCGTCGTGGTGGCGTCGACGGCAGGCCTGGCAAGATTGTTGCACCAATTCTTGTTCTGAAGAGATGGATAGGTGGAAGACGACAGTGGTCGCCTCTGAGAGTGCGCCGGACCGGTGTGTGCACCAGACCCGGCAATCTAACTTGGTTGGGGCCTTCAGCTTTAGATGTTAGGCTTTTTGTGCGAAGTCTGTTTGGTATTCGGTTTGGATTTTTGGCACCCCTTCATCAAGTGGATAGGAGTAGCGACAAATGTTGCCGAGATGATGGCTTCAGAATTATGGATGCATTACTTTGTAAGATCTTTGTAAATAATTAATAAAATGGCTGAATGCATCGGCCAGATGCAGAGGCCTAGGGTCATCCTCCTTTTCTAAGAAAAGAAAAAAGAACATGGCATTCTGCAAACAAAAAGAAGACCGCAAAACATCGGAAGTGGTCTGCAACATGCAACGGAGCCGCCGATATTCGTTTCGAGAAAAGGAAGATGCCGATTTGAACTCAGAAACTGCAGACTATTACTCCTCTGTCCCAAGTATCAAAAACGTTCTTATATTATGGGACGAAGAGAATATTACTTTCGAAAATGTTTTTGTACACTCATAAGGGATGGCGGCACACTTGAAATATTAAACCCATTAAGCTACTCGTGAAGGGCGCCACGTGTCGCAAGCTGGTTGGCCCGGCAAGAAATTTTTTGGAACTTTTTTAGATGAAGGTGTGGATTATTTTTTAAATGTATTTTTTCTTTTTAGATGGAGGTGAGGACCTCTAGTATTCTTTTAAATGAAGGGTTATGCAAAGTGGCACTCCATGATACGCTGTGGTGATAATTATTTTTCTTTTTCTACTTTTTTTTATAAGGTGAGGATTTTTTTGTGAGATGTTTTTTTATACGGAGGCGAGAACACTATGTATTTTTTTAAATGAAAACATGCACACAACTTTTTCTCAAGCGGGGCCACAGGGTGGCGCCCCAAAGACCAAACCGTGAGCACAAAACACATACATGTTCGTTCTTACGACTATACATTATTACTCGAGGGAAGTCCTTATAATTTTCTTCTTCTTCTGTTTAAAGCAGCGAGGGTGTGACGAAGAAGCTCGATCTACTCGTCCATCCTCATGACGCAGCGAAGTCCCTCTCCCTTGAGCATGAGGTCGAACGCCGTGTTGATCTGCGAGAAAGGCACGCTGTGTGTGATGAACTTCTCCACGTCCAGCTCCTTTCTCATGTACATCTCCACGACTTCCGGGAGGTCGGTACGCGGCTTGTAGTTGCCGAAAAAGGTGCCCTTCAGGGTCCTCTCATTGAGGAAGTTCATCGGGTGGGTCTTGAACACTGCCTCCTTATGGGGGACACCCACCAGCACCGCCACGCCCCACCCCTACATTCAAATTTCAGAATTTCAGTTTAAAGCAGAAACACACACCAATGCTCACAATGATCAACTTTCAATTGTGTCGAGAACATACATCGTGAACGCATTCGAAGGCGGATACCATGGCATCGACGTGACCCGTGCACTCCACGGCTCTGTCGACTCCACCGTTTGTCATCTCTACAAGCACCTGGACCACAATTCAACCGTGAGGATTTGGCATAGTATTTTGCATCCCATGAACAAACTAAGGGAGTGATGCATGCTCGGGCAGAGAACTTAACAGACCTCTTGCACTGGCTTGGTGTGGTCCTTTGGGTTTACAAAGTCGGTGCAGCCAAACTTCTTAGCTGAAAATTGACATGTTGCTAAAGTTCAGTGTGTTGTCCATAAACCCACGTTCACCAAAATGGATTTATTTTACTTTCTGAAGATAGCAGCAGACTGTACCTTGTTCGTATTTTGCAGGGTTCAAGTCCACACCGATGATCCTTGATGCCCCAGCCATCTTGGCCCCTTCCATGGCCTGATCGTGTGAAAACATACAGCAATTAGTCATGGTTATTGAGAATAATTCTCATCAACCTGCAGTAGTACATTGTGGAAGATAAATATCCTTTCTCACTTACAGCAAGGCCTACAGCTCCAAGACCGAAAATTGCCACCGTCGAACCCTTCTTCGGTTTTGCGACATTGAGAGTCGCACCAAGACCTGAAGAAAAATGACTTTTCAGTAAATTATCATCATCAAGGTAATAGGAATACGATGTTTCATTGGGAAATAACAATCAGAACAATCTCTTACCAGTCGAGATACCACAGCTGAGAACACAAACTTTGTCGAGGGGTGCCTCGGGGTTGATCTTCGCTAGGCACCCAACATGGATCACTGTGTACTCGCTGAAGGTAGAGGTCCCAACAAAGTGGAATATCGGTTTCCCACCGATGGTAAAGCGGGACTGCCCATCTCCGATCATCACACCCCGGTCGACATTGATCCTGAGGAGGTCACAAAGGTTGCTCTCCTCTGACTTGCAGTGAGCACAATCCTTGCACTCGCCAGTGAACACCGGCAGGACATGGTCACCTGGCGCAAGCTCGGTCACGCCCTCTCCGACGCTCTCAACAATGCTGTAAGGAAAAAGGTAATTTGGGGAAAAGACTTACTTAACTGTTAAGAGTAACACAGTATATTAATTAAAATGACAAGTAAAGACTGAATTTAGAACAGTGAAGGAAATAAGTGGCTCTAAATAATCTAGTATAAAATATGTAGTTATGTGCTTGTCGTTTTCTTTGAAAATTACTAACGTGCTAAAGATGAAGAAAAATGAGATCACAAACATCGAAAGTAGATGCATGCACTAATTTCCTACAGAAAATGGAAAAAAAGAAGAAGAATTATTCTACAAAGCAAAGCACTTTGAGGGAGCTTGTGTGACAAAGCTGTCCCATGATTCTTAAGATTTTGTTTTGCTGATTAATTTGGTGGAATCTTGAATCTTATTTTTTCGTAAAGTGCCCCTTTTCGAAAAATAAGATTCAAGATTCCACCAAATTAATCAGCAAAACTGTAATAGAATAAGATAGAGACAGAGAAGATACGTACCCTCCAGCCTCATGGCCCAAGATCCTTGGGAAAACCGGAGTTTGCCCCTACACAACAGAACCACGCCAAGTTAGCCAATGGTCCATGTCTCCATCACGGCTACGCACTTGAGACACCTGAAACTATGGTCTGAATGTCTCATGCGCGGGCATACCTTGGCTTCCCAGAAGTAGACGTCAGTGTGGCAGAGGGCGGTGTAGAGGATCTTGACGCGCACCTCCATGGCCTGCGGCGGCGCCACCTCCACCTCCTCGATCGACAGCGGCTTCCCTGCCTCCCATGCCACCGCCGCTGGAGTCACCCAAGAACCAAACCAAACCAATTAGCACTGATGAAATCCCAGAGTTTCTTCACTGATCAAGCAAATTTTCGGCGGATATTTGACGAACGAACCTTTGCACTTGATCACCTTCCCGGCGGTCTCCATCAACTCCCACGATCGCTCCGAAAACTCAGAGAGAAAGATGGATCTTTGTTGCTGTTTCTGCTTTGCAGTTGGTTGATTGCAGATTTTGGTGAGGAACGAAGGTGTGGCGAGCCCTGTATATATAGTCCTGGTGCTGGAGGAATCGGCGAGTAATTAAGGGTAAGCTTGGAGCGCAAGTGGGGAAAGAAGATGGATTGTTTTTTCTCGGAGAAGGTAGCCGAAACAGGGGGTGGCCGTGGCTCCGCCGCTGCTGTCCCGTTTCGTCTGCGCTGCGCGCGTCTCCGCCGGTTTCAGACTTTTTGCCCCGGGTGGTTTTCCAGTTTGCTGTGAGCGGATGAGATGGCACCACGGGACGATCGCAGCCGTCTATTTACATGCCATTCTTCCTTGTCGTTTCGTCTACGGTCTTTGCAATTAAGCTGATTGATTGATGGTTTAGGAGGTAGTGTTGATGCTTGCCCTTGCGAAAGCAGATTGGTTGATTCGACGTCTTATCAAGTTTTTCACATAAATTTTAATACCCTAGTAGGTAACCTTCTTTTTATTTGTGGTACTCATTAACCGTGTATTCGCTTGACAAACGTAAATATCGTTGACTATGTGCATTCCTTCGGTACAAAGCCGTGTAGATATTGTGAACTAGCGTAACTTTGATGGTCAGATTTCTTGTGGTGCAACCTACTCAACTGGGTTGAAGTCCTAAATGTTGTGTGTATGCTCGCCCTTTTGTGGACTTATTCTAAAATTTAACGACTTCATTCTTTTAATGGTAACCTATATGCCCATCGACAATGCGGCACCTGTGGTAACTTCATCAATCTCAATACCCGCCGATTCAATTCCTCGAAGGTGCTTATAGGACGTGTATGTGTGTGTGCTTGTATGTTCCTATACTATGCATGTAAATATATTTTTCTTATTAAAATAAAACTATCTTAGCATTTAAACACCCCTGTAAACAACCAGTTTTCTCTTCTAATAGAATAAGCAATACTCAGACCAAGTAATAAGAATCATAAAACGGTGTTACTAAATCTCAGTCGAGTGAGACTTGATTATGTCTTGGTCGATGATGTATTCGTGAGATCTTGCGTGAAGGTTCTGCAAAATTTCATTTGTAGTTTTTTTTTCTTTTTTTGGGGGTTATGTCACTTGATTGAGACTTGGTTAAGTCTCAGTTGACTAAGACCTAACCACACATCCTAAAAAAGCAATACTAGAAAAGAAATTAGGCCTTATAATAAACACAGTTTCTTTCTCACATAATTACATACTAACAATCCTACTCAGGTACGTCAGTGCACGTCTGGAAAACAAGCCAAAATACAACTAATATATATGGTCCTCGCAAGCGCCACCCAGAAAAAACACATCTAGCATATGTCACCCAAAGGCCTTAGGCACCGCCTCCTACCTCCCTGTCCTCATGTCCCCTCACCAGTGCTAGAGACTAGTGGTCAGGCCTAGCCCCGACACTGGTCAATGATGGTTGTGGCGGGCAGGTCTCCGATCCAGTAGCCTTCACCTGTGAGATGCGATCTACGTGCGACATCTTGAGGCAGAGGGTATGGTTGTGCGGTGGTGGTGGTGGCATTTTCAGCTAGTCCAACAGCCTCTGGTGGTGTTGAAACAGTGTCCACAATTCCGTCTACAGGTATGTGGGCGGCAACAGCAGCCTTATGTCTCCCAACGATGCAGCCCTCCACTCGAGCGGGCGGGTGGCACCGTGGTCCGTGCTGCTAGGCAGTTGCTACAAGGGAATGGAAGGTGTGACAGCAACGAGTATGTTAACAGGCCGATTTTGCCACCACATGCAAGGACGATGTGGGCTAACGGAGCATCTCAAATTGGGATTTCTATGGTGCATCTTCCCCCCTCGCCAATCTCTGTAGCATCTGTGACGACGACCTTCGTTGTTCTAAGCCTTACGTGGTAACCGACTCTTCCCGCGGCTTGACTACCTACTTGTGCGGGAATGATCTTCACTTTGTGGCGTCTCACATAAAAAACGTGTTGTTTTCTCGTCTCGATCACCACATTATCGACGCAGGCCCCAAGGGGGCATGGTGATATAGCAGAAGGGTCCAAATGGTTTGACGAAGTTTTCTCCTGGTCCAAGACCTTCATCTGGATCTAGTGATAGCTTGAATATGCATCCATTAAGCATAAACACTCACAACTCTCCGTGGAGTCGATCACTTGATTGGATACGGGCGAGCAGGAATGAATCCTTGGGGCATACCCTGTTAAGGTCGGTGCAATCAACACACATGCGCCAACTAAAATCTTTCTCCCGGGCCAAAATTGGGTCCACTAATCAGTCCGGGTATGACACTTCTCAAATGAACCCGATGGCAAGAGGCCGGGAAATTCCTCCCTGATGGCCATACGTATATTCGTCTCAAACCAGTGCAAGGCTTGCTTCACATAGCAAGTGCCCTTCTGTACGTCCAAGATGTGCTCAGTAATGTCCATTGGGACACCTATCATGACAGATGGTTACCATGCAATAATATCTCGGTTCTCACAAAGGAAATCATCGAGTGCGCTTTCCTATGTGGGGGTTAGGCCAACCCCCTGGTGATGGTTTTCTCAGGGTTTGTCGGGTGGACCTGATGCTTCCCGGTGTCTTGGCCCAACTGGAAAGCCAAGGCAGACTCGGGTTTCTTGGTTAAAGTAGCGCTATCAGGATCCACCATCTTATTGATTGCTTCGAGCTAAGCATTGGCAAGGGCGGTGTTGGCGACCTCATAGTTGTTAAGAAGTATTAGTATTGGTCTAGGAGTCCTTATTAGTCTATGTCTAGTTTTCTTGCACCTCAAGTCATGTGTAATATATATATATATGCCCCTTGGGCCTTTAATAAAGTTAAGTTGCTTTTCTAACATGGTATCAGAGCCTAGGTTTAGGTCTAGGATTGCGGCACCACCACCTCGTGATCCGCCTGGCGCGTGACAGCCACATGGGCGCGTCGACTGCTCGCCCAGCTGCTTCGTCGTGGGCACCTCGTGGGCTGCTCCTCCTAGATCGATGGCGGCTGCCTCTTAGATCAGGACCATCACCTCATGTGAGATCGGCTCGAAGCACCTCCAAGAAGGATCCGCTCCCCGTGAAGGTCCGCCCGTATGGCTCCAGCAACCCGTGTGTTGCTCCTCTACAACCGCAGGCTTCTGCCCACACACGTCAGCGTGCCTGCAGCTGGATCTCATCTTGGTCAATGCTGCTACCTCCTGTCGCCCGCATGTGCTCCTCCTGGTCGTGTGCTAGCTTCTGCTAGGCTTCGATCTTACTTACAACGACAAAAAAATCAATGTCTTCTACATATGCGATGCCTTTTTATCTTTGTCTCGTGTGTGCGCTTCTTAGCTTCTATCTCATTATATTTTCTGCTGCTTCCACCAAATTCGTTGATATTTTGTGTTTTCTTATGTCATGCGAGTCCACCAAGCTTTTGCCTGTCAGTCTTTTTCTAGTCATTGTCCTCTCAATAGGATTTCTGTGGCCTCTCTTTGCATTGTTGACTAAGCTCATTCTCTTGCTGCCGAGCTTCTTTTGCCGTCGGTTTTCATGGGCCATGAATCTTTAAGCAATGTTTCTTCTGTTGATGTGCCATAATCTTTCGACAACCCATCTGCTCTTGATACTTCTCTTGTATCTTCTATTGATATGGTGTCTTCCTCTGATGTGCCATCTCTTTGTTATCCCCTTTGGCGACTCGATAGGTTTTGAAGACTCTTCATGCTACGATGACACTCTCAAGACGCGGATTTGGATAATCAGTTTTTTACTATTACACTTCTTCAAATGCAATGCTATTTGCATATGCTTTGCATTTGAGTGGGGGTGTTAAGGAGTATTAGTATTGGGTCTAGGAGTGCTTATTAGTCTATATTTAGTTGCTTCGCACCTCAAGTCATGTGTAATATATATATATGCCCCTTGCCTTCAATAAAGTTAAGTTTGATTTTCTAACAATAGTCATGAGTGTTCTTGAAATTGTCCTATATTGTGAATACCCCATTGGGGCCCAACATCTTGAGCTTCAGGTAGGACAGCATGGGGTCGTCATGAATTTCATGGATGTTGGTCAGTCGAGGAGGGCGTGATGGGCCCCTCAAAAGGGAGGACCTCGAAACAAAGCGCCTCGACCTGGAAATTGTCCAGGGTTCCAAAGATGACCTCCAAAGAGATCTAGCCCAATGGCATGGCATTCTTTCCAGGAAAGATGTGATGGAAGTGGGTCAAAGTAGCACTAGTGCAGGTGATTGCTATACATACGGTTTTTACCCCCTTTCCATGATAGAGTTTTAAATCTTCGTCTTGCCTGTGTGTGTGATAGCGGGGGTCCATCCCACACGACCCGGAAACCATCGATGACAGGTCCTCCTGTCACACACGTGGGGCAAAAAGAGCTCGTGTGCGATCAGGGCGAGCCATCGCAGACAATTATACAAGCCCAAAAGTTTCCGTTCGTATATACATCTCACACAGTGAATCCCAGACAAATGTTTTCGTTCATCTGTACATCCCACACAAGAAATCCCAGAGAAATGTTTCCGTTCATATGTACATCACAAACAATTTTCCGCATCACATCGTCTGTGATACCATTGCCATTACAGACAATATTAACAATTTATCTTTTGCGTTATTGAATGCATCACACACAATGCCTAGAACAAACTGTGTGGCGTAGACTGTCCATCACACACACTTTTTGTGTGGAAAACGTTTGTGCAAGGTGGCCTAACACAAACATTTGTCCATAGGAAGTCGGGAGGAAGTCGTATGCGATTGTTCATTGATCCAACAAGTTAACTTCCTAGAAACCGTGTGGGGTGTCTAAGGTCATTGCTCACCGTTTGTCTCAATAACCGTCTACAATAGAAAAACCCAATAAGCAACCCAATTAGCCTATTATTTTTAATCCATTTCATAATCAAATTGATATTTCATAGTAAACACACAATATATTTCATTTTGGTATTACAACAACTAGGATTTTGTAATTGAAATACATCTGAGTACAACATGATATATTTTCAGCACTCAGTTACACCATATAGGTATATAGCTAGCTACCCAATTACACAACAACACCAAGTTTCACATGCAACATCTAAAACCTTTGGAAATAGCATCATAGACGGTATATAGATAGATAAATCTCATGTGGAAAACTGCTGAAGCGGAAGGCGAATATTGAGCCTTCATTGATGTTGAAGGTCCTTGCAACTTTGGGCCAATGCTTGTGGATGATTGACCGCCCATCCTTCGTCCTCTTTAGGAAGACTTCAATATTGTACTGTGCGTGTTGGATGAAAACCTTCCTTTCCTCTTGACCATACAGGTGGTTTGAGAGGCAATCATTAGTGAACTTCTTTGGAATGGCCAGGAAAAAAGATATGCATAAATATATTTGTTGGGGAACGTAGTAATTTCAAAATTTCCCTACGATCACGCACGATCTATCTAGGAGATGCATAGCAATGAGAGGGGAGAGTGTGTCCACGTACCCTCGTAGACCGAAAGCGGAAGCGTTTAGTAACACGGTTGATGTAGTCGAACGTCTTCGCGATCCAATCGATCCAACTATCAAACGTACGGCACCTCCGCATTCAGCACACATTTAGCTCGATGATGTCCCTCGTGCTCTTGATCCAGTTGAGGACGAGGGTCAGTTCCGTCAACACGACAACGTGGCGATGGTGATGATGGTGTTACTGGCGCATGGCTTCACCGAAGCACTACGACGATATGATCGAGGTGTGTAACTGTGGAGGGGGGCACCGCACACGGCTAAGGCAAAACTTGGTGTGTTCTAGGGTGCCCCTGCCCCTTCATACGTCTCCAATGTATCTATAAATTTTGATGTATTCATGCCATGTTTATAATATTTCTACATGATTTTGGTATGATTTGGTTAGAACTAACCCGGACTGACGTTGTTTTCAGCAGAACTACCGTGGTGTTGTTTTTATGCAGAAATAAAAGTTCTCGGAATCACTGAAAATCAACGGAGATATTTTTTGGAAAATATAAAAAATACTGGAACGAAAAGTTATCGGAGGGGAGTCTCATGGGGCCCACGAGGGTGGAGGGCGCCCCCACCCCCAGGGGGGCGCCCCTGTGCCTCATGGACTTTCCGTGGGGACCCCTGACGTGAGACCGACGCCAAACCCTCCTATAAATCCCCAAACTTCCAGAAAGAAACATAGATCAGGAGTTCCGCCACCGCAAGGCTCTGTAGCCACCAAAAAACCTCTCGGGAGCCCGTTCCGGCACCCTGCCGGAGAGGGAATCCATCACCGGTGGCCATCTTCATCATCCCGGCACTCTCCATGACAAGGAGGGAGTAGTTCACCCTCGGGGAAGAGGGTATGTTCCAGTAGCTTTGATCTCTATCTCTCTCATGTTCTTGATTCGGCAGACCTTGATGTACCGTGAGCTTTGCTATTATAGTTGGATCTTATGATGTTTCTCCCCCTCTACTCTCTTGTAATGGATTGAGTTTTCCCTTTGAAGTTATCTTATCGAATTGAGTCTTTAAGGATTTGAGAACACTTGATGTATATCTTGCGTGGGATACTCGTGGTGACAATGGGGTTTTCTATTGATTCACTTGATATATGTTTTGGTGATCAACGTGAGGGTTCTGCGACCTTGGGAATCTATGCATAGTGGTTGGCACATGTTTTCGTCTTGACTCTCCGGTAGAAACATTGGGGCACTCTATGAAGTTCTTTGTGTTGGTTTGAATAGATGAATCTGAGATTGTGTGATGCATATCGTATAATCATACCCACAGATACTTGAGGTGACATTGGAGTATCTAGGTGACATTAGGGTTTTGGTTGATTTGTGTCTTAAGGTGTTAATTTACTACGAACTCTAGGGCTGTTTGTGACATTTATAGGAATAGCCCAATGGATTGATCAAAAAGAATAACTTTGAGGTGGTTTTGTACCCTACAATAATATCTTCGTTTGTTCTCCGCTATTAGTGACTTTGGAGTGACTCTTTGTTACATGTTGAGCGATTGTTATATGATCCAATTTTGTTATTATTGTTGAGAGAACTTGCACTAGTGAAAGTATGAACCCTAGGCCTTGTTTCAAAGCATTGCAATACCGTTTTCGCTAACTTTTGTTACTTTCTAACTTGCTGTTTTTATAATTTCAGATTACAAAAACCTTTATCTACCATCCATATTATGCTTGTATCACCATCTCTTCGCCGAACTAGTGCACCTATACAATTTACCATTGTATTGGGTGTGTTGGGGACACAAGAGACTATTTGTTATTTGGTTGCAGGGTTGTTTGAGAGAGACCATCTTCATCATACGCCTCCCACGGATTGATAAACCTTAGGATCTCCACTTGTGGGAAATTTGCTACTATCCTACAAACCTCTGCACTTGGAGGCCCAACAACGTCTACAAGAAGAAGGTTGTGTAGTAGACATCAAGCTCTTTTCTGGCGCCGTTGCCGGGGAGGTTAGTGCTTGAAGGTATATCTTTAGATCTTGCAATTGAATCTTTTTGTTTCTTGTTTTATCAATAGTCTAGTCTATAAAAGAAAACTACAAAAAAATGGAATTGAGGGTGCCTCATATGCTTCATCTTTTTAATGTCTTTCGTGAAAATGATAGAAACGAAAATTGTGCCCAAGTACTAGAAGAAGAATGCATTAAAATGTTTGGCACTAAATCTTTAAATGATGAGCATGATTGCAATGTTGCTAGTATGAATTCCTTGAATATCCATGATGCTAATGATATGCAAAGCCACAAGCTTGGGGATGCTATGTTTGATGAAGATGATATTTTTTTTTCTCCCCCAAGTTTTGATGAGCAAATTTATTATGATGAAAGCATGCCTCCTATCTATGATGATTATTGTGATGACATGTATGTTATAAAGAATAATTATAACCATGAAACTTGTCATCTTGATCTTAATTTTCAATCTCATGATAGTTATTTTGTTGAGTTTGCTCCCACTATTCCGAATGTGAAGAATTTGGTTTATGTAGAGAGTAATAAAAATTCTATGCTTGTGCATCATGAAAATAATGCTTCATGTGATAGTTATATTGTTGAATTCATTCATGATGCTACTAAAATTTATTATGAGGGAGGAATATATGCTTGTAGGAATTGCAATAATATCTAGTTTCCTCTCTATGTGTTGAAAATCTTTAAGCTATGCTTGTTTTGCTATCCTATGCTAGTTGATTCTTGTTCCCATAAGTTGTTTGCTCACAAAATACCTATGCATAGGAACCGGGTTATGTTGGGGAACGTAGTAATTTCAAAAAAAATCCTACGCACACGCAAGATAATGGTGATGCATAACAACGAGAGGGGAGAGTGTTGTCCACGTACCCTCGTTGACCGAAAGCAGAAGCGTTAGCACAACACGGTTGATGTAGTCGTACGTCTTCACGGCCCGACCGATCAAGCACCGAAAGCTCGACACCTCCGAGTTCTTGCACACGTTCATCTCGATGACGTCCCTCGAACTCTGATCCAGCCAAGTGTCGAGGGAGAGTACCGTCAGCACGATGGCGTGGTGACGATGATAATGTTCTACTGACGCAGGGCTTCGCCTAAGCACCACTATGATATTATCAAGGAGGACTATGGTGGAGGGGGGCACCGCACACAGCTAAGAGATCAATGATCAATTGTTGTATCTATGGGGTGCCCCCCTCCCCCGTATATAAAGGAGCAAGGGGGGCAGGTGCGGCCGGCTAGGAGGAGTCGCGCCAGGAGGAGTCCTACTCCCACCGGGAGTAGGACTCCCTCCCTTCCTTGTTGGATTAGGAGAAGGGGGGAGAGAGGAGGGAGAGAGGAAGGAAAGGGGGGGCGCCGCCCCCCTCTCCTTGTCATATTTGGACTAAGGGGGGAGGGGCACGCGGCCCTGTCCTAGCCGCCTCTCCTCTTCTCCACTAAGGCCCACTATGGCCCATTAAGCCCCCGGGGGGTTCCGGTAACCCCTCGGTACTCCGGTAAAATCCTGATTTCACCCGGAACACTTCCGATATCCAAATATAGGCTTCCAATATATTAATATTTATGTCTCGACCATTTCGAGACTCCTTGTCATGTCCGTGATCACATCCAGGACTCTGAACAACCTTCGGTACATCAAAACTCATAAACTCATAATATAACCGTCATCGAAACTTTAAGCATGCGGACCCTACCGGTTCGAGAACTATGTAGACATGACCGAGACACGTCTCCGGTCAATAACCAATAGCGGAACCTGGATGCTCATATTGGCTCCTACATATTCTATGAAGATCTTTATCGGTCAAACCACATAACAACATATGTTGTTCCCTTTGTCATCGGTATGTTACTTGCCCGAGATTCGATCGTCGGTATCTCAATACCTAGTTCAATCTCGTTACCGACAAGTCTCTTTACTCGTTACGTAATGCATCATCCCGTAACTAACTCATTAGCTACATTGCTTGCAAGGCTTATAGTGAGGTGCATTACTGAGAGGGCCCAGAGATACCTCTCCGACAATTTGAGTGACAAATCCTAATCTTGAAATATGTCAACTCAACAAGTACCTTTGGAGACACATGTAGAGCACCTTTATAATCACCCGGTTACGTTGTGATGTTTGGTAGCACACAAAGTATTCCTCTAGTAAGCGGGAGTTGCATAATCTCATAGTCATAGGAACATGTATAAGTCATGAAGAAAGCAATAGCAACATACTAAACGATCAAGTGCTAAGCTAACGGAATGGGTCAAGTCAATCACATCATTCTCCTAATGATGTGATCCCATTAATCAAATGACAACTCATGTCTATGGTTAGGAAACTTAACCATCTTTGATTCACGAGCTAGTCAAGTAGAGGCATACTAGTGACACTCTGTTTGTCTATGTATTCACACATGTATTATGTTTCCGGTTAATACAATTCTAGCATGAGTAATAAACATTTATCATGATATAAGGAAATAAATAATAACTTTGCCTCTAGGGCATATTTCCTTCAGTCTCCCACTTGCACTAGAGTCAATAATATAGTTCACATCGCCATGTGATTTAACACCAATATTCACATCTGTATGTGATTAATACCCATAGCTCACATCGTCATGTGATCAACACCCAAAGGGTTTACTAGAGTCAATAATCTAGTTCACATCGCTATGTGATTAACACCCAAAGAGTACTAAGGTATGATCATGTTTTGCTTGTGAGAGAAGTTTAGTCAACGGGTCTGTCACATTCAGAGCCGTATGTATTTTGCAAATATTCTATGTCTACAATGCTCTGCATGGAGCTACTCTAGATAATTGCTCCCACTTTCAATATGTATCCAGATTAAGACTTAGAGTCATCTGGATCAGTGCTAAAACTTGTATCGACGTAACCCTTTATGATGAACCTTTTGTCACCTCCATAATCGAGAAACATATCCTTATTCCACTAAGGATAATTTTGACCAATGTCCAGTGATCTACTCCTAGATCACTACTGTACTCCCTTGCCAAACCAGGGCAGAGTATACAATAGGTCTGGTCCATAGCATGGCATACTTTTATAGAACCTATGACTGATGCATAGGGAATGACTTTCATTCTCTTTCTATTTTCTGTCGTGGTCGGGATTTGAGTCTTACTCAATTGCATACCTTTGCAACACAGGCAAGAACTCTTTCTTTGATTGTTCCATTTTGAACTACTTCAAAATCTTGTCAAGGTATGTACTCATTGAAAATCTTATGAAGCGTCTTGATCTATCTCAATAGATCTTGATGCACAATACGTAAGTAGCTTTACTAAGGTCTTTCTTTTAAAGAACTCCTTTCAAACACTTCTATATGCTTTCCAGAAAAATTCGACATCATTTCAGATCAACAATATGTCACTCACATATACTTATCAGAAAGGCTGTAGTGCTCCCACTCACTTTATTGTAAATACAGGCTTCATCGAAAGTCCGTATAAAACTATATGCATTGATCAACTTATCAAAGCGTATATTCCAACTCCGAGATGCTTGCGCCAGTCCATAGATGGATCGCTGGAGCTTGCACATTTTGTTAGCACCTTTATGATCGAAAAAACCTTCTGGTTGCATCATATACAACTTTTCTTTAAGAAATCCATTAAGGAATGTAGTTTTGACATCCATTTACCAGATTTCATAAAATGTGGCAATTTGCTAACATGATTCGGACAGACTTTTAAGCATCGATACGAGTGACAAAAAAACTCATCGTAGTCAACATCTTAAACTTTGTCAAAAACCTTTTTCGACAAGTCTAGCTTTGTAGATAGTAACACTACTATCAGCGTACGTCTTCCTCTTGAAGATCCATTTATTTTCTATGGCTTGCCGATCATCGGGCAAGTCAACCAAAGTCGACACTTTGTTCTCATACATGGATCCCATCTCAGATTTCATGGCCTCAAGCCATTTTTCAGAATTTGGGCTCATCATCGCTTCCTCATAGTTTGTAGGTTCATCATGGTCAAGTAACATGACCTCCAGAATAGGATTACCGTACCACTCTGGTGCGGATCTTACTCTGGTTGTCCTACGAGGTTTGGTAGTAACTTGATCTGAAGTTACATGATCATCATCATTAGCTTCCTCACTAATTGGTGTAGGAGTCATAGGAAGTGATTTCTGTGATGAACTACTTTCCAATAAGGGAGAAGGTACAGTTACCTCATCAAGCTCTACTTTCCTCCCACTCACTTCTTTCGAGGGAAACTCCTTCTCTAGAAAGGATCCATTCTTAGCAACAAATATCTTGCCTTTGGATCTGTGATAGAAGGTGTACCCAACAGTTTCCTTTGGGTATTCTCTGAAGACGCACTTCTCCGATTTGGGTTCGAGCTTATCAGGTTGAAACTTTTTCACATAAGCATCACAACTCCAAACTTTAAGAAACGATAACTTTGGTTTATTGCCAAACCACAGTTCATAAGGTGTCGTCTCAACGGATTTTGAGGGTGCCCTATTTTAACGTGAATGCAGCTGTCTCTAATGCATAACCCGAAAACGATAATGGTAAATCGGTAAGATACATCATAGATCGCACCATATCCAATAAAGTACGATTATGACGTTCGGACACACCATTACGCTGTGGTGTTCCATGTGGTGTGAGCTGTGAAACTATTCCACAATGTTTTAAATGAAGGCCAAACTCGTAATTCAAATATTCTCCTCTACGATCATATTGTAGAAACTTTATTTTCTTGTTATGATGATTCTCCACTTCACTTCTGAAATTCTTTGAACTTTTCAAATGTTTCAGACTCGTGCTTCATTAAGTAGATATACTCATATCTGCTCAAATCATTTGTGAAGGTTAGAAAATAACGATGCTCGCCACGAGCATCAACACTCATTGGACCGCATACATCGGTATGTATTATTTCCATCAAGTCAGTAGCTCGTTCCATTGTTCCGGAGAATGGAGTTTTAGTCATCTTACCCAAAAGGCACGGTTCGCAAGCATCAAATGATTCATAACCAAGTGATTCCGAAAATCCATCTTTATGGAGTTTCTTCATGCGCTTTACACCGATATGACCCAAATGGCAGTGCCACAAATAAGTTGCACTATCATTATTAACTTTGCATCTTTTGGCATCAATATTATGAATATGTGTATCACTATGATCGAGATCCAACAAACTATTTTCATTGGGTGTATGACCATTGAAGGTTTTATTCATGTAAACAGAACAACAATTATTCTCTGACTTTAAATGAATAACCGTATTGCAATAAACATGATCAAATCATATTCATGCTCAACGCAAACGCCAAATAACATTTATTTAGGTTTAACACTAATCCCCAAAGTATAGGGAGTGTGTGATGATGATCATATCAATCTTGGAACTAGTTCCAACACTCATCGTCACTTCCCCTCAACTAGTCTATGTTTATTATGTAACTCCTATTTCGAGTTACTAATCTTAGCAACCGAACAAGTATCAAATACTTAGGGGCTACTATAAACACTAGTAAGGCACACATCAATAACCTGTATATCAAATATACCCTTGTTCACTTTGCCATCCTTCTTATCCACCAAATATTCAGGGCATTTCCGCTTCAAGTGACCATTTCCTTTGAAGTGTAAGCACTCAGTTTCAGGCTTTGGTCCAGCTTTGGGCTTCTTCACGGGAGTGACAACTTGCTTGTCATTCTACTTGAAGTTCCCTTTCTTTCCCTTTGCCCTTTTCTTGAAACTAGTGGTCTTGTCAATCATCAACACTTGATGCTCTTTCTTGATTTCTACCTTCGTTGATATCAACATCGCAAAGAGCTCAGGAATCGTTTTCATCATCCTTTGCATACTATAGTTCATCACGAAGTTCTACTAACTTGGTGATGGTGACTAGAGAACTCTGTCAATCACTATCTTATCTGGAAGATTAACTCCCAATTGATTCAAGCGATTATAGTACCCAGACAATCTGAGCACATGCTCACTAGTTGAGCAATTCTCCTCCATCTTTTAGCTATAGAACTTGTTGGAGACTTCATATCTCGCAACTCGGGTATTTGCTTGAAATATTAAGTTCAACTCCTGGAACATCTCATATGGCCCATGACGTTCAAAATTTCTTTGATGTCCCGATTCTAAGCCGTTAAGCATGGTGCACTAAACTATAAAGTAGTCATCATATTAGGCTAGCCAAACGTTCATAACGTCTGCATCTGCTCCTGCAATAGGTCCGTCACCTAGCGGTGCATCAAGGACATAATTCTTCTGTGCAGCAATGAGGACAATCGTCAGATCACGGATCCAATCTGCATCATTGCTACTAACATCTTTCAACACAGTTTTCTCTAGGAACATATCAAAATAAACATATGAAAGCAACAACACGAGCTATTGATCTGCAACACAATTTGCAAAATACTACCAGGACTAAGTTCATGATAACTTTAAGTTCAATTAATCATATTACTTAAGAACTCCCACTTAGATAGACATCCCTCTAGTCATCTAAGTGATCACGTGATCCAAATCAACTAAACCATAACCGATCATCACGTGAGATGGAGTAGTTTCCAGTGGTGAACATCACTATGTTGATCATATCTACTATATGATTCACGCTCGACCTTTCGGTCCCCAGTGTTCCGAGGCCATATCTACATATGCTAGGCTCGTCAAGTTTAACCTGAGTATTCTGCGTGTGCAAAACTGGCTTGCACCCGTTGTAGATGGACGTAGAGCTTATCACACCCAATCATCATGTGGTGTCTGGGTACGACTAACTTTGGCAACGGTGCATACTCAGGGAGAACACTTTTATCTTGAAATTTAGTGAGAGATCATCTTATAATGCTACCGTCAATCAAAGCAAGATAAGATGCATAAAAGATAAACATCACATGCAATCAATATAAGTGATATGATATGGCCATCATCATCTTGTGCTTGTGATCTCCATCTCCGAAGCACCGTCATGATCACCATTGTCACCGGCACGACACCTTGATCTCCATCGTAGCATCGTTGTCGTCTCGCCAACTATTTCTTCCACGACTATCGCTACCGCTTAGTGATAAAGTAAAGCAATTACAGAGCATTGCATTGCATACAATAAAGCGACAACCATATGGCTCCTGCCAGTTGCCGATAACTCGGTTACAAATCATGATAATTTCATACAATAAAATATAGCATCACGTCTTGACCATATCACATCACAACATGCCCTGCAAAAACAAGTTAGGCATCCTCTACTTTGTTATTGCAAGTTTTACGTGACTGCTATGGGCTGAGCAAAAACTGTTCTTACCTACGCATCAAAACCACAACGATAGTTCATCAAGTTGGTTCTGTTTTAACCTTCTCAAGGACCGGGCGTAGCCACACTCGGTTAAACTAAAGTTGGAGAAACTGACACCCGCCAGCCACCTGTGTGCAAAGCACGTCGGTAGAACCAGTCTCGCGTAAGCGTACGCGTAATGTCGGTCTGAGCCGCTTCATCCAACAATACTGCCGAACCAAAGTATGACATGCTGGTAAGCAGTATGACTTGTATCGCCCACAACGCACTTGTGTTCTACTCGTGCATATAACATCAACGCATAAAACCTGGCTCTGATACCACTGTTGGGGAACGCAGTAATTTCAAAAAAATTCCTACGCACACGCAAGATCATGGTGATGCATAGCAACAAGAGGGGAGAGTGTTGTCCATGTACCCTGGTAGACCGAAAGCGGAAGCATTAGCACAACATGGTTGATGTAGTCGTACGTCTTCACGGCCCGACCGATCAAGCACCGAAAGCACGGCACCTCCGAGTTCTTGCACACGTTCAGCACGATGACGTCCCTCGAACTCCGATCTAGCCGAGTGTCGAGGGAGAGTTCCGTCAGCACGATGGCGTGGTGACGATGATGATGTTCTACCGATGCAGGGCTTCACCTAAGCACCGCTACAATATTATCGAGGAGGACTATGGTGGAGGGGGGCACCGAACACGGCTAAGAGATCCATGATCAATTGTTGTGTCTATGGGGTGCCCCCTCCCCCATATATACAGGAGCAAGGGGGAAGGTGCGGCCGACTAGGAGGAGGCGCGCCAGGAGGAGTCCTACTCCCACCGGGAGTAGGACTCCCTCCCTTCCTTGTTGGATTAGGAGAAGGGGGGAAAGAGGAGGGAGAGAGGAAGGAAAGGGGGGCACTGATGACCCACGAGTGTAGGGGATCTATCGTAGTCCTTTCGATAAGTGTAGTGTCGAACCCAACGAGGATCAGAAGGAAATGATAAGCGGTTTTCAGTAAGGTTTTCTCTACAAGCACTGAAATTGTAGGTAACAGATAGTTTTGTGATAAGATAAATAGTAACAAGCAAAAAGTAAATAAAGTAAATAAAGTGCAGCAAGGTGGCTCAATCCTTTATGTAGCAAAGGATAAGCCTGGACAAATTCTAATAATGAAGAAGGAGATCCCGAGGACACATTGGGAATTATCGTCAAGCTAGTTTTCATCACGTTCGTAAGATATGCGTTCGGTACTTTGATAATTTGATATGTGGGTGGACCGGTACTTGGGTACTGCCCTAACATGGACAAGCATCCCACTTATGATTAACCCCTATTGCAAGCATCCGCAACTACAAAAAGGAGTATTAAGGTAAACCTAACCACAACATTAAACATATGGCTCCATACCAGACCCTAACGAAGCAACGCATAAACTAGGGTTTCAGCTTCTGTCACTCTAGGAACCCATCATCTACTTATTACTTCTTCATGCCTTCCTCTAGGCCCAGATAATGGTGAAGTGTCATGTAGTCGACGTTCACATAACATCACTAGAGGAAAAGATAACATACATCTCATCAAAATATCGAACGAATACAAATTCACATGACTACTAATAGCAAGACTTCACACATGTCCTCAGGAACAAACGTAACTACTCACAAAGCATATTCATGTTCATAATCAGAGGAGTAATAATATGCATAAATGATCTGAACATATGATCTTCCACCAAGTAAACCAATTAGCATCAACTACAAGGAGTAATCAACACTACTAGCAACCCACAGGTACCAATTTGTGGTTTTGATACAAGATTGGATACAAGAGATGAACTAGGGTTTTGAGAGGAGATGGTGCTGGTGAAGATGTTGATGGAGATTGACCCCCTCCCGATGAGAGGATCGTTGGTGATGACGTTGGTGATGATTTCCCCCTCCCGGAGGGAAGTGTCCCCGGCAGAACAGCTCCGCCAGAGCCCTAGATTGATTCCGCCAAGGTTCCGCCTCGTGGCGGCGGAGTTTCGTCCCGTAAGCTTGCCCACGATTTTTTCAGGGTAAAAGTGATGATATAGTAGAAGATGGACGCCGGAGGCCCACTAGGGGGCCCAGGAGATAGGGTGCCACGCCCTACAGGGGGGCGCCCCCTGTCTCCTGGACAGAGTGTGGGCCCCCTGACCTATTTCTTTCGCTCATAAATTCTTATTAAATCCAAAAAATTGTTTCGTGGAGTTTCAGGACTTTTGGAGTTGTGCAGAATAGGTTTCCAACGTTTGCTCCTTTTCCAACCAGAATTCCAGCTGCTGGCATTCCCCCTCTTCATGGTAAACCTTGTAAAATAAGAGAGAATAGCCATAAGTATTGAGATATAATGTGTAATAATAGCCCATAATGCAATAAATATTGATATAAAAGCATGATGCAAAATGGACGTATCAACTCCCCCAAGCTTAGACCTCGCTTGTCCTCAAGCGGAAGCCGAAATCGAAAAATATGTCCACATGTTTAGAGATAGAGGTGCCGATAAAAATAAAATACGGACATGAGGGCATCATGATCATTCTAATAACAGTAACATATATAGATTTTGTCATATGATTTCCTATGCTCAAGTAATAAGCAATTCACAATGTCAAGTATGGTTCATAAACTCCATTGGGAACTAACAAACTATAATCTCAGTCAGTGAAGCAATTGCAATTTATCGTAACATCAGAAAGAGTCAATAATAGAGCTTTTCAGCAAGCTCACATACTCAACTATCTCGTAGTCTCCTATAATTGTTAACACTCACGCAATACTTGTGGTTATAGAGTTTCAGCCAGACATTGAGAAATATAGGGGCTTATTGTGTTGCCTCCCAACATATTCACCTTTAGGTGATGTCAACAATAATAGCCTATGCCAACTTACATCCAATTGGATATATGTATCATGATCTTTCAAACACGAGGAGCTTGCCAAAGGATAAAATGAAAAAGGGGAAAGGTGAGGATCACCTTGACTCAAGCATAAAGTAAAAACATAAACTAAAAGATAGGCCCTTCGCAGAGGGAAGTAGAGGTTGTCATGCGCTTTTAGGGTTGGATACACAAAATCTTAATGCAAAAGAACGTCACTTTATATTGCCCCTTGTATGTGGACCTTTATTATGCAATCTGTCGCTTTTATTACTTCCACAACAAGTTCGTACAAAGCTTATTTTCTCTGCACTAATAAATCATGCATATTTAGAGAGCAATTTTTATTGCTTGCACCGATGATAGCTTACTTGAAGGATCTTACTCAATCCATAGGTAGGTATGGTAGACTCTCATGGCAAAACTGGGGTTGAGGATATTTGGAAGCACAAGTAGTATATCTACTTGGTTAAAGTAATTTGGCTAGCAAGAGGGGGAAAGGCAAGCTCAACATGTTTGGAAGGTCAATGACAATATACTTTAACTGAGATGTCGGAAAACATAAACCATTACGTTGTCTTCCTTGTCCAACATCAACTCTTTTAGCATGTCATACTTAATGAGTGCTTCACAATCATAAAAGATGTCCAAGATAATATATTTATATGTGAACCCCTCTTTCCTTATCACTTCCTATTAATTGCAACGATGACCAAGGCTATGTTCATCAACCCTCAACAATTTTTATGCCTCATACTTTTTATGTGTGAAGTTATCACTATCCATAAGATCAATATGAACTCTTTTGTTCTTTCTACTTTCTCAAGATCATAGCAACATAGCAAAGCCCTTGACTCAACACTAATCTTTATTATAGATAGCACATGGACTCACTTACATAAAGAGATCACAATGCAAAACTCAAAACTACTTGATATCAGAACTTCAATCTACTAGATCAAGATACTACTAAAAGGATCGAACTAAATAAAGCGGTAAAGATAGGAGTGTGATGGTGATTCGATACCGGGGCACCTCCCCTTAGTTTGGCAGTTGCCAAGGGGAGTGCCCATACCCATGTGATTATTTATCCTTCTTCACGGTTGGTGTTATGATCTTCTTGGCGATGATGCCCTTTAGGATACGGTTCTCCTCCTCGAGCTTATTGACTTGTTGTTTGAGTTCCATAATTTCTTTACGGAGCTTGCCCATAACGGCCAAAGCTCCTTTTACCCAAGGATGCTGCATAGCTTCTGGAGAACACGTGAAACTCTTTTTCATATTTTCATAAGAAAGAAATCTAGAGTTGGAAGGAATGACCGAAGAAGGGACAGCCAGGCTAGGTAGTTCCCCCATAGTGAATTCTGCTTGGAGACGAGAGGTAACTTCTTGATCTTCCTCCATGGCATCTATGCTTTTCAAATCAGCCTCCATCTCATCCTCCATTGATGGTCCAAAGTGATAGGCATCGCTATTTGCTCCTGGACCTGGCATTGGGTGAGACACCCGGCTCTCCCCAACTGATTCCTGAGAAGACATCTTGCTTTATTCTGCAACAAGAACAACTCGAAATGAAAACAGAAGATATTTGCGTGATACAGTGGTCAAAACCTTCGGGAGTATATATAATGAATTTTTACCGACCAAAATACATAACATACAAGAAAACAGAGTCCGGGAGGCACACGAGGTGCCCATGAGACAGGGGGGCGCGCCCTACAGGGGGGGGCGGCCTCCTCTCTTGTGGGAGCGTCGTGTCCCTTTCGGACTACTTCTTTCTTCCTAAAATTGTTAAATAATCCAAAACTGATAAAAATTGCCATTAGAGATCCTGTTTACTTACCGTACCACGTACCTATGCCTTTTCGGAGTCTGGGACGTTCTGGAAAGTGTCTCTTATGTATTCCTCGGGGGTTATGGTTTCAATAATATTAGTTTCAACATTGATAGGATTACCTGAAATATAGTGTTTAATTCTTTGACCGTTAACCACCCTCGGATTTGTGCCTTCAAAGTTGTTGATTTTTATAGCACCAGAACGATAGACCTCCTCGATAACGTAGGGACCTTCCCATTTTGAGAGAAGTTTTCCTGCAAAAAATCTTAAACGAGAGTTGAATAATAACACATAATCTCCTACGTTAAACTCATGCTTTTGTATCCTCTTATCATGCCAATGTTTGACATTTTCTTTGAAAAGCTTGGCATTCTCATATGCTTGGGTTCTCCATTCATCAAGTGAGCTAATATCAAACAACCTCTTCTCACCGGCAAGTTTGAAGTCATAATTGAGCTCTTTAATAGCCTAATATGCTTTATGTTCAGGTTCAAGAGGTAAATGACATGATTTTCCATAAACCATATTGTATGGAGACATACCCTTAGGATTTTTGTATGAAGTTCTATATGCCCATAATGCATCATCAAGTTTTTTGGACCAATTCTTTCTAGATCTACTCACAATCTTTTTTAAAATTAATTTGAGCTCTCTATTGCTCAACTCTACTTGACCACTAGACTGCGGGTGATAAGGAGATGCGATTATATGATTGACATCATACTTAGCAAGCATCTTACGGAAAGCACCATGAATAAAGTGTGAACCACCATCAGTCATAAGATATCTAGGGACTCCAAACCTCGGAAAAATAACTTCTTTAAGCATTTTAATAGAAGTGTTATGATCAGCACTACTAGTTGGAATAGCTTCTACCCACTTAGTAACGTAATCAATAGCAACTAAAATATGTGTATAACCATTGGAGGCAGGAAAAGGTCCCATATAATCGAAGCCCCAAACATCAAATAGTTCAATAACAAGAGAATAATTCATAGGCATTTCTTGACGTCTACTAATGTTACCTATTCTTTGACATTCATCACAAGATAAGACAAACTTACGAGCATCTTTGAAGAGAGTAGGCGAATAAAAACCAGATTGTAGTACCTTGTGTACAGTTCTATCTCCAGCGTGGTGTCCTCGATAAGATTCAGAGTGACACTTACGTAGGATTTTCTTGTTCATGCTCAGGCACACAACGTCTAATAATACCACCTACTCCTTTATAAAGGTGTGGATCATCCCAGAAGTAATGTCTTAAATCATAAAAGAACTTTTTCTTTTGCTGGTATGTGAAACTAGGCGGTATATATTTAGCAACAATGTAATTAGCATAATCAGCATACCAAGGAGCAGTACGAGAAGCATTGACAACTGCTAATTGTTCATCAAGAAAACTATCATTAATAGGCATTGGGTCATCAAGAACATTCTCTAACCTAGACAAGTTGTCTGCAACGGGGTTCTCAGCTCCCTTTCTATCAATAATATGCAAATCAAATTCTTGGAGCAAGAGAACTCATCCCGGAGGAGATGGTGCTGGTGAAGATGTTGATGGAGATTGACCCCCTCCCGATGAGAGGATCGTTGGTGATGACGTCGGCCCCTCTCGGAGGGAAGTGTCCCTGGCAGAACAGCTACGCCAGAGCCCTAGATTGATTCCGCCAAGGTTCCGCCTCGTGGCGGCGGAGTTTCGTCCCGTAAGCTTGCCCACGATTTTTTTCAGGGTAAAAGTGATGATAGAGCAGAAGATGGACGCCGGAGGCCCACCAGGGGGCCCAGGAGATAGGGGGTCGCGTCCTACGGGGGGGGCCTGCCTCCTGGACAGAGTGTGGGCCCCTCACCTATTTCTTTCGCTCATAAATTCTTATTAAATCCAAAAAGTTGTTTCGTGGAGTTTCAGGACTTTTGGAGTTGTGCAGAATAGGTTTCCAACGTTTGCTCCTTTTCCAGCCAGAATTCCAGCTGCCGGCATTCCCCCTCTTCATGGTAAACCTTGTAAAATAAGAGAGAATAGCCATAAGTATTGAGATACAATGTGTAATAACAGCCCATAATGCAATAAATATTGATATAAAAGCATGATGCAAAATGGACGTATCAGGTGCCGCCCCCCTCTCCTTGTCCTATTCATACTAAGGGGGGAGGGACGCACGGCCCTGCCCTAGCCGCCTCTCCTCTTCTCCACTAAGGCCCACTATGGCCCATTAAGCCCCCGGGAGGTTCCGGTAACCCCTCGGTACTCAGGTAAAATCCCGATTTCACCCGGAACACTTCCAATATCCAAATTGTTGGGGTCTACGGTAGGGTGTGTCGACTGCAAATTAAAATTTCCTACACGCAGAACAACCAAGAACATGCTACAGGAGATGGATCATAGATCGTTACCACTAGATGCGCAGTGCCGTGCAGCGGAAGTAGAGTTGAGGCAGCGCGTCCGCGTGGATCGTCTCCTCCTCGTCCGATCTCCCTCGAACAGCCGGTCGTCCGATCCCACATACAAGTTTGCTGGAGCGGCGCAAGTGCACTGCCTCTAACGGTATCCGCGCGTGCAGGAGGAACACCATGCGGCGGACTGCTAGGTCCAATCACACAGTCAGCGGTGAGTGGAGGTGGCTATTCGCAACACATGCAAACCCGAGTCGCAACGCCTAAGCTATCAACCGCATGAGTGTGCTGCACCTCCACTTTATATAGGCGTCCGTCGCAGGCTCAACACTTGGGCCTCGCACGGACCCTAAAGCCCAAAGTCTACTCGGTCACGTTCCTTGTCCAGTTCGGATCACATCCGACCAGTGTCCTACGAACCGACCTCGTAGGTTCTTCCCTTAAGCACGCGACCCCTTAGGTTCAAGTCGGCTTGGTCACAGTTCAGATCACCTTCGACCTACACGGTTGGTAGCGGCCTCTAGCAAGGCGTGTCGACCACCAAGCAAACTATGAAGCTGGTTAGGCAAACCTGTACAACGTGTCACACTTCTGTTCCCTTTGCCGCATGATATATGTTGTCGGGCTCGGCGAGACTGTCATCCTTGTGCTAGCCCGACCTCTTTCTCGTTCCACTGATACCGACCACAAACTGGATTATCTCGTAATCCCTGTCGCATGGCCATGCTTATCCTGGTCGAATCACACGAGGGGCCCAGAGTATATCTCTCCTGATCGGAGGGGCAAATCCCATCTTGCTCGACCATGTCTCGCAGCGTGGGACTGGATAAACCCGAAACCTACCTTTGTAACTACCCAGTCATGGAGTAGCATTTGGTCGGCCCAAAGAAAGTCTGTCACCATCCCGAGTACATGCGTCAGCTCAGGTCTTAGGACATAGAACGTATGTTGTACTAGAGACTCACAGATGACATATCGCTGTGTCTCATAGTTGGGTCTGTCCGACTCGGACCTTATCTCGACTCGGATCCGACTACGTCGAGTCCGACCAGACCTTTCCAATTCCATATTATCCGGTTAGCATCCAATGCTCCATGGCTAGTGAGACCAAGCCATCGACCGTGTCATATGCTAGTCTAGTCGGCTGCGTGTCCACACAGCCCTTTCGACTAGGGACCTTTTAGGACAGTCATCATACAATGCATAGTCCCACAAACAAGTCACGTACTTGCTGATACACATCATTGATAATGTCCAAGGACTATCTTTATTCATAAACACATAGGAAATATCATCATACATGATTGCCTCTAGGGCATATCCCCAACAGTCTCCCACTTGCACTAGAGTCAATCAAATAGACATCGAATGCCCACAGCTCTAACGTGCCCCTCATGGTTGGGATGTGGAAGAGGCTTAGTCAACAGATCTGCAACATTTGCATCCGTGTGAATCTTGCATAACTCTACATCACCATTCTTTACGATCTTTCGTATCAGGTGATATTTCCAGTCTATGTGCCTGACCTTGTGGTGATTCCTCGGCTCCTTAGCTTGTGCGATGGCACCAGAATTATCACAATAAAGGTCCAACGGTTTCATCGAGGCTGGGAAAATACCAAGATCATCCATAAAATGCCAGATCCAAACACCTTCCTTTGCAGCTTCACAAGCCGCAATGTATTCGGCTTCTGTGGTAGAATCGGCCACCGTATCCTGCTTGGAACTCATCCAGTGCACTGCTCCTCCATTCAGGACGTACACGAATCCAGACTATGATCGACAATCATCTCTGTCGGTTTGGAAACTAGCATCGGCGTAACCCCTTACGACGAGCTCTTCCTCACCTCCATAAACTAGGAACATCTTTTTAGTCCTTTTCAGGTACTTCAAAATAGTCTTTACCGCTGCCCAGTGACTCTCACCTGGGTTTGCCTGGTATCTACTTGTTAGGCTTATTGCAAAAGCAACATCAGGCCTTGTACATATCATGGCATACATGATGGATCCGATTGCCGAGGCATACGGAATCCTACTCATCCTGCTTCGCTCATCAGATGTCGAAGGACTCTGAGTCTCGCTTAGCCTTACACCATGTGAGAGTGGCAAGAACCCTTTCTTCGCCTCACTCATGTTGAACCGCTTCAACACTTTATCTATGTACGTGCTCTGGCTTAAGCCGAGCAGCCTCCTCGATCTATCTCTATATATCTTAATGCCTAAAATATAGACTGCCTCACCAAGGTCCTTCATCGAAAACTTGCCATTCAATGATTCCTTGACCAAGTTTAGCATCTAAACATTGTTCCTGATCAACAATATGTCATCCACATACAAGATCAAAAACACTATCGAGCTCCCACTTAACTTCTTGTATAAACAAGAGTCCTCTTTGCTTTTGATGAAACCGAGACCAGTGACGACATCATCAAAACAAATGTTCCAACTCCGAGATGCTTGCTTCAACCCATAAATGGATCTCTTGAGATTGCATACCTTACTAGTGCTAGTCGGATCGACAAAACCCTCGGGTTGTATCATATACACGTCCTCGGTTAAATTTCCGTGAAGGAAAGCCGTTTTGACATCCATCTGCCATATCTCGTAATCGAAATATGCAGCTATAGCTAGTATGATCCTCACCGATTTTAGCATCGCTACCGGCAAGTAAGTCTTGTCGTAGTCAATTCCTTGAACTTGTCCATAACCTTTAGTGACAAGCTGAGCTTTGTGGATATGAACATTTCCATCCACATCGGTTTTCTTCTTAAAGACCCATTTGCAACTAATGGCTGTTACGCCAGGCGGCGGATCAACCAAGTCCCAGACTTGATTCTCATCCATGGACTTTAACTCGGATCTCATGGCCTCCAGCCATGCCTCGGAATCTGGCCTCACCATCGCTTCTGCATATGTGGCCGGCTCGTCGCTTTCTAGCAACAATACATCACGCACTCTGCGCAATCTTTCCAACCTCCGTGGTTCCGGTGCCGCTTCCACTACGGGTTCCCTGACTGACTCCGGTATGATCTCATCACCAGCCAAGCCGTCCCCGAGTGGTTCTCGAATTTCTTCGAGTCAGACCGTCCTCCCACTGGCCTCCCGACTGAGAAACTCTTTCTCAAGGAAAACCCCGTTCCGAGCAACAAACACTTTGTTCTGTTCCTGGTTGTAGAAGCTATATCCCAAGGTTTCCCTCGGATATCCTACGAATATGCATTTATCCGATTTAGGTGTAAGCTTGTCTGACATAAGTCACTTGACAAATGCTTCACAACCCCAAATCTTTAGAAAAGACAAATTGGGACTCTTCCCGGTCCACATCTCATGTGGTGTCTTGTCTATGGATTTTGATGGTACCCTGTTAAGTGTGAAAGCTGTAGTTTCTAGAGCGCATCCCCAAAATGACAAGGGTAAATCCGATTTGCTCATCATAGACCGGACCATGTCTAACAATGTCCTATTCCTCCGTTCTGACACGCCGTTTCTCTATGGAGTACCCGGAGGTGTGAAACGGCGTATAAGCTCCAACACGCTGTTAGGACATCTGAAAAGTTGAGGTATAAGCTCCAACAGCTTGAGCGCCCTCTCGCAACTCTTTGCGAAAGGAGACTTAGTCATCTTGCCAAGCAAACATGATTCACGTGTCTCGAATGACCCGAAGTCGGACGAAGTTAGGAGCCCATCATCATGGAGCTTCTTCATGCGTTTCAGACTAATGTGTCCAAGCCGGCAATGCCAGAAGTATGTCGGATTTATCTCATTAGGCTTATGCCTCTTGACATTCACGTTATAGACCGATTCCTGTTCTAGATTCAATATAAATAGCCCATCAATAATGGGTGCATAGCCATGGAACATACCATTCAAAAATATCGAACAACCATTGTCCTTTAAATTGAATTCATAACCTTGACTCAGCAAACATGAGGCAGAAATAATGTTCCAACTAAGTGCAGGAATGTAATAACAATTATTCAATTCCATAATGAATCCGGAAGGAAGCTGGAGCTGCATTGTGCCGACCTCCAACGCAGCAACTCTTGCTTTGTTGCCGGCCCTGATGTCAATTTCCCCTTGTGCCACACGCCTAGTTCTTACCAGCCCCTGCATCAAGTTGCAAATGTGAACAACCGATCCGTTATCAAATACCCAAGAGCTACTAGGTATGTCAGCAAGGTAAATGTCTATAACATATGCACCAAGTGTAACTTTGCCTGAAGCAGCATTCCCGGCCTTCTTGCCATGCTCTGCAAGCCACTTGCTACAGTTCCTCTTCCAGTGATCGGTCTCCTTGCAGTGAAAGCAAACGGTCTTCGAGTCTGGTCCAGACTTTGGCGCAGCGGCGGAGGTTACCGTCTCCATGCCCTTTTCCTTAGCCTTTTTCTTGGCCCAACTCTTCTTGAACTTAGCCGATTTCTGCACCATCAACACTTGATGCGTGCCTTTCTTAATATCCTGCTCTGCCACTTTGAGCATCCCATGCAATTCAGTGAGCTTCTTATCCATGCCATGCATATGATAGTTCGAGATGAACGTCCCATAGCTGGGCGGAAGAGAACCCAGAACAACATCAGTGGCCAGCTCATCCAAGAGCGGGAAGCCCAAACGATCCAAAGCTTGCACATATCCGATCATCTTGATCACATGTGGGCTCAGTGGATCACCTTCCTTCAGCTTGCAATCCATCAAGGATCACCAGACATTGAACCTTTTCGGTCCTAGCCTGTGTCCGAAACATGCTCTTGAGACTCTCGATCATACCGTAAGCCTCAACATTTTCGAAATGCTGTTGCAAATCGGGCTCCATACAAGCCAGCATCAGACAGTTGATCTCCGTTGATTCATCAACGAGTTTCTGGTAAGCATTCTTAGTTGTGGCATTAGCATTATCGGCAGGTTCCTCTGGAAGTGGATCCTCTAGAACATCTTCCTTTTTATCATGCTTGAGAACAATTCTCAGATTTCTATACCAGGTGGTAAAGTTTGTTCCATTCAGTTTATCCTTTTCCAGAATTGATTTCAATGCAAAGTGGGGTTGAGCAGGTGGTGCCACTGATCTACAACAGAAAATATGCAATCACTAAGCAATGTGTTTATGTAGAGTAATTCGCCTAAACAGAAATACTCCCACTGAAGTCAGCATCCCTCCGCAAACTCTCAGTGATTCAGGATCCGACTAGCGCATGCGACTTGTGAGCTTTAGCATCACTGCTAGCCAACATACCTATCCGGTAAGCAACTCCTTGCTAATCATATCTCCATACGACTCCTGTCGGTCGGGAAGGTATCTTATACCCCGGCTCCCAACCTTCTTTGCCACAAGGCCCAAAACCGTTTTGATAGCCTTGTCAAGTTAACCTGATGCAGTGCATGTCCATGTCCGACACGAACCCTTCAGTTCAAGAACACCTAGCAGCACCCCAATTTTATGAGCCCACTACTAGACGTACTTGACATGCGAAGGTGCAACATCGGGGATGGTAATTCGCTTGATATTCATGAGGGATCATTCTACCATTGTAACATGCATAGAAACAAAGAAGCACAACAATCACAAATAAACACATATTGTGAAATAGTATCTGGCTCCTTCATGGACGTTCTTACTGGTCGGCTCCGACTCTGATGACCATCTACGAACTCCATCTTGTTTGTCATGCCTGGACGCCAAGCCACCAACCTAATCTCTATTATCCAACTACTACAACTAGTAATGAATTTTACATAGAGTCACAAGTCGACACGCTGGTCGTTATACAATATAATGACAACAATTTGGCTCCTGCCGGCTGACAAACATGACACGCAGGCCACGTATAAATTACACACATGCATCACATACACATGAGCCATACTATTCACATCAAACCTGCAAAACAAACTTATGCATAGAATCGCATTCTACTGGTTTGTGTGTCGGGTACAAAATACACGGTGCTACGCACACGGCGGTCCTCAGGAACATCAAAATATCGAACGAATACCGAACCTACATCAAAATATCAAACGAATACCAAATTCACATGACTAATAATAGCAAGACTTCACTCATGTCCTCAGGAACAAACGTAACTACTCACAAAGCATATATATGTTCACAATCAGAGGAGTAATAATATGCATAAAGGATCTCAACATATGATCTTCCACCAAGTAAACCAATTAGCATAAACTACAAGGAGTAATCAACACTACTAGCAACCCGCAGGTACCAATTTGTGGTTTTGATACAAGATTGGATACAATAGATGAACTAGGGTTTTGAGAGGAGATGGTGCTGGTCAAGATGTTGATGGAGATTGACCCCCTCCCGATGAGAGGATTGTTGGTGATGACGTTGGTGATGATTTACCCCTCCCGGAGGGAAGTGTCCCCGACAGAACAGCTTCGCCACAGCCCTACATTGATTCCGCCAAGGTTCCGCCTCGTGGCGGCGGAGTTTCGTCCCGTAAGCTTGCCCATGATTTTTTAGGGTAAAAGTGATGATATAGCAGAAGATGGATGCCGGAGGCCCACCAGGGGGCCCAGGAGATAGGGGCCCGCGCCCTACACGGGGCGCGCCCCCCTGTCTCCTGGACAGGGTGTGGGATGATACGTCTCCAATGTATGTATAATTTTTGATTGCTCCATGCTACTTTATCTACTCTTTTGGACTATATTGGGCTTTATTTTCCACTTTTATATTATTTTTGGGACTAACCTATTAACCGGAGGCCCAGCCCAGAATTGCTGTTTTTTTGCCTATTTCAGTGTTTCGAAGAAACGGAATATCAAACGGAGTCCAAACGGAATGAAACCTTCGGGAACGTGATTTTCTCACCGAACGTGATCCAGGAGACTTGGACCCTACTCCAAGAAGTGCCAGAGGCGGTCACGAGGGTGGAGGGCGCCCCCCTGGGCGCGCCCCCTACCTCGTGGGCCCCCTGTTGCTCCACCGACGTACTCCTTCCTCCTATATATACCTACGTATCCCCAAAAGATCCAAAGGGGAGCCAAAAACCTAATTCCACGGCCACAACCTTCTGTATCCACGAGATCCCATCTTGGGGCCTGTTTCGGAGCTCCGCCGGAGGGGGCATCCACCACGGAGGGCTTCTACATCGACACCATAGCCCCTCCGATGAAGTGTGAGTAGTTTACTTCAGACCTTCGGGTCCATAGCTAGTAGCTAGATGGCTTCTTCTCTCTTTTTGGATCTCAATACAATGTTCTCCCCCTCTCTTGTGGAGATCTATTCGGTGTAATCTTCTTTTTGCGGTGTGTTTGTTGAGATCGATGAATTGTGGGTTTATGATCCAGTATTATCTATGGAAAATATTTGAATCTTCTCTGAATTCTTGTATGTATGATTGAGTGATCTTTGCAAGTCTCTTCAAATTATCCTTTTTGGTTTGGCCAAGTAGATTGGTAGTTCTTGCAATGGGAGAAGTGCTTAGCTTTGGGTTCAATCTTGCGGTGTCCTTACCTAGTGACAGAAAGGGTTGCAAGGCACGTATTGTATTGTTGCCATTGAGGATAACAAGATGGGTTTTTTATCATATTGCATGAACTTATCCCTCTACATCATGTCATCTTGCTTAAGGCGTTAATCTGTTTTTAACTTAATACTCTAGATGCATGTTGGATAGCGGTCGATGAGTGGAGTAATAGTAGTAGATCCAGAATCGTTTCGATCTACTTGTCTCGGACGTGATGCCTATATACATGATCATTACCTAGATATGCTCATAACTATGCTCAATTCTGTCAATTGCTCAACAATAATTTGTTCACCCACCGTAGAATATCTATGCTCTTGAGAGAAGCCACTAGTGAAACCTATGGCCCCTGGGTCTATTCTCATCATATCAATCTCTATCGCTTTATTTACTTCCTTTGTTTTTACTTTGCCTTTTACTTTTCACTTTGCATCTATCTATCAAAAATACCAAAAATATTATTTATCATCTCTATCAGATCTCACTCTCGTAAGTGACCGTGAAGGGATTGACAACCCCTAATCGCGTTGGTTGCGAGTAGCTATCGTTTTGTGTAGGTACGAGGGACTTGTGCGTGGTCTCCTACTGGATTGATACCTTGGTTCTCAAAAACTGAGGGAAATACTTATGCTACTTTGCTGCATCATCCTCTCCTCTTCGAGGAAATCCAACGCAGTGCTCAAGAGGTAGCAAGAAGAATTTCTGGCGCCGTTGCCGGGGAGGCTCACGCAAGCAAGTCAACAATACCAACTACCCATCACAATCCCTATCTCTCGCATTACATTATTTACCATTTGCCTCTCGTTTTCCTCTCCCCCACTTCACCCTTGCCATTTTGTTTGCCCTCTCCTTCCCAATCTCCTCCTCTCTTTCCCGTTTGCCTTTTTCCCGTTGCCTTTCTGTTTGCTCGTGTGCTAGTTTGCTTGCCTGTCGTAATGTCTAATTCCTTATCCGCTCCTATGTCTCCCGAGTTTGAAGTTCTTGACTTCAAGAAAAGGCAAGGAGAAAACTTAAAAGATGCTTGGTATAGGATGATGGAATCTTATCGTAAGTGCACCCTAGAGGTGAACTTTAGAATTCTTCTTCGTAAATTTTATGTTGGGTTAAATATGACGCATAGACAACTCTTGGATTGCATCGCCAAGGGAAATTTCATTAAGATTGATCCCAGTATTGCGCATGAAATTATAGAGGGAATAGTGGGAACACTACCCCAAAAGGGAGGGTCTTATCCTACTCAGGAAGAAATCCAAGTGTTTGAGAAGATTTGCGAAGTAACAAAAAGTTTACAAAAGTCTCTTGAGCCTCTTAAAAGTGTTAGCGGAAATCTTCACCGCATGAATATGTTGATTACTCTTTGAAATAAACGGTTGGATTCTTTAGATCTAAAAATTTCCGAGTATGAAGGGAAGCGGAAAGAACCTCCCGGATTCGAGCATGACTCCGCCAAGAAATTGAAAATCAAAGATGGCACCACCTAGATCTATCCTTGCTTTTATGCCTAGCTAGGGGCGTTAAACAATAGCGCTTGTTGGGAGGCAACCCAATTTTATTTTGTGTTTTTTGTTTTTGCTTCTGTTTAGGAATAAATATTCCATCTAGCCTCTTTTTGGATGTGGTTTTGTCTTTTAATTAGTGTTCGTGCCAAGTAGAACCTATAGGATAACCTACGATGATAGTTGATTTGATTCTGCTGAAAAACAGAAACTTTGCACACACGAATATAATTTTGTTAAATCACAGGAACGTGATTTTGCGTTTATTGTTTTTGCTGCTGTTCAATAGACAAATTTTCAAGGACTTCCTATTTTGGTAGAATTTTTAGAGTTCCAGAAGTTTGCGTTAGTTACAGATTGCTACAGACTATTCTGTTTTTGACAGATTCTGTTTTACGAGTGTTGTTTGCTAATTTTGATGAATCTATGGCTAGTAAAATAGTTTATAATCCATAGAGAAGTTGGAATACAGTAGGTTTAACACCAATATAAATAAAGAATGAGTTAATTACAGTACCTTGAAGTAGTCTTTTGTTTTCTTTCTCTAACGGAGCTCACGAGATTTCTGTTGAGTTTTGTGTTGTGAAGTTTTCAAGTTTTGGGTGAATTCTTTTGATGGATTATGGAACAAGGAGTGGCAAGAGCCTAAGCTTGGGGATTCCCATGGCACCCCCAAGATAATCCAAGGACACCAAAAAGTCAAAGCTTGGGGATGCCCCGGAAGGCATCCCCTCTTTTGTCCACTTCCATCGGTAATTTACTTGGAGCTATATTTTTATTCACCACATGATATGTGTTTTGCTTGGAGCGTCTTGTATTATTTGTGTCTTTGCTTGTTAATTTACCACAATCATCCTTTCTGTACACACATTTTGAGAGAGCCATACATGAATTGGAATTTGTTAGAATACTCTATGTGCTTCACTTATATCTTTTGAGCTTGATAGTTTTTGCTCATAGTACTTCACTTATATCTTTTGAGCGTGATAATTTTTGCTCTAGTGCTTCACTTATATCTTTTAGAGCACGGTGGTGGATTTGTTTTAAAGAAACTATTGATCTCTCATGCTTCACTTAGATTATTTTGAGAGTCGTTAATATCATGGTAATTTGCTTAATGTTAATATACTTGGTATTCAAGATATGTGAAACTGAATACTAAGATAAGTTTGATGCTTGATAATTGTTTTGAGATATGGAGGTGATAATATCAAAGTCGTGCTAGTTGGGTGATTATGAATTTGAGATATTCTTGTGTTGAAGTTTGCAAGTCCCGTAGCATGCACGTATGGTTAAAGTTGTGTAACAAATTTGAAACATGAAGTGTACCTGACTTGTGCATCCTTATGAGTGGCGGTCGGGGACGAGCGATGGTCTTTTCCTACCAATCTATCCCCCTAGGAGCATGCGCCTAGTACTTGATTTTTGATGACTTCTAAATCTTTGCAATAAGTATATGAGTTCTTTTGACTAATGTTGAATCCATGGATTATACACACTCTCACCTTTCCGCCTTTGCTAGCCTCTTCGGTACCGTGCATTGCCCTTTCTCACCTTGAGAGTTGGTGCAAACTTCACCGGTGCATCCAAACCCCTGATACGATACGCTCTATCACACATAAACCTCCTTATATCTTCCTCAAAACAGCCACCATACCTACCTATTATGGCATTTCCATAGCCATTCCGAGATATATTGCCATGCAACTTCCACCATCATCATCGTGACATACATTACTTTTGTCATATTGCCATTGCATGATCATGTAGTTGACATCGTATTTGTGGCAAGGCCACCATGCATTATTTTTCATACATGTCACTCTTGATTCATTGCACCATCCCGGTACACCGCCGGAGGCATTCATATAGAGTCATATCTTGTTCTAAGTTTTGAGTTGTAATCCTTATGTTGTAATCAATAGAAGTGTGATGACCATCATTATTAGAGCATTGCCCAAAAAAAGTAAAAAAAAAAGAAGAAAGGCCAAAAGAAAAAAAGGAAAGCCCAAAAAAAGAAAAAGAAAAAAAGAAAAAAGAAAAAAGGGCAATGCTACTATCTCTTTTTCCACACTTGTGCTTCAAAGTAGCACCTTGTTCTTCATGTAGTGAGTCTCATAAGTTGTCTTTTTATACTTGTGGGAATCTTTCATTATAGAACTTGGCTTGTATATTCCTACGATGGGCTTCCTCAAATGCCCTAGGTCTTCATGAGCAAGCGAGTTGGATGCGCACCCACTAGTTTTCTTTTGTTGAGCATTCATAGCTCTAGTGCATCCGTTGCATGGCAATCCCTACTCCTCATGTTGAAATCAATTGATGGGCATCTCCATAGCCCGTTGATTATCCTCGTCAATGTGAGACTTTCTCCTTTTTTGTCTTCTCCACACAATCCCCATCATCATATTCTATTCCACCCATAGTGCTATATCCATGGCTCACGCTCATGTATTGCGTGAAGGTTGAATTTTTTTGAGATTATTTAAATATGAAACAATTGCTTGGATTTTCATCGGGGGTATAGAAGTTGGGAACATCTTTGTGTGACGAAAATGAAGCATAGCCTAACTATATGATTTTGTAGGGATGAACTTTCTTTTGCCATGTTATTTTGAGAAGACATGATTGCTTTGATTAGTATGCTTGAAGTATTATTATTTTTTGTGTCAATATGAACTTTTGTCTTGAATATTTCGGATCTGAATATTCATATCACAATTAAGAAGATTACATTGAAATTATGCCAAAGTATCACTCTGCATCAAAAATTCTTTTTTTATCATTTACCTACTCGAGGACGAGCAGAAATTAAGCTTGGGGATGCCTGATACGTCTCCAACGTATCTATAATTTTTGATTGCTCCATGCTACTTTATCTACTCTTTTGGACTATATTGGGATTTATTTTCCACTTTTATATTATTTTTGGGACTAACCTATTAACCGGAGGCCCAGCCCAGAATTGCTGTTTTTTTGCCTATTTTAGTGTTTCGAAGAAACGAATATCAAACGGAGTCCAAACGGAATGAAACCTTCGGGGACGTGATTTTCTCACCGAACGTGATCCAGGAGACTTGGACCCTACTCCGAGAAGTGATAGAGGCGGTCACGAGGGTGGAGGGTGCCCCCCTGGGCGCGCCCCCTACCTCATGGGCCCCCTGTTGCTCCATCGACGTACTCCTTCCTCCTATATATACCTACGTATCCCCAAATGATCAGAAGGGGAGCCAAAAACCTAATTCCACCGCCACAACCTTCTGTATCCACGAGATCCCATCTTGGGGCCTGTTCCGGAGCTCCACCGGAGGGGGCATCCACCATGGAGGGCTTCTACATCAACACCATAGCCCCTCCGATGAAGTGTGAGTAGTTTACTTCAGACCTTCGGGTCCATAGCTAGTAGCTAGATGGCTTCTTCTCTCTTTTTGGATCTCAATACAATGTTCTCCCCCTCTCTTGTGGAGATCTATTCGATGTAATCTTCTTTTTGTGGTGTGTTTGTTGAGACCGATGAATCGTGGGTTTATGAACCAGTATTATCTATGGAAAATATTTGAATCTTCTCTGAATTCTTTTATGTATGATTGAGTTATCTTTGCAAGTCTATTCAAATTATCCTTTTTGGTTTGGCCAACTAGATTGGTAGTTCTTGCAATGGGAGAAGTGCTTAGCTTTGGGTTCAATCTTGCGGTGTCCTTACCTAGTGCCAGAAAGGGTTGCAAGGCACGTATTGTATTGTTGCCATCGAGGATAACAAGATGGTTTTTTTTTATCATATTGCATGAATTTATCCCTCTACATCATGTCATCTTGCTTAAGGCGTTACTCTGTTTTTAACTTAATACTCTAGATGCATGCTGGATAGCGGTCGTTGAGTGGAGTAATAGTAGTAGATGCAGAATCGTTTTGATCTACTTGTCTTGGACGTGATGCCTATATACATGATCATTACCTAGATATGCTCATAACTATGCTCAATTCTGTCAATTGCTCAACAGTAATTTGTTCACCCACCGTAGAATATCTATTCTCTTGAGAGAAGCCACTAGTGAAACCTATGGCCCCCGGGTCTATTCTCATCATATCAATCTCTATCGCTTTATTTACTTGCTTTGTTTTTACTTTGCCTTTTACTTTTCACTTTGCATCTATCTATCAAAAATACCAAAAATATTATTTATCATCTCTATCAGATCTCACTCTCGTAAGTGACCGTGAAGGGATTGACAACCCCTAATCGCGTTGGTTGCGAGTAGCTATCATTTTGTGTAGGTACGAGGGACTTGTGCGTGGTCTCCTACTGGATTGATACCTTGGTTCTCAAAAACTGAGGGAAATACTTACGCTACTTTGCTGCATCATCCTCTCCTCTTCGGGGAAATCCAACGCAGTGCTCAAGAGGTAGCATGTGCCCCCTGGCCTATTTATTTCGCTCATAAATTCTTATTAAATCCAGAAAGTTGTTTCGTGGAGTTTCAGGACTTTTGGAGTTGTGCAGAATAGGTTTCCAACATTTGCTCCTTTTCCAACAAGAATTCCAGCTGCCGGCATTCCCCCTCTTCATGGTAAACCTTCTAAAATAAGAGAGAATAACCATAAGTATTGAGATATAATGTGTAATAACAGCCCATAATACAATAAATATTGATATAAAAGCATGATGCAAAATGGATGTATCAGGCGCCGCCCCCTCTCCTTGTCCTATTCAGACTAAGGGGGAAGGGGCGCGCGGCCCTGCCCTAGCCGCCTCTCCTCTTCTCCACTAAGGCCCACTATGGCACATTAAGCCCCCGGGAGGTTCCGGTAACCCCTCGGTACTCCGGTAAAATCCCGATTTCACCCGGAACACTTCTGATATCCAAATTGTTGGGGTCTACGGTAGGGTGCATCAACTGCAAATTAAAATTTCCTACGCGCAGAACAACCAAGAACATGCTACGGGAGATGGATCACAGATCGTTACCACTAGACGTGCAGTGCCGTGCAGCGGAAGTAGAGTTGAGGCAGCGCGTCCACGTGGATCGTCTCCTCCTCGTCCGATCTCCCTTGAACAGCCGGTCATCCAATCCCACGTACAAGTTCGCCGGAGCGGCGCAAGTGCACCGCCTCTAACGGTATTCACGCGTGTAGGAGGAACACCGTGCAGCAAACTGCTAGGTCCAATCACACAGTCGGCGGTGAGTGGAGGTGGCTATTCGCAACACATGCAAACCCTAGTCGCAACGCCGAAGCGATCAACCGCATGAGTGTGCTGCACCTCCACTTTATATAGGCGTCCATCGCAACACTTGGGCCTCGCACGGACCCTAAAGCCCAAAGTCTACTCGGTCACGTTCCTAGTCCAGTTTGGATCACATCCCACCAGTGTCCTACGAACCGACCTCGTAGGTTCCTTCCTTAAGCGTGTGACCCCTTAGGTTCAAGTCGGCTTGGTCACAGTTTGGATCACCTCCGACCTACACGGTTGGCAGCGGCCTCTAGCAAGGCGTGTCGACCACCAAGCAGACTATGAAGCTGGTTAGGCAAACCTGTACAATGTGTCACACTTCTGTTCCCTTTGCCGCACGATATATGTTGTCGGGCTCAAGGCGAGACTGTCATCCTTGTGCTAGCCCAACCTCTTTCTCGTTCCAGTGATACCGACCACAAACCGGATTATCTCATAATCCCTGTTGCATGGCCATGCTTATCCTAGTCGAATCACACGAGGGGCCCAGAGTATATCTCTCCTGATCGGAGGGGCAAATCCCATCTTGCTCGACCATGTCTCGCAGCATGGGACTGGACAAACCTGAAACCTACCTTTGTAACTACCCAGTCACGGAGTAGAGTTTGGTCGGCCCAAAGCAAGTCTGTCACCATCCCGAGTACATGCGTCAGCTCAGGTCTTAGGACTTAAAAAGTATGTTGTACTAGAGACTCACAGATGACATATCGCTGCGTCTCATAGTTGGGTCTGTCCGACTCGGACCTTATCTCGACTCGGATCCGACTACGTCGAATCCGACCAGACCTTTCCAAGTCCATATTATCCGGTTAGCATCCAATGCTCCATGGCTAGTGAGACCAAGCCATCGACCGTGTCATATGCTAGTCTAGTCGGCTGCACGTCCACACAACCCTTTCGACTAGGGACCTTTTAGGACAGTCATCATACAATCATAGTCCCACAAACAAGTCACGTACTTGCTGATACACATCATTGATAATGTCCAAGGACTATCTTTATTCATAAACACATAGGAAATATCATCATACATGATTGCCTCTAGGGCATATCCCCAACACAAATATAGGCATCCAATATATTAATCTTTATGTCTCGACCATTTCGAGACTCCTCGTCATGTCCGTGATCACATCCGGGACTCGGAACAACCTTCGGTACATCAAAACTCATAAACTCATAATATAACCTCATCGAAACTTTAAGCGTACGGACCCTACGGGTTCGAGAACTATGTAGACATGACCGAGACACGTCTCCGGTCAATAACCAATAGCGGAACCTAGATGCTCATATTGGCTACTACATATTCTACGAAGATCTTTATCGGTCAAACCGCATAACAACCTATGTTGTTCCCTTTGTCATCGGTATGTTACTTGCCCGAGATTCGATCGTCGGTATCTCAATACCTAGTTCAATCTCGTTACCGGCAAGTCTCTTTACTCGTTACGTAATGCATCATCCCGTAACTAACTCATTAGCTACATTACTTGCAAGGCTTATAGTGATGTGCATTACTGAGAGGGCCCAGAGATACCTCTCCGACAATCAGAGTGACAAATCCTAATCTCGAAATACGTCAACTCTACAAGTACCTTTGGAGACACCTGTAGAGCACCTTTATAATCACCTAGTTACATTGTGGCGTTTGGTAGCTCACAAAGTGTTCCTCTGGTAAGCGGGAGTTACATAATCTCATAGTCATAGGAACGTGTATAAGTCATGAAGAAAGCAATAGCAACATACTAAACGATCCTAACGGAATGGGTCAAGTCAATCACATCATTCTCCTAATGATGTGATCCCGTTAATCAAATGACAACTCATTTCTATGGTTAGGAAACTTAACCATGTTTGATTCATGAGCTAGTCAAGTAGAGGCATACTAGTGACACTCTGTTTGTCTATGTATTCACACATGTATTATGTTTCTGGTTAATACAATTCTAGCATGAATAATAAACATTTATCATGATATAAGGAAATAAATAATAACTTTATTATTGCCTCTAGGAATATTTCCTTAAGGTTAGACTTAAATGTGCTAGTCATATGCTTCATTATGCTCCCGTTATGTTTTAATTCTTATCTTTTATGTGAGCATCATTGTCATTATCATGCCTAGATAAAAAGGCATTAAAGAAAAGCGCTTGTTGGGAGATAACCCAATATTTACCCCTACTATTTTTGTGTGTTCAAATGATTAAGATACTGTAGTAATCATGTTTTATAGCTTTTGTTTCAATAAAGTGCCAAATAGAACCTTTGGGAAGAGTTGGGTGAAAGTTAATGCGATCTTGCTGTAAACAACAGAAACTTTGCACTCACGACAATAATTTTCATTTTTACCAGAAGAGTGGTTTTAAGTTGATTTCCTTTGAATAAGATTAATAGACAAATTACTCACGTCCACCAATTTATTTCAGAATTTTTGGAGTTACGTAAGTATTCGAGAGTTACATATTACTATAGACTGTTCTGTTTTTGAAAGATTCTGTTTTCATTGTGTTGATTGCTTATTTTGATGAATCTATGAGTAGTATCGGAGGGTATGAACCATAGAGAAGTTGGAATACAGTAGATATTACACCAATTTGAATTTAGAATGAGTTCACAATAGTACATAAGTGGTGATTTATTTTCTTATACTAATGGAGCTTACGCGTTTTCTGTTGAGTTTTGTGTTGTGAAGTTTTCAAGTTTTGGGTAAAGATTCGATGGCCTATGGAATAAGGAGTGGCAAGAGCATAAGCTCGGGGATTCCCAAGGCACCCCAAGGTAATATTCAAGGACAACCAAGATCCTAGGCTTGGGTATGCCCCAGATGGCATCCCCTCTTTCGTCTTCGTTCATCGGTAACTTCACTTGAGGCTATATTTTTATTCGCCACATGATATGTATTTTGCTTGGAGCGTCATTTTATTTAATTTAGTTTTGCTTGCTGTTTGAATAATATCCCAAGATCTGAAATTCTTAAATGTTAGAGTCTTCACACAGTTGCATAATTATTTGACTACTCATTGGTCTTCACTTATATCTTTTGGAGTAGTTTGTCGTTTGCTCTAGTGCTTCACTTATATCTTTTAGAGCACAACAGTGGTTTTATTTTGAAGAAATAGATGAACTCTAATGCTTCACTTATATTATTTTGAGAATCTTAAACTGCATGGTAATTTGCGTTGGTTATGAATTTAGTCCTAATATGATGGGCATCCAAGATAGATATAATAAAAACTTTCATATGAAGTGCATTGAATACTATGAGAAGTTTGATTCCTTATGATTGTTTTGAGATATGAGGATGGTGATATTAGAGTCATGCTAGTGGAGTAATTGTGAATTTGAGAGATACTTGTGTTAAAGTTTGTGATTCCCGTAGCATGCACGTATGGTGAACCGTTATGTGATGAAGTCGGAGCATGATTTATTTTTTTGATTATCTTCCTTATGTGTGGAGGTCGGGATCGCGCGATGGTTAACTCCTACCAACCTTTCCCCTAGGAGCATGCATGTAGTGCTTGGTTTTGATGACTTGTAGATTTTTGCAATAAGTATGTGAGTTCTTTATGACTAATGTTGAGTCCATGGATTATACGCACTCTCACCCTTCCACCATTGATAGCCTCTCTTGTGTCGCGCAACTTTCGCCGATACCATACACCCAGCATATACCTTCCTAAAAACAGCCACCGTACCTACCTATTATGGCATTTACATAGCCATTCTGAGGTAATATTGCCATGCAACTTTCCACCGTTCCGTTTATTATGACACGCTTCATCATTGTCAAATTGCTTTGCATGATCTTGCAGTTGACATCGTATTTGTGGCAAAGCCACCTTTCATAATTCTTTCCTACATGTCACTCTTGATTCATTGCACATCCCGGTACACTGCCGGAGGCATTCACATAGAGTCATATTTTGTTTTAAGTATCGAGTTGTAATTCTTGAGTTGTAAGTAAATAAAAGTGTGATGATCTTCATTATTAGAGCATTGTCCCAGTGAGGAAAGGATGATGGAGACTATGATTCCCCCACAAGTTGGGATGAGACTCCGGACAAAAAAAAGAGGCCAAAAAAAGAGAGAATGCCCAAATAAAAAAATAAAAAAATGAGAGAAAAAGAGAGAAGGGACAATGCTACTATCCTTTTACCACACTTGTGCTTCAAAGTAGCACCATGATCTTCATGATTGAGAGTCTCCTATATTGTCACTTTCATATACTAGTGGGAATTTTTCATTATAGAACTTGGCTTGTATATTCCTATGAGGGGCTTCCTCAAAATGTCCTAGGTCTTCGTGAGCAAGCAAGTTGGATGCACACCCACTTAGTTTCTTTTTGAGCTTTCATACACTTATAGCTCTAGTGCATCCGTTGCACGGCAATCCCTACTCACTCACATTGATATCTATTGATGTGCATCTCCATAGGCCGTTGATACGCCTAGTTGATGTGAGACTATCTTCTCCTTTTTGTCTTCTCCACAACCACCATTCTATTCCACCTATTGTGCTATATCCATGGCTCACGCTCATATATTGCGTGAAAGTTGAAAAAGTTTGAAAATACTATAGTATGAAACAATTGCTTGGCTAAAACCGGGGTTGTGCCTGATTTAAATATTTTGTGTGATGAAGATAGAGCATAGCCAGACTATATGATTTTGTAGGATAACTTTCTTTGGCCATGTTATTTTGAGAAGACATGATTGCTTTGTTAGTATGCTTGAAGTATTATCGTTTTTATGTCAATATTAAACTTTTGTTTTGAATCTTATGGATCTGAATATTCTTGCCACAATAAAGAGAGATTACATTGATAAATATGTTAGGTAGTATTCCATATCAAAAATTCTGTTTTTATCATTTACCTACTCAAGGACGAGCAGGAATTAAGCTTGGGGATGCTGATACATCTCCAACGTATCTATAATTTTTTATGTATTCATGCCATGTTTATAATATTTCTACATGATTTTGGTATGATTTGGTTAGAACTAACCCGGACTAACGTTATTTTCAGCAGAACTACCGTGGTGTTGTTTTTGTGCAGAAATAAAAGTTCTTGGAATGCGCTGAAAATCAACGGAGTTTTTTTTTAGAAAATATAAAAAATACTGGAACGAAAAGTTATCGGAGGGGAGTCCTGTGGGGCCCATGAGGGTGGAGGGCTCCCCCACCCCCCTAGGGCACGCCCCTGTGCCTTGTGGACTCTTCGTGGGGCCCCCTGACTTGAGACCGACGCCAAACCCTCCTATAAATCCCCAGAATTCCAGAAAGAAACATAGATAGGGAGTTCCGCTGCCGCAAGCCTCTGTAGCCACCAAAAACCTCTTGGGAGCCTATTCCGGCACCCTGCCGGAGGAGGAATCCATCACTGGTGGCCATCTTCATCATCCCGGCGCTCTCCATGATGAGGAGGGAGTAGTTCACCCTCGGGGCTGAGGGTATGTACCAGTAGCTATGTGTTTGATCTCTCTCTCTCTCTAGTGTTCTTGATTCGACACGATCTTGATGTACTGCAAACTTTGCTATTATAGTTGGATCTTATGATGTTTTTCCCCTCTACTCTCTTATAATGGATTGAGTTTTCCCTTTGAAGTTATCTTATCGGATTGAGTCTTTAAGGATTTGAGAACACTTGATGTATGTCTTGCGTGGGATACCCATGGTGACAATGGGGTAATCTATTGATTCACTTGATGTATGTTTTGGTGATCAACTTGCGGGTTCTGTGACCTTGGGAATCTATGCATAGGGGTTGGCACACGTTTTAGTCTTGACTCTCCGGTAGAAACTTTGGGGAACTCTATGAAGTTATTTGTGTTGGTTTGAATAGATGAATCTGAGATTGTGTGATGCATATCGTATAATCATACCCACGGATACTTGAGGTGACATTGGAGTATCTAGGTGACATTAGGATTTTGGTTGATTTGTGTCTTAAGGTGTTATTTTACTACAAACTCTAGGGTTGTTTGTGACACTTATAGGAATAGCCCAATGGATTGATCGGAAAGAATGACTTTGAGGTGGTTTTGTAACCTACAATAATCTCTTCGTTTGTTCGCCACTATTAGTGACTTTGAGTGACTCTTTATTACATGTTGAGGGATTGTTATATGATCCAATTATGGTATTATTGTTGAGAGAACTTGCACTAGTGAAAGCATGAACCCTAGGCCTTGTTTCGAAGCATTGCAATACCGTTTTCGCTCAATTTTGTTACTTGCTACCTTGCTGTTTTCATAATCTCAGATTAGAAAAACCTTTATTTACCATCCATATTACGTTTGTATCACCATATCTTCGCCGAACTAGTGCACCTATACAATTTACCATTGTATTGGGTGTGTTGGGGACACAAGAGACTCTTTGTTATTTGGTTGCAGGGTTGTTTGAGAGAGACCATCTTCATCCTACGCCTCCCACGAATTGATAAACCTTAGGATCTCCACTTGAGGGAAATTTGCTACTGTCCTACAAACCTCTTCACTTGGAGGCCCAACAACGTCTACAAGAAGAAGGTTGTGTAGTAGGCATCACCCCCGTATATAAAGGAGGGGGGAGGCCGGTCGACCCTTGATAGGCGCGCCGGGAGAGGGGAGTCCTACTAGGACTCCAAGTCCTAGTAGGATTCCACCTCAAGGAGAAGGGGGAAGGAAGGGAGAGGAGGGGTCGCGCCCCCAACCCCTTGTCCAATTCAGACTGGGCTGGGGGGGGCACCTCCTGGCCGCTGCCTCTCCTTCCCACTAAGGCCCACTAAGGCCCATCAACTCCCCGGGGGGTTCTGGTAACCTCCTGGTACTCCGGAAAATACCCGAACTTCTCCGGAACCATTCTGATGTTCGAATATAGCCTTCCAATATATCCATCTTTATGTCTTGACCATTTCGAGACTCCTCGTCACATCTGTGAACTCATCCGAGACTCCGAACAAATTTCGGTCATAAAAACACATAACTCATAATACAAATCATCATTGAACGTTAAGGGTGCGGACCCTACGGGTTCAAGAACTATGTAGACATGATCGAGACACATCTCCGATCAATAACCAATAACGGAACCTGGATTCTCATATTGGCTCCTACATATTCTATGAAGATTGTCGGTGTCAAAACTGGCGGATCTCGGGTAGGGGGTCCCGAACTGTGCGTCTAGGCGGATGGTAACAGGAGACAAGGGACACGATGTTTTACCCAGGTTCGGGCCCTCTTGAGGGAGGTAAAACCCTACGTCATGCTCGATTAATATTGATGATGTGTGTTACAAGAGTAGATCTACCACGAGATTAAGGAGGCTAAACCCTAGAAGCTAGCCTATGGTATGATTGTTGTTCGTCCTATGGACTAAAGCCATCCAGTTTATATAGACACCGGAGAGGTCTAGGGTTACACAGAGTCGGTTACAATGGTAGGAGATCTACATATCCGTATCGCCAAGCTTGCCTTCCACGCCAAGGAAAGTCCCATCCGAACACGGGACGAAGTCTTCAATCTTGTATCTTCATAGTCTTGGAGTCCGGCCGATGATGATAGTTTGGCTATCCGGACACCCCCTAGTCCGGGACTCCCTCAGTAGCCCCCGAACCAGGCTTCAATGACGACGAGTCCGACGCGCATATTGTCTTCGGCATTGCAAGGCGGGTTCTCCTTCATGTTCCATGTGTTTGCCGGATAGTGTCCGGTTGCTTCATAAATGTGGCGCTCCTTGGCTTCCACGTCCAATAATGGCCTTCTTCCACGTGTTGTACGAATGTGAAAAGCCAGGGTATTCTTACGTTTTACCCCCTAGCTGCGCGAATAAGCTGCCTATAAGAGAAGCGAGGATCCAGATCCAAATCACACCATCCTCCTTCCGCAAGTACTCATCGAGGCACATCTGACAAAAAATCCATTCCAACATGGATAGTCGACGCGGCTCCTCTTCTCGCGCTCCCAGTCCTCAGCCAGGAGATTGGAGGAGATGCTCAGTCCCGCATAGCGAGTTAGTGACGCTCCAAGCAGAGGGATACCTTCCCCCAGCCTTTATGGTTCCGGTTCGAGCCGGACTGGCCACCTACAAGGGTGGGAAGCAGGCGGAGAGCGTCCCCAATCCCTCCAAAGGAGAGCAGGTATGCTTCGTCCCCTACTTAATAAGGGGACTCGGATTTCCCATACATCCGTTTCTCCGGGGGCTCCTGGAGTTCTATGGACTCCAACTTCACCACCTCACGCCTGCCTCCATTTTGCACATCGCGGGCTTTGTAGCTCTTTGCGAGCTGTTCTTGGGCATCGAGCCCCATTTTGCGCTGTGGAAGAGGCTGTTTTGCCTCGTACCCCGTTCTCACGAGGGGTCGATATATCAAGTGGGCGGAGCCGAAATATGGCGCATCGCCGGGACCGGATATCTATCCGGAACCCCGAAGAAGGCGTCCGAAGACTGGCCTTCGGAGTGGTTCTATATGGAAGACGCCCCGCTATCGGATCCAGTTCGGATCGGCCTCCCGGAGTTTAGCAACGCTCCTCTAAAGAAACGTCTGAGTTGGCGCCCACGGAGCCTTCAACGGGAAGATGACAGGAGCGTCCACTATCTGATGGTCCGGATACGGTTACTAGCCCATTCCGGATTAACCATGATTGGAGTCATGGCCACATGCATTATGCGAGGGGTGCAGCCGCTCCAATATAGGGGCCACCCCATGTGGGATTTCAACGGGGAGAATGACGCTACCCGTCATGGCCGCACGGGGCCGGGATCGGCCGCCGATCTAGTGAAGATCCTATCCGGCTTGTACAAGGAGGAGAAGGAGGACTTCCTCCGCACGAGTCCATTGAATGGATTCTCCATGAATAACCCTCGGAGCTGGGTAAGCGGACGTTTATATATCCGATCCGTGCTTTCAAGTATAAGTGTCTTACTTTATGATTTCGACGCAGGAACTGTGCCGGGATGTGGAGGGCATAGAAAGCCCAACTCCACAACCCGAGGATCCGGGAAGATCCCTTCATCCGGCCTCCGAAGAGGATCCAGACATAAGGGTGGAATTGATTGACGGGGTGTTCCACCAGCTCAGCATAGACAATGCTTTAGTCGCCATTACGGCTGACTACCCCGGTTTATGTCTGGCTTCCCAGGTGAGTACGACCGAAGTCCTAACACCGTTACTTTTTTAATGCTTATTTCTGACCACCGTGTACCAATGGTGCTTCGCAGGAGGTGCCTTTACGACGGGAAGCCGAGCCCGCGGCGACTGACCAAACGAGGTCAGTGCGGCCTAGCAGGCGGAAGAGGAGTGCGGCGCGAATCGAAACGTCGCCGCAAAGGTATGGTGCACCATTGTCTTTTAAGGGAAAGACTCCTGGGAGGTATATTAATGCTCATGATTCTTCCAGGAGAAAGAGTGCTCGCCGGACTGAGTCCGGAGAGGGTGCCAACCAAGCCTCCGCCAGCCAGGCTCCAACGCCTGGTCCGGAGGGGGAGGCAAGTGCAAGGCGCGAGCCGGATGCTCCTCCAACGGAGGATGCCGACAGGTTGTCCGCCACCAGGTCTGAGGTGGAGAGCGCCATGAATCACAGGCGCCGTCGGACAGTTCTTCGTGACGCGTGTTTCTCCCCAGAGGCGTTGAATGCCTTTAATGCGGGAGACGCGCACCTCCGTGCTGCTCAAGATGGTTTAACCAGAGCCACGGAGCAGTACGTAAAATACATACGGGTGAGGAATTTTAATAGTTATATATGCCAGTAGCCCCCGAGACTTAAAATAGTTAAACTAACTGATTTAAGGATCATTTGTTATGCAGGATCTTACCGAGAAGAATACCCACCTGTCCCAGGAGCTTCAAGAATGCAAGGCCCAACTTGAGTCCGGACTAGCCACTGCCGGGGGAGCCATGGAGACCCCCTCTGGTAATTCATATTTTGAAAAGAGAAGTACTTTATGAAGTGCAGCGTGTGTGTATAGTCTGACAATAATATTGCAGAGGGTGCCGGACTAGATCTGGACAGGCAACATCTGCTGCGCCAGTTGAAGGCCGGCGAGAAGGTGCTTATGAGGGTGCAGCAGGAGAGGAACAAACTCCAAGATGCCAACACCCAGCTGGGCGAAGAACTAAAAGATGTTCGGGTCCAGCTATCTAACTCCGTAAAGGAGAATCGGCGGCTTCGTCGCGGCATTTATAGTAAGTGCTTGAGCAAACTCTTTTGAAAAGAAGAGTTCGGCGAGGAAGTCGATTGACAGAAATGTGTCTGTAGGTGTGCTCATGGGTCGTCCGGCGGAGGAGATGCCTGGTTCCACGGGAGACCCTCTTCCCGAGCTGCTGCAACTGCACGAACGTGTTCGGCAGGCGATGAGCGGCGTCGTTCAGGCCTTATGGCCTTCCGTCTCCCTACCCGAGGGTCTTGGAGGGCTTGCTGAGAAGCTTCAGGGAGTACGGCGGCGTCTCCGTCTGTGGAAGATATCGGCCTGCCGTCAAGGCGCCAGGGAGGCCTGGGCCATGGTGAAGACGCGGTACCCGAAGGCTGACCCAAACCACATGGCCGAGGTCGGACCTGTGGGGCCCGATGGGAAGGAGATCCCTGTGAGCCTGATGTACGGCCAAGTAGAGTTGGCCGCGAAATATTCCCAACAGGACTGTAAATTAGACAGCCTGTTAGATGGGATTGAAGAGGAGTACAATCAGTCAGTTTGACGATGTAATTTTAAAATGACATGTAAAATGCCTTCTAGCCGGATTGTAGATCGTTTGTCTTTGCGGACCTTTTCGCTTCAACCTCGGGACCCAACAGTCCGGAGTGTGTCCGAATACCCTTACGGTTATAAAAGAACCGGGGCATGCATGGAGACAAGGCGTAGGGGTCATAATTGCTTTATCAGACAAGTGCCCAACTAGCTATGTTATATTACATGGTTAGTAAGAAACATCTTCCAGGGAGAATAGTTCCGTTAAGGGTTCCTTTCCCTGGGAGGCATGCCCTAAAGTGCATGTCCGGACTGCGAAAATAGCAGAAAAAGCATCTGGGGGCAGATAAATAGGTAAGTAATAAATCATCTTTCAGGTCACCGACCGAATATTCCCTTAAGAACGCTAGCCTTCGGCTTCACCCAGTCTGAGGTACACATCCGGCTGACCCGGCAGTAACAATCGCAGAGGTGCTCCCTTTACCTCCTAGCCGAACAATCGGGAACGTAGGGGTAAGCACAGGAGCCAGGCAACCCGGCTTGGCCAAAACTTAAGTCATATCGATGCATATAATGGTGATCAAAAGGTACATGCGGAAGTATGACACATGTGTTGGGCATGAAGCCCATATAAATAAGCTTCTGTTAAAGAAGCCCCCAGGTATAACGAGTGCGAGTAGCACATCGAGTGAGTGCGAACAAAGCGCAGATCAGCCCTCAAGAGGCTTGTACTGAAAGAGGGGAGGAAAAAGGAGGGAAAACAAAGACAGCGAAAAAATATGAAAGGTGGACGGAGGAAGGAGACGAACCCTGAGTCCGGCGCTAGGCGTAAAATCTTCGGAGACGGGCTGCGTTCCATGGGTTTGGCTCGAGTCGGTTGTCAGATGCGTTGCGTAGACGGTATGCACCGCCGGTAAGGACTTGGTCGATGATGAAGGGACCTTCCCATTTGGGCTTAAGTTTGTCCTTTTTCTTGTCCGGCAGGCGTAGAACTAGCTCGCCAACATTGTAAGTTTTGGCCCGTACTTCTCTGCTTTGATATCTTCGAGCCTGCTGTTGATAGAATGCGGAACGGGATTTTGCCACGTCGCGCTCCTCCTCTAAAGCGTCCAAACTGTCCTGCCGATCCAACTCGGCTTCTCTTTCCTCGTACATGCGCACGCGAGGTGAGTCATGAATTATATCGCAGGGCAAAACTGCCTCAGCGCCGTATACCATAAAAAATGGTGTGAATCCGGTTGTGCGGTTTGGCGTGGTCCGCAGCCCCCAGAGTACGGAGTCGAGCTCCTCTACCCAGTGCGTGTTAGATTCCGTGAGGGACCGCACTAATCTGGGTTTGATGCCGCTCATGATTAGACCATTTGCTCGTTCCACTTGACCGTTAGTTTGAGGGTGGTAGACTGAAGCGTAGTCGAGCTTGATGCCCATGTTTTTGCACCAGAGTTTAACCTCGTCAGCCGTGAAATTCATGCCGTTATCAGTGATGATGCTGTGGGGGACGCCAAAATGGTGTACTACCCCGGATATGAAGTCTATCACAGGTCCGGATTCTGCCGTTTTAACCGGCTTGGCCTCTATCCATTTGGTGAGTTTGTCCACCATGACCAATAAGTATTTGTGCTTGTGGGTTCCCCCTTTAAGGGGTCCAACCATGTCAAGCCCCCAGACCGCGAACGGCCAAGTGATGGGTATAGTTTTGAGGGCGGTGGGTGGCATGTGGCTCTGATTAGTAAAGAGCTGGCAACCGACGCATCGTTGGACTAAGTCCTGAGCATCTGCCCGAGCGGTCGGCCAACAAAATCCTGTACGGAAGGCCTTGCCTACGAGGGCCCGGGCGGCGGCGTGGTGCCCGCCGAGTCCGGCGTGAATTTCAGCCAGGAGATTTCGCCCTTCCTCTTCGGAGATACACCTTTGAAGGACTCCGGTTGTGCTTTTCTTATAAAGTTCTCCCTCATGGACCTTGTAGGCTTTAGATCGCCGAACTATGCAGCGGGCCTCATTTTGGTCTTCGGGAAGTTCCTGCCTGATTAAGTAGGCTAGGAATGGTTCCGTCCATGGGGCAATTATTGCCAGTATTTCGTGGGCTGAATCTGTTATTTCATTGGCTGAGCCACCGATTGTGTCAGAATGTTCTATGTTAGGTGATGCAGTTGGTTCCGGATTGTTATTTCCGGACTCCTCTTCCCATAATACGGATGGCTTAAAGAGCCGCTCCAGGAAGATGTTTGGAGGGACGGCGTCGCGTTTTGCGCCGATGCGTGCCAACACGTCTGCTGCCTGGTTATTATCCCGGGCTCCATGGTGGAATTCGAGTCCTTCGAACCGGGCTGACATTTTTAGCACAGCGTTACGGTAGGCTGCCATTTTTGGATCCTTGGCGTCAAAGTCTCCATTTATTTGGGATATTGTGAGGTTTGAATCCCCGCGCACCTCTAGGCGTTGAATACCCATGGAGATTGCAATCCGGAGGCCATGTAGAAGGGCCTCGTATTCGGCTGCATTGTTGGGGTCCATGTACATTATTTGAAGTACGTATTGGACTGTGTCTCTGGTTGGGGACGTCAAGACGACGCCAGCCCCCAAGCCAGCCAACATTTTGGAGCCGTCGAAATGCATGATCCAATTGGAGTATGCGCCGTACTCTTTAGGGAGTTCGGCTTCGGTCCATTCGGCGATGAAGTCAGCCAAAACTTGCGATTTTATAGCTCGCCGTGGTTTGTAGGTTATGTCAAATGGTAAGAGCTCAATGGCCCACTTTGCAATCCTGCCTGTCGTGTCGCGATTATTTATAATATCGCTGAGAGGTACTTCGGAGGCCACCGTTATGGAACACTCTTGAAAGTAGTGTCGCAGCTTCCGGGATGCCATGAACACCGCATACGCTATCTTTTGATAATGTGGGTACCTGGACTTGCATGGAGTTAAGAAAGTGGATACGTAGTACACTCGTTTTTGAAGAGGGAATTTGTGCCCTTCTGTTTCTCGTTCGACGACGAGTGCGGCGCTGACAACTTGATGTGTTGCCACGATGTATAATAACATAGGTTCGCCCAGGTTGGGCGCGGCTAGGACTGGATTTGTTGCCAATATGGTCTTAATTTCTTCGAGTCCGGCCGTGGCAGCATCCGTCCATTCAAAGTGTTCGGTGCGCCGGAGGAGGCGATAGAGGGGCAGCGCCTTTTCTCCCAATCGGGGGATGAAGCGGCTTAGAGCCGCCACACATCTAGTTAGTTTTTGTATTTGCTTGAGGTTTTTTGGGATATCCAATTGCGACAGAGCCCGGATCTTGGCTGGGTTTGCTTCAATTCCTCTGCCGGATACAATGAAGCCCAAGAGCTTTCCGGCTGGTACGCCGAAAACACATTTTTCTGGGTTGAGCTTAATGTCGTATGCTCGGAGGTTGTCAAATGTAAGCCTCAAATCATCTACTAGAGTTTCGACGTGTTTGGTCTTAACGACCACATCGTCTATGTATGCCTCCACTGTTTTGCCTATCTGGGTAGCCAGACATGTCTGAATCATGCGCTGATATGTTGCGCCGGTGTTTTTGAGTCCAAAGGGCATTGTGTTGAAGCAGAATGGTCCGTATGGAGTAATGAATGCCGTTGCGGCCTGGTCTTTTTCCGCCATCTTGATTTGATGGTATCCGGAGTATGCGTCGAGGAAGCACAATGAATAGTGCCCTGCGGTAGCATCGATGATTTGGTCGATGCGAGGGAGAGGGAAAGGGTCCTTTGGATAGGCCTTGTTAAGGTCTTTGAAATCGACACAAAGGCGCCAGGATTTGTCCTTTTTTGGTACCATTACCAGTTGGCTAGCCAGTCCGGATGTTTTATATCTCTGATGAATCCGGCTTCTAAGAGTTTGGCTAGCTCCTCTCCCATTGCATGTCTTTTGGGTTCGGAAAATCGCCGAAGAGCCTGTTTGACTGGCTTGAATCCTTTTAGGATATTTAGGCTGTGCTCTGCCAGCCCGCGTGGGATTCCTGGCATGTCTGAAGGGTGCCAGGCGAAAATGTCACAACTTTCGCGAAGGAATTCTCGTAGTGCGGCTTCTACATCAGGATTTAATTGTGTCCCAATGGAGGCCGTCTTTGTGGGGTCCGTTGGATGGACCTGGAATTTGACTATTTTGTCTGCTGGTTTAAAAGAGGTGGACTTAGACCTCTTATCGAGTATCACATCATCCCTATCCACCGTGGAGCGCAGCGCAGTGAGTTCCTCTGCCGCTAGGGCTTCGGATAATGCCTCTAGGGCCAGTGCGGCTGTCTTATTTTCAGCGCGGAGTGCTATATCTGGATCACTGGCGAGAGTGATTATTCCATTGGGCCCGGGCATTTTGAGCTTCATGTACCCGTAATGGGGTATAGCTTGGAAGATTGTGAATGCCTCTCGCCCTAACAAGGCGTGATATCCGCTGCCGAATGGGGCCACTTGGAACGTGACCTCTTCGGACCTGTAATTGTCCGGCGAGCCGAACACTACGTCTAGTGTGATTTTTCCTGTGCAGCGTACTTCTCGACTAGGGATTATTCCCCTGAAGGTTGTGCTGCTTCGCTCAATGCGGCTCCAGTCAATTTCCATTTTTTTAAAGGGTTTCCTCGTAGATGAGGTTTAATCCGCTGCCGCCATCCTGAGTACCTTGGTAAGACGAAAGCCGTCCACTATCGGACTAAGGACCAATGCGGCGGGTGCTCGAGCTGTTCGGAATTTAGGTTCATCGCTGGCATTGAAGGTGATAGCCGTGTCGCTCCATGGATTTGTTGTTGCTACTTGGTAGACTTCGGCGAGGTTGCGGATTGTTCGCTTCCGAATGTTATTTGATGCGAAAGTCTCGAAGACTGTTAATAACCGTACTGGTACTGCTGGGCTGGTTGCCCGGGGCTAGAAAGCCTTCGCCACTTTTGGCCACCTGCCGTAGTATCCAACATGCTCGAAGGCTATGTGTTGGAGTGGCGCCCTCCGTACTTTGGATTTTGCCGGGTCCGTTGAGCCATCCCTCTAGTACGGTTCCGTGCCCTTTAGGGTTTTTTTGCTTTTTGGTTTTTAATCCAGGTGCTTGAGTATGACGCACCCTTTTATTTCGGACTGGGGTTGTATTCAGGGCCAGATTGTCCCAAAACCTGGTTTCAGTTTTCCAGGCACTCTCCATCGCACAGTATTTTTGTACAATGGTCGCTAGGTCGGCGAAGCGTGTAACTTCGCAACGACTTATGGCGTTCATGATTCCCTTGTCCGTGCAGTTGTTGCAGAAAATTGAAATCGCGCTTTCTTCACGGCAGTCCTTTATCCTGTTCATAACCAGGAGGAATCTGGCCCAGTAATGATGTACTATTTCATCGGGCTCTTGCCGTATTTGAGATAGATCGCTTATGTTTGGGTGGGCGGGTGGAATTAAGTTCGGAACCCCGCCCGATCTGAGGCTCAAAGGCCAAGAAGTTTCCGGATTTGGAAGCTTGGTTTGTTGGATGCTTTCCAACAAATCTGGTCTGATGCCTGACTTTAGGTTCAGTATTTGATTGACGTCCGTCCCTCCGCGGGAATCCGGCATGGAGGGATCGGGAATCCAGACATAGCTGGTTTTTAACATAGAAGAAGAGTCGCCACATTGTTCCTCTACCACAACAACGTGGTGGGTAGCCTGGGGAGAGTTAATTTCTCTCAGATCGGTTTTAAGCCCAATCTGATCGTAGTCTGTAGCGACTCCCAGGGCGGCGATGCGATCCAAGATCTCGTTTATGGAGGAGAGCTCCATCGGATCTAGCTGCTCGGCGAATTCCGAGCTGACGTGAAGATCGCTTTTGATGACCTGAGAGGTCATCGTCGGAGCGGTGGCCGAACAGGCGGTCATAAGAAAACCACCTAGCCGGATAGTTTGGCCGGCGGCCAAAGCTCCCTTGACGACGGCGCCGTCTTTAAAGATGGGAAAAGGCATCCTTCCTGATTGCAATGGCACAGAGGAACTCTCAATGAAAGCACCAATGTCGGTGTCAAAACGGGCGGATCTCGTGTAGGGGGTCCCGAACTGTGCGTCTAGGCGGATGGCAACAGGAGACAAGGGACACGATGTTTTACCCAGGTTCGGGCCCTCTTGAGGGAGGTAAAATCCTACGTCCTGCTCGATTAATATTGATGATGTGTGTTACAAGAGTAGATCTACCACGAGATCAAGGAGGCTAAACCCTAGAAGCTAGCCTATGGTATGATTGTTGTTCGTCCTATGGACTAAAGCCATCTGGTTTATATAGACACCGGAGAGGGCTAGGGTTACACAGAGTCGGTTACAATGGTAGGAGATCTACATATCCGTATTGCCAAGCTTGCCTTCCACGCCAAGGAAAGTCCCATCCAGACACGGGACGAAGTCTTCAATCTTGTATCTTCATAGTCTTGGAGTCCGGCCGATGATGATAGTTCGGCTATCCGGACATCCCCTAGTCCGGGACTCCCTCAAAGATCTTTATCGGTCAAACCGCATAACAACATACGTTGTTCCCTTTCTCATCGGTATGTTACTTGCCCGAGATTCGATCGTCCGTGTCATCATACCTAGTTCAATCTCATTACCGACAAGTTTATTTACTCGTTCTATAATGCTTCATCCCACAACTAACTCATTAGTCATATTTCTTGCAAGGCTTATAGTGATGAGCATTACCGAGAGGGCCCAGAGATACCTCTCCAAAATACGGAGTGACAAATCCTAATCTTGATCTATGCCAACCCAACAAACACCTTCTGAGACACATGTAGAGCATATTTATAATCACCCATTTATGTTGTGACGTTTGATAGCACACAAGGTGTTCCTCCGGTATTCGGGAGTTGCATAATCTCATAGTCGGAGGAACATGTACAAGTTATGAAGAAAGCAGTAGCAATGAAATTGTAACGATCATAATGCTAAGCTAACGGATGGGTCTTGTCCATCACATCATTCTCCTAATGATGTGATCCCGTTTATCAAATGACTACACATTTCTATGGTTAGGAAACATAACAATCTTTGATTAATGAGCTAGTCAAGTAGAGGCATACTAGGGACACTTTGTTTTGTCTATGTATTCACACATGTACTAAGTTTCCGGTTAATACATTTCTAGCATGAATAATCAACATTTATCATGATATAAGGAAATAAATAATAATTTTATTATTTCCTCTAGGGCATATTTCCTTTAGTCTCCCACTTGCACTAGAGTCAATAATCTAGATTACATAGTAATGATGCTAACACCCATTGAGTCTTGGTGCTGATCATGTTTTGCTCATGGAAGAGGCTTAGTCAATGGGTCTGCAACATTCAGATCCGTATGTATTTTGCAAATCTCTATGTCTCCCTCCGACACTTGATGACGGATGGAAGTGAAGTGTCTCTTGATGTGCTTGGTTCTCTTGTGAAATCTGGATTTCTTTGCCAAACCACAGTTCATAAGGCATCGCCTCAACGGATTTTCATGGTGCCCTATTTAAAGTGAATGCAGCCGTCTCTAAAGCATAACCCCAAAATGATAGCGGTAAATCAGTAAGAGACATCATAGATCGCACCATATCCAATAAAGTACGGTTACGACATTCGGACACACCATTACACTTTGGTGTTCCAGGCGGCGTGAGTTGCGAAACTATTACACATTGTTTAAAATGAAGACCGAACTCGTAACTCAAATATTTGCCTCCATGATCAGATCGTAGAAACTTTATTTTCTGGTTACGATGATTTTCCACTTCACTCTGAAATTCTTTGAACTGTTCAAAAGTTTCAGACTTATGCTTCATTAAGTAGATATACCCATATCTACACAAATCATCTTTGAAGGTAAGAAAATAACGATACCCGCCACGAGCCTCAACACTCATTGGACCGCATACATCGGTATGTATTATTTCAAATAAGTCAGTAGCTCGTTCCATTGTTCCGGAGAACGAAGTTTCAGTCATCTTGCCCATGAGGTATGGTTCGCAAGCACCAAGTGATTAATAATCAAGTGATTCCAAAATCCCATCAGCATGGAGTTTCTTCATGCGCTTTACACCAATATGACCTCAACGGCAGTGCCACAAATAAGTTGCACTATCATTATCAACTTTGCATGTTTTGACTTCAATATTATGAACATGTGTATCACCACGATCGAGATTCAATAAAAATAGACCACTCAGCAAGGGTGCATGACCATAAAAGATATTACTCATATAAATAGAGTAACAATTATTCTATGATTTAAATGAATAACTATCTCGCATCAAACAAGATCCAGATATAATGTTCATGCTCAACGCTGGCACCAAATAACAATTATTCAGGTCTAAAACTAATCCCGAAGGTAGATGTAGAGGTAGCGTGCCGACGACGATCACTTCAACCTTGGAACCATTTCCGACGCACATCGTCATCTCGTCCTTAGCCAATCTTCGTTTAATCTGTAGCCCGTGTTTCGAGTTGCAAATATGAGCAACAGAACCAGTATCAAATACCCAGGCGCTACTACGAGCATTAGTAAGGTACACATCAATAACATGTATATCAAATATATCTTTCACTTGCCATCCTTCTTATCCACCAAATACTTGGGGTAGTTCCGCTTCTAGTGACCAGTCCCTTTGTAGTAGAAGCACTCAGTTTCAGGCTTAGGTCCAGACTTGGGTTTCTTCTCCTGAGCAGCAACTTTCTTGTCGTTCTTCTTGAAGTTCCCCTTCTTTCCTTTGCCTTTTTTATTGAAACTAGTGGTCTTGTTGACCATCAACACTTGATGCTCCTTTTTGATTTCTACCTCGGCATCCTTTAGCATCGCGAAGAGCTCGGGAATTGTCGTGTTCATCCCTTGCATATTATAGTTCATCACGAAGCCTTTTTAGCTTGGTGGCAGTGATTGAAGAACTCTGTCAATGACACTATCATCAGGAAGATTAACTCCCAGCTGAGTTAAGTGGTTATGGTACCCAGACATTCTGAGTATGTGTTCACTGACAGAACTATTCTCCTCCATTTTACAACTGTAGAACTTGTTGGAGACTTCATATCTCTCAACTCGGGCATTTGCTTGAAATATTAACTTCAACTCTTGGAACATCTCATATGCTCCATGACGTTCAAAACGTCTTTGAAGTCCCGATTCTAAGCCGTAAAGCATGGCACACTGAACTATTGAGTAGTCATCAACACGCATCTGCCAGGCATTCACAATGTCTGTAGTTGCTGGCGCAGGTGGTACACCTAATGGTGCTTCCAGGACGTAATTATTCTGTGAAGCAATAAGGATAATCCTCAAGTTACGGACCCAGTCCGTGTAATTGCTACCATCATCTTTCAACTTAGCTTTCTCTAGGAACGCATTAAAATTCAAAGGAACGGTAGCACGGGTCGTTGATCTACAACAACATAGACATGCAAAATAACTATCAGGACTAAGTTCATGATAAATTAAAGTTCAATTAATCATAATACTTAAGAACTCCCACCTAGATAGACATCCCTCTTGTCATCTAAATGATCACATGATCTAAATCAACTAAACCATGTCCGATCATCATGTGAGATGGAGTAGTTTTCAATGGTGAACATCACTATGTTGATCATATATACTATAAGATTCATGTTCGACCTTTTGGTATCAGTGTTCCGAGGCCATATCTGCATATGCTAGGCTCGTCAAGTTTAACCCGAGTATTTTGCATGTGCAAAACTGGCTTGCACCCGTTGTATGTGAATGTAGAGCTTATCATACCCGATCATCACGTGGTGTCTCGGCACAACAAACTGTAGCAACGGTGCATACTTAGGGAGAACACTTATAGCTTGAAATTTAGTAAGGGATCATCTTATAATGCTACCATTGTACTAAGCAAAATAAGATGCATAAAAGATAAATATCACATGCAATCAAAATATGTGATATGATATGGCCATCATCATCTTGTGCTTATGATCTCCATCACCGAAGCATCGTCATGATCTCCATCGTCACCGGCGCGACACCTTGATCTCCATCGTAGCATCATTGTCGTCTCGCCAACTATTGCTTCTACGACTATTGCTACCGCTTAGTGATAAAGTAAAGGAATTATATGGCAATTGCATTTCATACAATAAAGCGACAACCATATGGCTCCTGCCAGTTGCCGATAACTCTGTTACAAAACATGATCATCTCATACAACAATTTATATCACATCATGTCTTGACCATATCACATCACAGCAAGCCCTGCAAAAACAAGTTAGCCGTCCTCTACTTTGTTGTTGCAAATTTTACGTGGCTGCTACGGGCTTCTAGTAAGAACAGTTCTTACCTACGCATCAAAACCACAACGATTTTTCCTCAAGTGTGTTGTTTTAACCTTCAACAAGGACCGGCCATAGTCAAACTCAATTCAACTAAAGTTGGAGAAACAGACACCCGCCATCCACCTATGTGCAAAAGCACGTCGGTAGAACTAGTCTCATGAACGCGGTCAATGAAATGTCGGTCCGGACCGCTTCATCCAACAATACCGCCGAATCAAAGTAAGATGTTGGTGGTAAGCAGTATGACTATTATCGTCCACAACTCTTTGTGTTCTACTCGTGCATAAAACATCTACGCATAGACTTGGCTCGGATGCCACCATTGGGGAACATAGTAATTTAAAAAAATTCCAACGAACACGCAAGATCTATCTAGGAGACGCATAGCAATGAGAGGGGAGAGTGTGTCCATGTACCCTCGTAGACCGAGAGCAGAAGCGTTTAGTAACGTGGTTGACGTAGTCGAACGTCTTCGTGGTCCAACCGATCCTAGTACCGAACATACAACACCTCCATGTTCAGCATACATTCAGTTCGATGACGTCCCTCGTGCTCTTGATCCAGTTGAGGACAAGGGTGAGTTCCGTCAGAACAACGGCGTGGCGACGGTGATGATGATGTTACCGGCGCAGGGATTTGCCTAAGCACTACGGTGATATGATCGAGGTGTGTAACTATGGAGGGGGGCACCGCACACGGCTAAGGCAAAACTTGGTGTGTTCTAGGGTGCCCCCTGCCCCCGTATATAAAGGAGGGAGGGGGAGGCCAGCCGACCCTTGATAGGCGCGTCGGGAGAGGGGAGTCCTACTAGGACTCCAAGTCCTAGTAGGATTCCACCTCAAGGAGAAGGGGGAAGGAAGGGAGAGGGGGGCCGCGCCCCCAACCCCTTGTCCAATTCAAACTGGGCTTGGGGGCGGAGCCACCTCCTGGCCGCTGCCTCTCCTTCCCACTAAGGCCCACTAAGGCCCATCAACTCCCCGGGGGGTTCCGATAACCTCCCGGTATTCCGGAAAATACCCGAACTTCTCCTAAACCATTCTGATGTACGAATATAGCCTTCCAATATATCAATCTTTATGCCTCGAACATTTTGAGACTCCTCGTCACATCTCTGATCTCATCCAGGACTCCGAACAAACTTAGGTCATCAAAACACATAACTCATAATACAAATTGTCATCGAATGTTAAGCGTGCAGACGCTACGGGTTCGAGAACTATGTAGACACGATCGAGACACATCTCCGATCAATAACCAATAGCGGAACCTGGATGCTCATATTGGCTCCTACATATTCTACGAAGATCTTTATCGGTCAAACCGCATAACAACATACGTTGTTCCCTTTGTCATCAGTATGTTACTTGCGCGAGATTCGATCGTCGGTATCATCATACCTAGTTCAATCTCATTACCAGCAAGTTTCTTTACTCGTTCCGTAATGCTTCATCCCGCAACTAACTCATTAGTCACATTGCTTGCAAGGCTTATAGTGATGAGTATTACCGAGAGGGCCCAGAGATACATCTCCAAAATACGGAGTGACAAATCCTAATCTTGATCTATGCCAACCCAACAAACACCTTCGGAGGCACCTGTCGAGCATCTTTATAATAACCCATTTATGTTGTGACGTTTGATAGCACACAAGGTGTTCCTCCGGTATTCGGGAGTTGCATAATCTCATAGTTTGAGGAACATGCATAAGTTATGAAGAAATGAGTAGCAATGAAACTGTAATGATCATAATGTTAAGCTAACATATGGGTCTTGTCCATCACATCATTCTCCTGATGATGTGATCCCGTTTATCAAATGACAACACATGTGTATGGTTAGGAAACGTAACCATCTTTGATTAACGAGCTAGTCAAGTAGAGGCATACTAGGGACACTTTGTTTTGTCTATGTATTCACATATGTACTAAGTTTCCGGTTAATACAATTCTAGCATAAATAATAAACATTTATCATGATATAAGGAAATAAATAATAACTTTATTATTGCCTCCAGGGAATACTTCCTTCAATATTCTCTAAAGTTTGAAATAGCGCAAAGGAATAAAATAACAATGTATAAGAGTGAGTATCGACCTGTAGTTCACTGATGTCTTCTTCGTTGTGCAGATAAAGATCTTGTTGTTTTTCGTCGCTAGTTTCTTTATCCTAACAATCTTTTCGAGTTTCTTGACTTGACTGATATTCATGGACATCTCATTTCCCCATATGCAAAAAGGGTGAATAGTGGGTCAAAACCTCTGACAGCGGGACCTACATGTGCAAGACCAAATTTTTAAAAACTTAAATATTAGAATGGTTCCCTCAATTGCGCAATAATTTTCTATTAGCCAAAAGACCATGCATGTGCAAACCTTGATGGTAAACTTCAATGCCTCCCATTGTTTCCTTGCAATGCATATAAGGTAGTTATTGATTAGGTTAAGTGAGAATTGGCATACTATTAGTAAAATATGATGATGAAAAATAAACACATTGCAGATTCAACAGATTAATTTGAGCCACATGGAAAAAACTGTTATCCAAACCATGCATGCTTAAGAACTAGGAAATATAGCAATTGTACATGTTTGTCATATATTTAGTACAACCAAATTCAATTTATTTCTCACATGCATAACAATACAAAATTGTACCCACAACAATTGAACATTGCATTGCAGAATTGAACCAAACATTTAACCGAACACCACAACAAGTGAACCAAACAGTTTACTGAGCACCACATTGCACAATCGAGCATACTAGAAGATCACATAGCTAACCAAACCAAGCTTGCTTAAAAACTTGAAAATATAGCAATTGTATACGTTTCTCATGTATCTAGTATATCCAAATTCAATTTATTTCTCACATGCGTAACAATACAAAATTGCACCCACAAGAATTGATCATCACATTGCAAAATTGAACCAAGCAGTTAACTAAACCTGAATTTCCATTTTTATTTAATATTGTGAATGTCAATATTTTTTGCTCTGAATTTGGTTGAAGTTATAGAAATTTGACTCCCCAAAAAACTAATACCCCTTAGATTTTGGAACTGATGGAGTATTTAATTTGGCAGGTGGGGGAGATGATGGAGTGTGTTTTAATTTTATTTATAATGCATTGATTTGGTGGGCCTTTCATGGTGTGATTCTGTGTTATCTGCTACCAACCTATATTTATATGGGGAAATTTCTGCGTTGGTGACTGCATGTACTATATTGGTGCTACATTATCACATGGTGACACCTCTTTTTTCTAGGTTGCGGGAGGGTGCACGAGATTGGTATGTTTTTATAGGCCGTTTGCTGTTGACCGATTTCTAAAATGGATTGCCCGGTCAAAATCATAAACCGATCCAAAATTTAATACCCCAATTGAATGAAAGAGTTTTAAAATTAGAAAACATAGTGAATTAAAAGAATTAAATGAGAGAGCTCCTTGAGAAATTGTTGACCCGGTCGAAATCGAGCGACCCAATTCTAAACTAAAGACCTTAATTAATTGTGAAGCCTTAAACATTAGAAAGCATAGTGTATAGTATAAAAGAACTGAATGGGATAACTTTGAGAAATTGTTGAGCCGGTCAAAATTGAGTGACACAATTTCAATTGGACACCTCAATTGAATGTGGGCTCTTTCAAACTAGGGAGCATAGTTTGAACGAAAGAGTTTTAAAATCAGAAAACATAGTGAACTAAAAGAATTGAATGAGATGGCTCCTTGAGAAATCGTTGACCCGATCAAATCAAGTGATCCAATTCTAAACAGAAGACATCAATAAATTCTGAGTCCTTATAAATTAGGAAGCATAGTGTATAGTATAAAATAATTGAATGAGAGCCCTGAAAAATTGTTGACCCGGTTAAAATTGGGTGACCCAATTTCTACTGGAGACCTCAATTGAACGTGGGCTCTTTAAAACTAGGGAGCATAGTGTTATGGAGGATGTTACATGTTGCTTCATGTTATGTTATTTTTTACTCTTACATACGAAGTACTATGGTGATGTATGGCTTGCTTTGTCATGTTTAGCTTAATTTATAAAGTCGGGCATACATCTTTTACCTTAAAAATATGCACATTTTGGACAAGGAAGTACTTTGTTTCCTGACTGGCTTATCTTCTGATCTCTATCCATGAAAAATGCAAGCAGTTGCATGTCATATCTAAATAACACACTGGTATCCCATGGGAGTAAAAAAATTGTAACTTGATAGGTATTTTTAGAGGGACTCTATTCTAGGAAATATTTGTGTAGTTGTTGAAACATGAATTTCACGTACAATTTCAAAAGAAAAATTCATTTAATCTAACCTCATGAAATTCTCCTTTGCCTTAAAGCAACCAAATGCCTAACATTTTATGAATATCCTTGAAACGGTAACATGATGCAATCAAATGGTTTAGTTTATATACCCTTATCTTTTTTAATTCATGCAACTTTTAGCATACGATGATATCTATGCGTTGTTTTGAGCATTAACAATTTGACATGGCCTTTAGGATGTAATTAGTACCACTAATTTCTGTTTTAATATATGTTTAAATGCATAATACCCCAACAAAATATTATTCTAAGTTTTGTTAGCCAAATATGTACATGTTCTCAATTTTCTGATCTGAATATTTGAAATGGCATTGACAGTATGTTGTTTTATTCTTATGTTCTTTGAACCATTGTCGAGGGGTGCGGGATTATTGGCAGCCTAATTTCAGAGATCTCGATTTCAAAAAAATAAATCCAATAAGTACGTATTTATGAACTGGAACTAAATAATTACTTGAACGTTACAACAAGATGTAAATATTCTACCATGTTAATCCATCATTTACCTGTTCATATTAATGTAATTGCATAAATAAATATTTCAAAAATATTGTTCAATCTTTCCCTTCCTAAATACATTTTAGGATTTTATTGAGTTAGTAATTTGGTAAAAACTTATTGATATATCAAACAAAACATAAATTTGTGTGGTAAGTCAATAAAATGCGGGACAATAACGCAGTTTTTAAGGAAAACATAGATAAAAGAAAAATCAAAACAGAGATACTGAGGAGGAAACATTGGTAAGGTTGGAGGAAAGACCAAAATCATAGCTTCTTTACCTAGAAAAGGCACTCTTTTTAAATAGAAGCTAAGACCAAGTTGGTCGGTTCTTATGATCTTTAAATCCCACGAAACAAAATAGTGGTACCTTTCTTGTCTACTCCATGCATTTCAATGAATAAGGCACGTACACATTTCAAAATTGAACTTTGACCATTAATTACCCCAACAAAATGTGGGTTATATGTGACAAAAATCATATCATTAAATCCATCTAAAAAGCAGTGTTCCTGCCGGTTCCTAAAAAAAATGGTACAATTTTCGAAGTCACAAATTTTACATTATTGACATAGTTTACAACCAAAGTTAAATTTTACTCCCTCTGTTCGTAAATATAAGTCTTGTTTGAGATTTCAATATAGACTACATATGAAGGAAAATGAGTGAATCTACACTCTAAATTACGTCTATATACATCCATATGTAGTCTATAGTGTAATCTATAAAAGACTTATTTTAGAAACGGAGGGAGTAGAAACATACTCCACTTACTCGTTAGAATGGAGGGAGTACAACACACGTGCTAGTCCCGCGGTTGTTGGGCTCGAAAGTAGCTCACTTGCATCCACAAGTGAATTATCTCGATGCTTTATAGCAATGATTCACTACACTACAAACAGTATACTCGGGATAAGAGTGTTAGTTGGTGGGCTTATTAGCAGCCTGGCTAGCTGGTGAAGCAGCAATTGGCATCCTAATTCTCGAAAAGAAAAACAATTTGCATCCTGAACCAATCAAAAACAACAAATAATGGGAGAGAGAAAACCCCGGGAGTTCTACACTTCTCGCTGCGGCAAATGCACGCATCCAATTGACTAACCGATCAATCCAATCGAATTGTGATGTGAGTGCTGTGAAATGCACGCATGTGCTGAGGATACCATTTGTCCACTGCAATTATTTTTGCTCCGTCCACATCTGTATTTCTGGACCTGGGCATTGTTAGGTCGCATCGATCGTGAATTTAACAGATTCCCTTCTTGACGTTTGGCATGCGGACCTTTCCGTGCGGCGATGTTCTACTCTTTTCTCAAAGGAAAACGTTTGAAACCGGCACGCTGGCTGAAAGTTCGGCCGGCCGAGCGTGCGTCGTTAGATCAGATGCAAATCAACTGTTCTTATTGCTCTAGTAACTGCCCACCGCTTTGCCTCGACCTTATTTTATCTCTTCACGGGGAGATTTCTCAGCCACTCCCTTCTCTCTCTGGCATGATGCATATCCTCTCTCGTTCTTCTCCCCACCCACCTTTTTGGCTGCTGCAGATGCGGTCGCCGGCGGCAACGCGGGACGACTACCACGGGTGCTACAAGGCCACCACTGGCACCGGCCTCGGCGACCATCGGCGCCGCGTGCAGAGGAGCAGCGCATACGCGCGGAGACAGGCGGTGGATGCAACTGGGGGCCTCGCTTCTGCGACGAGGTGCCACGACTTGATGCTCCCGGCGGCGACAGGACTTGCAACCCCAGGTTCATGGAGCTGCAACCGCGGTGACAAGGAGCTGCATCCGGCAGCGATTTTTGCTGGAAGTAGTTCTTTTCTTTGCTACAATCGACACACATATTTGGTGATGAGATTTTTATTTTGCTGGAACCATCATCAAATTTGCTGGAACTGCCTTTTTCTGTTGCTACAATTGACTAGCAGTGTTTTTGCTGGGGAGAACTTTTTGCTGGAACCAGTGATTTTTTTTGCTGGAACTGGCTTTTTTTTTGCTACAATCGACCTTTTTCCAGATTTGTTCTTTTAAGATTATTTTTGCTGGAAACATCTTTTGCTACCACCGTATTTTTTTTTTTGCTGGAACCAGCATTTTTCAAAGGATCCAATGGGACGTTGACTCATAGCTACCTTGGATAATTTTGTTGCCAGTGTCGCTGGCAAGCATCGACGGCGAGCATTTTTGCTACCAATGTAATCTATTTTTGCTACAACATAATCTGTTTTTGTTGCGAGCGTGGCACAAGCGACCGGCGAGCGCGGCTGGCGGGCGTGGTGGCATGGGTGGCCGGCAAGCACGAGAAACCGAGGACAAGTGCGGGCGGCCGGCGAGCGTGCTCGGAGTCCGGCCGGCTAGTGTGGCTGAGCTAGTTCACTGCCTTTTCCCCCTCGATCCGCTTTTCATCCGCGTTTGACTTTTTAGGGACGGAGAAAGGTTATATCCTACAGTTAAAAGAAGCTCTATCGTACGTCCGGCAGCCGACCAGCCCAAATTTGGGCGGGTGCGCCGGCGCCTAGCACTAGCCTTTCTCAAAGGACTTGTGTTATCTCTAGAGCTACTTTACAACTTCTGGAGCTTAGCGCAAGTCCAACCGTACTTGTCAGATTGGCTCACTCACATATCCTTAAACTCACATTTGTCCGCAAATATAATTATATACAATAGTGGTGGAGGTGATAGAGCCTTTACTTTCTTTTGGACAAAAGGTGAATTTTATGGACTTAGGACGTGTTCTGAACCCCTCCCAACTCCACCAAATCCACAATTTCCGCTTCTGGAGCGAGCTTCTGACTTCAGCCGGCGATTGGAAAGTGTTTTTTTCTGAGGGGTCACCACACTTTATTTAAACTTCAATGATGTTTGGCACAAATAAAACAGTAGGAAAAGTGGATAACCAAATGTGCCTTCCAGCGGCAAGAGAGGCCGAAGCCTTAGCCAAGTCATGAGCTTCAAAATTGCATTCTCGAGCTTCATGCACCACTTGAGACTCATCGACTCACCTCATTCTCTGTTTGATATCCCTGATAATAGTCGCCGAGGAGCCCATGAAATTACCATATAAATGATTGACAGTGGCTAAGCAATCAGTTGCAACTTTCAGCCTTCTCAACTGCAGGTCCGTTGCTAGGGCGAATGCCTCACAGCAAGCATGGGCTTTGAAACATTCAGGATCGACCAGTCATTCAAAGACTGTCACTGAAGCTCCCAAGTATACACCTTTGTCATCACGACAAATGGATGCACTTGCACCTCTTACATTATTCCTGGAGACTGAAGCATCGACATTAATCCTTGCTGCACCAAGACCTCTTTTCAACCATTGTTTCGTGCCTCCTCTCTGAACTGCAGCGGGCCATTTCTTCTCCTTTGCTGGCATTAACTGAAGATCATCCATAAATCTTTGAATGAAAGAATAAGTAGACAGGGGACTCTGATATATTTCTTCATGCTTTGCATGTCTCCTTGACCACCAAATTGCCCAGAGTGTCACAAGAATCTTTGCAAAATCTTGTTCACTCGTTGATTCTTGCATCTCCGTAAGCCACAACCTTGCATCATTGAATTGGCATGCAATCATATGCTCAACTATCTCCTCATCTACTAGTGCCCAAACTGATTTTGACATACGACAATCAATTAGAGCATGGCGCCAGCTATCCACATCGGCATTGAAAAAAAAAAACAGGTCTCCGATACAGCTATATGCCTCTGTTTTAATACTGCGCTAGTCGGGACAGAGTTCCGTGCTAATCTCCAAGCAAAAAAAATTATCTTCCCTACGACATTTGCTTTCCATAGTTTCAGCCATTGTTTCTGGTTTGATGCCATATCTAACATACTTCCATAGTGGTACATCCAATCCTCCCTTCGCCTCTTCGTATCAACCAGCAGGGGGTACGCAAACTGTACCAAGAAAATACTTGATCGCTCATAGTGCCAAGCCCACCAGTCCTCTGAAGCCGAAGTGCTTAGCGGAATATTTAACACGACTTCAGCAGCAATGGCATTCATGTGCTGGTAAACAGCAGCACAATCCCACTTTCTGGAGGGTACATCTATTAGTTCAACAACCAAAACCGGAGGATTATCAGAGATTGGGTGCAAGGCCCGCAGCATATAGTTCCTTGGAATCTAGCTTTTTTAGAAAAGGGGGAGATCCGTGGCCTCTGTGCATCAGAGCGATGCATACCGCCACCTTTATTAATAAGCAAATAAGTTCAACAAAGGTCTTGAAGTCTCAAACAAACAAACCAAAAAAGCTCACAAAGAGCAGAAAGGTAAAAGGAAAACTACAACCGGCTGGCAAAAGAAAGATAGAAAAACTAATTGCCTATCCTATTACATGACCGCCATCCAAACCGGTTGAAGATAGCTCGAGCAACCATCTCCCATCAGATAGATCTAGTAACCAAACGCTCCCTGACCTCCGTCTGAGTGAGTAACGACCACATACGGATCAACGCAGTGGCTCGGAAGATAACTTGCAAAAAATGAGTATTTGTTGTTCTATTAAAAAACAATCATTCCTGCAGTTCCAAACTGCCCATAGTAAAGCACATACTCCTACACGAATGTGTCTCTCTATTTTGGAATCTATCCCGTCAAGCCACGTCCCAATTAACGTGTTGATATTATTCGGAGGAGTAATATTAAAAGCTATATGAACAGTCCGCCATAAAATTGTCGCCATCGGACAGTCAAGAAAGAGGTGTTTGATGGTCTCATCCCGGTCACAAAAACTACATCTTGTAGACCCAATCCAGTTGCATTTTGTCAAGTTGTCCTTAGTTAAAATGACTTGTTTGCGTACAAACCACATAAACACTTTAACTCTCAAAGGTACTTTGACATTCCAAACATGTTTTGACCTAGGAATAGAGCTAGAGTTGATAACATCTAGATACATGGATTTAACCACAAACTCTCCATTCCTGGTTAGCTTCCAGCACAACTGGTTTGGACTTTGAGAAAGCTGCACATCCATCAGTCGTCTCACTAGATGGAGCCAGGCTTCCCAACGGGCTTCGGCAAGTGTTCTCCTGAAGTGAATATTGAGAGGAGTGGACTGAAGCACGGTTGCAATGAAAGCATCTCTTCGTTGAACAATGCTATAAAGGGAAGGATATTGAAGCGCGAGGGGTGTTTCCCCTAGCCATGTATCCTCCCAGAATCTCGTAGAGGTACCATTTCCGACTATGAACTTTGTCTTGTTGAAAAAGATTGATTTAACTTTCATCAGTCCTTTCCAAAAAGGCGAGTTCGTCGGCTGAACTGTCACCTGGGACAAAGTTTTGGAATGAAGGTACTTATTACACAGAATGTGCAGCCACATGGCTTCTGTCTCTACAGATAGGTTATACAGCCACTTGCTGAGAAGACATTTGTTCTTAACCTCAAGATTTTCGATACCTAGACCCCCTTGGCCTTTCGGTCGACAAATAATATCCCATTTAGTGAGTCTATAATTTCTTTTCAGGTCATCACTCTGCCAGAAGAAGCGGGATTGATAGAAATCCAGTCTTTTTCGAACTCCAACTGGTACCTCGAAAACAGACAAGAGAAACATAGGCATGCTCGTGAGTACCGAATTAATGAGAATTAATCGGCCCCCATATGACATCAGCTTGCCCTTCCAGCAACTCAGTTTCTTTTCAAATCGATCCTCAATACACTTCCATTCTCTATTTGTTAGCTGACGATGGTGAATTGGTATACCCAAATACGTGAAAGGTAAAGCCCCCAGTTCACACCCGAACAATTGTTTGTACGCCTCTTGTTCCTCATTGGCTCTTCCGAAGCAGAACATTTCGCTTTTGTGGAAGTTAATCTTTAACCTGGTTAATTGTTCGAATAAGCATAACACCAGCTTCATGTTTCTCGCTTTTACCAAGTCATGTTCCATGAAGATGATAGTATCATCTGTGTACTGTAGGATAGACACCCCTCCATCAACAAGATGAGGTACCAGGCCACCTACTTGACCAGCATCCTTTGCCCTTCCTATTAGAATAGTCAATATGTCGACTACTATGTTGAACAGAATAGGTGACATTGGATCTCCTTGTCTCAGGCCCTTATGAGTTTGGAAGTAGTGACCTATGTCGTCATTCACTTTGATTCCAACACTCCCTTTTTGCATGAAAGATTCTACCTGGTGTCTCCAGGCCTGATCAAAACCTTTCATGTGCAAGGCCTATTGCAGAAATGGCCATTTGACTTTATCGTACTCTTTTTCGAAATCCACTTTGAAAACAACCCCGTCTATTTTTTTCGTATGGATTTCATGGAGCGTTTCATGAAGGACCACAACCCCTTCTAGGATGTTTCTGTCTAGCATGAAAGTAGTTTGGGTCGGCTGCACCACAGAATGCGCAATCTGTGTGAGTCTATTAGTCCCAACCTTGGTAAAAATTTTGAAACTTACATTAAGAAGACAGATAGGCCTAGACTGCTCAATTCTCACAGCCTCTGTTTTCTTCGGAAGCAAAGTTATTGTTCCAAAATTTAGATGAAACAACTGAAGTTGTCCGACAAATATGTCATGGAACATCGGTAACAAATCCCCTTTAATTATGTGCCGGCATTTTTTATAAAACTCCGCCGGAAATCCATCCGGCCCCGGAGCTTTATTATTCTTCATCTATGAAATAGCTCCAAACACCTCTTTCTCCGAAAATGGGGCGGTTAATACATCGTTATCATTCGCAGCCAGCTGAGGAACATCCTCAATCCTAGACTCATCCAAGGACACGAAATTATCCTCTGGAGGCCCAAATAGCTGCTTGTAGTAATTGGTTATGTATAATTTTAGGTTTTCCTGTCCTAAAATCGTCCCCTCGTCTTGCTCAAGCTGAAAGATTGTTTTCTTTCTATGCTTGCCATTGGCAATCATATGAAAGAATTGAGTGTTGGCATCCCCTTGGACAACTTCGCGAACCTTAGCTCGCAATGCCCACTTCAATTCCTCTTCTCGCAGAAGTTCTTTCAATCTTATCTCTGCATCTACTTTAGCATGAAGCTCCGAGGTTTCTAAAATTGTGGACTCGGCTTTTAAATCTACGGACTGAATAAGAGTAAGGAGAACTTTCCTTTTCAACCTTATAAATCCCACTGAGATGCTTAGCCCACCCTCGTAAGAAACTTCTCAAGTGCCTAATCTTATTCTGCCATCTCTCAACAGAATTCCTCCCCCCTTCATCTTTCGCCCATTCCCGGGCTACCAGATCCAAGAAACCTTCTCTTTCAAACCACGCTAGTTCGAAAGAAAAGGTATTTTTATTACTCACATGTGTTGCCTCACCAGAGTCAACCAGCAAAGGGGTGTGGTCTGAAATTCCGCGAGATAACGCTTGGACTGTTACCAGAGGGAATTTCTGTTCCCAGTCGACGCTTGCTAGGACTTGATCCAGCTTCTCATACGTCGGGTTTTGCAAGGTATTAGCCCAAGTGAATTTTCTACCCGAAAGCTCTGTCTCTCTGAGATCCAAGCTTTCTATAATGGTATTAAACATGAACGACCACGTAGCGTCAAAATTATCGTTGTTCTTTTCTTTTCTCCTTCTAATAATGTTAAAGTCACCCCCAACCAAGATTGGAAGCTGCTCAGGCCCGCAAATACGGACGAGATCCGCCAAAAAGTCTGGTTTGAGTTTCGGCTGCGCGGCACCATATACCGCTATCAGTACCCAGTTAAAGCCATCGACCTTGGATCTAACCCGAAATTTGACGGCGAAATCACCCATAACCACACTTCGGACTTCCAACATCTCACATCTAACCCCAAGTAAGATCCCCCCCTGATCTTCCTCTTAGGGGAAGGCAATGCCAATCAAAATCGACACCTCCCAATAAAGAAACTGACGAGAGAAATTGTCCCTTCCTGTTTCGGAGAGGGCGATAAAATCCAACCTGTGCTCAATGGAAGCATCTGCTAGAAACCTTTTTAGCCAAGTTAGTTAGACCTCTGCTATTCCAAAAGATTCCTCTCATAATTCATCATGGAATTTTTTAGTAGTACGGATCCTAGCACTTCTACGCATCACGGATGCTGGATAAATCTTTCGCCTCCACTTTCATTTAGGCTTGTTCTGATCCTATATCCGGTCCTCACAATCGGGCTCCATGGATCTAACAACCGGATCCTCGACCAGGGCAACATCCCCTAGGGGCATAGAACCGTCATCCTCCTCTGTCTCATGGAGGGATGGGGCAAGATCCCCACAGAAAGTATCTAGCACCCTGACTCCCAAAGCATCTATGTCGGAATCGTTCATAGGTTTGACCGCTGCTAAGTTATGAATCAAATCTAAAGCCCGTTCCGCTTCAAGGTCCAGGATATCATTAACGGATTTAGAGATTTCACTGTCATTACTACCTAGTGAAACTCCTAACTGATTTGCATTGCGAATAATCTCATCATTTGAAAAATGCATAATGGAATTGGAGAATTACTATGATGTTCAAAAAATTACTATGATTACTATGATGTTCAACAAATTGAAGAATTTGTTGCTTTTAAGAGTGCTTATGAAATTGCTTCTTTGATTGGAAAGTATGATGCCACTCTTTACAAATCTGAAAATTTTACCATACTTGAATATTCTTATGGTAATTATGCTTCTAATGCCTATGTTAAACCATATATTGAGGAAGTCTCCGCTGTCCAGGAAGAGAGTAATAGGTTGCAGGAGTCTATGGAAGAAGAAATTGATGAAACTGTGAGCTCATTGGATGAAAAAGATGATGAGGAGAGCGAAGAACAAAAGGAGGAAGAGTGGATTAGCTACCCGTGCCCACCTTCTAATGAGAGTAACTCTTCAACTCATACATTGTTTAATTCCCCTTCGTGCTTACCGAAAGATGATTGCTATGATGATTGTTATGATCCCATTGATTCGTTTGAAATATCCCTTTTTGATGATGCTTGCTATGCTTGTGGCCAAGATGCCAATATGAATTATGCTTATGGAGATGAACTTGCTATAGTTCCTTATGTTAAACATGAAATTGTTGCTATTGCACCATGCATGATAGTCCTATTATCTTTTTGAATTCTCCCGACTACACTATATCGGAGAAGTTTGTGCTTATTAAGGATTATGTTGATGGGTTGCATTTTACCGTTGCACATGATGATTTTGATAGATATAATATGCATGTGCTTGCTGCTCCTACTTGCAATTATTATGAGAGAGGAACTATATCTCCACCTCTCTATGTTTCCAATATGATAAAATTGCAAGAAACTGCTTATACTATGCATTGGCCTTTACTATGTGTGCATGAATTGTTCTTTTATGACATGCCGATGCATAGGAAGAGAGTTAGACTTCGTTGTTGCATGATATATGTTACTTTGTGCTCACTACTAAATTACAAATCATTGTTAATTAAAATTGGCATTGATATACCTTGGGATCCGGGTGGATCCATTACTTGAACACTATATGCCTAGCTTAATGGCTTTAAAGAAAACGCTGCCAGGGAGACAACCCGGAAGTTTTAGAGAGTCATTTATTTATGTTGAGTGCTTTTATATAGTATAAAAAAAAGGGGGACCCAAAACTTTTCAAAAAGGAAAGTGAAAGTGAGAGAGACAAGCATTGTTGAAGTGGGAGAGCTCCTTGAACTTTGTTCATGCTCACGGAAACTCTGTGAATCTTAATTACAGAAACTTTTCATCAAAAATAAGTATCCCCTTGTACAATTCCGTTGTATTATGAAAATAATGTGCCAAGGTTTGCCTTTAGGATGTTTACAATGCTTGTTGGTTTGTACGGTGCAGGACATAAACTTTGGCTGTAGTGCGTGATTTTAAAAAATTTACTGGAACGTCAAATGGTTCTGATTCTTTTTGAACTGTCTTTCTATGAAAATTGTTTATTTTTAATAAGTTTTGTAGAATTTTTGGGGTACCATAAGTATGGTGAATGTTCAGATTGCTACAGACTGTTCTGTTTTTGACAGATTCTGTTTTTGATGCATAGTATGCTTGTTTTGATGAATCTATCAATTTATATCAGTGGATTAAGCCATGGAAAAGCTATATTACAGTAGACACAATGCAAAAACAAAATATGAATTTGTTTTCAACAGTACTTAGAGTAGTGGTTTGCTTTATTATACTAACGGATCTTACCGAGTTTTCTGTTGAAGTTTTGTGTGGATGAAGTGTTTGATCGAGGAGGTCTCGATATGAGGAAAAGGAAGAGATGCAAGAGATCAAGCTTGGGGGTGCCCAAGGCACCCCAAGTAAATATTCAAGGAGACTTAATCGTCTAAGATTGGGGATGCCCCGGAAGGCATCCCCTCTTTCTTTAACAAGTATCGGTATGTTTTCGTATTCGTTTCGTTTATGCGATATGTGCAAGTCTTGGAGCGTATTTTGCATTTAGTTTTCATTTTTCTTTTATGCACCATGCTGGTATGAGAAAGTCCTTGGTCTATTTATAGAATGCTCATTGCACTTCACTTAAATATTTTGAGTATGGCTTTATAGAATGCTTCATGTGCTTCACTTAAATCATTTGAAGTTTGGATTGCATGTTTCTCTTCACATAGAAAACCGCCATTTGTAGAATGCTCTTTTGCTTCACTTATATTTGTTAGAGCGTGGGCATATCTTTTGTAGAAAGAATTAAACTCTCTTGCTTCACTTATATCAATTTAGAGAGATGACAGGAATTGGTCATTCACATGGTTAGTCATAAAATCCTACATAAACTTGTAGATCGCTGAATGATACGTCTCCAATGTATCTATAATTTTTGATTGCTCCATGCTACTTTATCTACTGTTTTAGGCAATATTCGGCTTTATTATCCACTTTTATATTATTTTTGGGACTAACCTATTAACCGGAGGCCCAGCCCAGATTTGCTGTTTTATGCCTATTTCAGTGTTTCAAAGAAAAGGAATATCAAACGGAGTCAAAACGGAACGAAATCAACTGGAGAATTTATTTTTGGAAGGAAACCCACCTGATGGACTTGGACCCCACGTCAGAAGATACAGGAGGTGCTCACGAGGGTGGGGGGGGGGCGCCCCCCTGGGCGCGCCCCCTGCCTCGTGGGGCCCCCGTAGCTCCACCGACGTTCTCCTTTCACCCATATATACATACGTACCCTAAAACTTCCAGAACAGAAGATAGATCGGGAGTTCTGCCGCCGCAAGCCTCTGTAGCCACCAAAAACCAATCGGGACCCTGTTCCGGCACCCTGCCGGAGGGGGATCCCATCACCGGAAGCCATCTTCATCATCCCGGCGCTATCCATGACGAGGAGGGAGTAGTTCACCCTCAGGGCTGAGGGTATGTACCAGTAGCTACGTGTTTGATCTCTCTCTCGCTCTCGTGTTCTCTCTCGTGTTCCCTCTATGGCATGATCTTGACGTGTCCCGAGCTTTGCTATTGTAGTTGGATCTTATGATGTTTCTCCCCCTCTACTCTCTGAATTGGATTTCCCCTTTGAAGTTATCTTATTGGATCGAGTCTTTTATGAGAACACTAGATATATGTCTTGCCGTGATTATCTGTGGTGACAATGGGATATCATGTGCCACTTGATGTATGTTTTGGTGATCAACTTGCGGGTTTCGTGACATTGGGAACCTATGCATAGGGGTTGGCACACGTTCTTGACTCTCCGGTAGAAACTTTGGGGCACTCTTTGAAGTACTTTTATGTTGGTTGGATGAATCTGAGATTATGTGATGCATATCGTATAATCATGCCCACGGATACTTGAGGTGACAATGGAGTATCTAGGTGACATTATGGTTTTGGTTGATTTGTGTCTTAAGGTGTTATTCTAGTACGAACTCTTTTATAGATCGATCCGAAAGAATAACTTTTAGGTGGTTTCGTACCCTACCATAATCTCTACGTTTGTTCTCCACTATTGGTGGCTTTGGAGTGACTCTTTGTTGCATGTTGAGGGCTTGTTATATGATCTATCTATGTTATTATTGTTGAGAGAACTTGCACTAGTGAAAGTATGAACCCTAGGCCTTGTTTCCTATCATTGCAATACCGTTTACACTCACTTTTATCGCTTGTTACCTTGATGTTTTTATTATTTCAGATTACAAAAACCTATATCTACTATCTATTTTGCACTTGTATCTTCATCTCTTCGCCGAACTAGTGCACCTATACAATTTACCATTGTATTGGGTGTGTTGGGGACACAAGAGACTCTTTGTTATTTGGTTGCAGGGTTGTTTGAGAGAGACCATCTTCATCCTACGCCTCCTACGGATTGATAAACCTTAGGTCATCCACTTGAGGGAAATTTGCTACTGTCCTACAAACCTGTGCACTTGCAGGCCCAACAACGTCTACAAGAAGAAGGTTGTAGTAGACATCAAACTCTTTTCTGGTGCCATTGCCGGGGAGGTGAGTGCTTGAAGGTATATGTTTAGATTTTGCAATCGAATCTTTTTGTTTCTTGTTTTAGCACTAGTTTTTTTATAAAAGAAAACTACAAAAAAAATGGAGTTAAGCTTGTCTCATACGCTTCACCTCTTTAATATATTTCGTGAGTATGATGGAAAGGATAATTGTGCTCAAGTGCTAGAAGAAGAAATCTCTAAAATGTTTGGCACTAAATCTTTGAATGATGAGCATGATTGCAATGTTGTTAGTATCAACTCGTTGAATATCCATGATGCTAATGATATGCAAAGCCACAAGCTTGGGTAAGCTATATTTGATGGAGATGATATTTTTTGTCCCCCAAGATTTGATGAGCAAATTTACTATGATGAAAGCATGCCTCCTATCTATGATGATTATTGTGATGACACGTATGCTTTAAAGAATAATGATAAACATGAAACGTGTCATCTTGATCTTAATTTTCAATCACATGATAGTTATTTTGTTGAGTTTGCTCCCACTACTATTCTGAATGAGAAGAAATTTTCTTATATTGAGAGTAGTAAATTTTCTATGATTGTAGATCATGAAAAGAATGCTTTAGGTGCTGGTTATATTGTTGAATTCATTCATGATGCTACTGAAAATTATTATGAGAGAGGAACATATGCCTGTAGGAATTGCAATAATGTCAAGTTTCCTCTCTATGTGCTTAAATTCTTGAAGCTATGCTTGTTTTACCTCCCTATGCTAGTTGATTATTGTTCCCCTAATTTGTTTGCTCACAAAATCCCTATGCATAGGAAGAGGGTTAGGCTTAAATGTGCTAGTCATATTCTTCATGATGCTCCCGTTATGTTTCAATTCTTATCTTTTATGTGAGCATCATTGTCATCATCATGCCTAGCTAGAAAGGCATTAAAGAAAAGCGCTTGTTGGGAGACAACCCAATATTTATCCTTACTGTTTTTGTGTGTCCACATGATTATGCTACTGTAGTAATCATGTTTTATAGCTTTTGTTTTAATAAAGTGCCAAGTAGAACCTTTGGGAAGACTTGGGTGAAGTTTATGTGATCTTGCTGTGAAAAACAGAAACTTTAGCGCTCACGAGATTAGCTGCCATTGTTTTACTGGAGAGTGATTTTAGGTTGATTTTATTTTAAGATGATTAATAGACAAATTGCTCAGGTACAGAAATTTATTTCATAATTTTTGGGGTTCCAGAAGTACACGTTTGATACAGATTACTACAGACTGATCTGTTTTTGACAGATTCTGTTTTCTATGTGTTGTTTGCTTATTTTGATGAATCTATGAGTAGTATCGGAGGGTATGAACCATAGGTAAGTTGGAGTACAGTAGATATTACACCAATATGAATTTAGAATGAGTTCATTACAGTACCTAAGTGGTGGTTTTATTTTCTTATACTAACGGAGCTTACGAGTTTTGTTTTGAGTTTTGTGTGGTTGAAGTTTTCAAGTTTTGGGTAAAGGTTCGATGGACTATGTAATAAGGAGTGGCAAGAGCCTAAGCTTGGGGATTCCCAAGGTACCCCAAGGTAATATTCAAGGACAACCAAGAGCCTAAGCTTGGGGATGCCCCGGAAGGCATCCCCTCTTTCGTCTTCGTTCATCGGTAACTTTACTTGGAGCTATATTTTTATTCACCACATGATATGTGTTTTGCTTGGAGCGTCATTTTATTTTGTTAGTTTTTGCTTGCTGTTAGTTAGAATAATGTTTTGCATCTTTAGTTTCAACAAAAATGTCAAGGATAGCCTTTGCCATGCTTATTTTGCTAGTTTGCATGTTGCTGTTTGAAAATAGAAAGTTTACCGCTGTTGCAAAAATTCCCTAGAAAAGTCATAGCCTAGTATAACGTTGAATCTTTTGTATATTGAGATATGATAAATTTATTACAGTGGGAATTTTAGTTCATAATTTTTGGAGTTAGGGAAGTATTGATACTCTTGCATTCTTTACAGACTGTACTGTTTTGACAGATTGCTGTTATGGTTGCATTCTTTGCATATGTTTACTTGTTTAATGATTCTATTTTAGGATAGGAGTATTAAATATACAGAGGCATTTAGTATGCGATGTTGAATAAATTTTTTAATGATTTGTTACAGTAGAAAATGATAAGGTTTTGCATTGGTTTATACTAACCTATCTCACGAGTTCTTGTTGAGTTTGTTGTGAATGAAGCTTTTGATAAAAAGAAGAGAAACCATGATATGAGAGGAATTAAGGAGACACAAAATCTCAAGCTTGGGGATGCCCAAGGCACCCCAAGACAATATTTCAAGAAGTCTCAAGCATCTAAGCTTGGGGGTGCCCCGGTAGGCACCCCACCTTTCTTCTTCAACAACTATCGGTTAGTATCGGTTGAGCCTAAGTTTTTGCTTCTTCACATGAGTTGTGCTATCCTTGCATTGTAGTTTTCTTTAGCTTTGCTTGCTGTTCGAATAAAGTATCAAGATCTGAAATTCTTTAATGAGAGAGATCCATACACAAATTGGAATTTGCTAGAATACTCTATGTGCTTCACTTATATCTTTTGAGCTTGATAGTTTTGCTCATAGTGCTTCACTTATATCTTTGAGCGTGATAATTTTTGCTCTAGTGCTTCACTTAGATCTTTTAGAGCACGGTGGTAGTTTTATTTTGAAGAAATAGTTGATCTCTCATGCTTCACTTAGATTATTTTGAGAGTCATTAATAGCATGGTAGTTTGCTTAATGTTAATATACTTGGTATTCAAGATATGTGAAACTTTCTTTTGAGTGCATTGAACATTAAGATAAGTTTGATGCTTGATAATTGTTTTGAGATATGGAGGTGATAATTTCAAAGTCATGCTAGTTGGGTGATTGTGAATTTGAGAAATGCTTGTGTTGAAGTTTGCAAGTCCCGTAGCATGCATGTATGGTTAAAGTTGTGTAACAAATTTGAAACATGAAGTGTACCTGGCTTGTGCATCCTTATGAGTGGCGGTCGGGGACGAGCGATGGTCTTTTCCTACCAATCTATCCCCCTAGGAGCATGCGCATAGTATTTGATTTTTGATGACTTCTAAATCTTTGCAATAAGTATATGAGTTCTTTTGACTAATGTTGAGTCCATGGATTATACGCACTCTCACCTTTCCGCCTATGCTAGCCTCTTCGGTACCGTGCATTGCCCTTTCTCACCTTGAGAGTTGGTGCAAACTTCGCCGGTGCATCCAAACCTTGTGATACGATACGCTCTATCACACATAATCCTCCTTATATCTTCCTCAAAACAGCCACCATACCTACCTATTATGGCATTTCCATAGCCATTCTGAGATATATTGCCATGCAACTTCCATCATCATCATCATGACATACATTACTTTTTTCATATTGCCATTGCATGATCATGTAGTTGACATCGTATTTGTGGCAAAGCCACCATGCATTATTTTTCATACATGTCACTCTTGATTCATTGCACCATCCCGGTACACCCCTGGAGGCATTCATATAGAGTCATATCTTGTTCTAAGTTTCGAGTTGTAATCCTTATGTTGTAATCAATAGAAGTGTGATGATCATCATTATTAGAGCATTGCCAAAAGAAGAAGAAGAAAGGCCAAAAGAAAAAAAGGAAAGGCCCAAAAAAAAGAAAAAAAAAGGGCAATGCTACTATCTCTTTTTCCACACTTGTGCTTCAAAGTAGCACCTTGTTCTTCATGTAGTGAGTCTCATATATTGTGCTTCAAAGTAGCACCTTGTTCTTCATGTAGTGAGTCTCATAAGTTGTCTTTTTATACTAGTGGGAATCTTTCATTGTAGCACTTGGCTTGTATATTCCTACGATGGGCTTCCTCAAATTCCCTAGGTCTTCATGAGCAAGCGAGTTGGATGCACACCCACTAGTTTTCTTTTGTTGAGCATTCTTAGCTCTAGTGCATCTGTTGCATGGCAATCCCTACTCCTCATGTTGACATCAATTGATGGGCATCTCCATAGCCCGTTGATTATCCTCGTCAATGTGAGACATTCTCCTTTTTTGTCTTCTCCACACAATCCCCATCATCATATTCTATTCCACCCATAGTGCTATATCCATGGCTCACACTCATGTATTGCGTGAAGGTTGAAAAAGTTTGAGATTATTTAAGTATGAAACAATTGCTTGGCTTGTCATCGGGGGTATAGAAGTTGGGAACATCTTTCTGTGACGAAAATGAAGCATAGCCTAACTATATGATTTTGTAGGGATGAACTTTCTTTTGCCATGTTATTTTGAGAAGACATGATTGCTTTGATTAGTATGCTTCAAGTATTATTATTTTTATGTCAATATGAACTTTTGTCTCGAATATTTCAGATCTGAATATTCATATCACAAGTAAGAACAATTACATTGAAATTATGCCAAAGTATCACTCCGAATCAAAAATTCTTTTTTATCATTTACCTACTCGAGGACGAGCAGGAATTAAGCTTGGGGATGCTTGATACGTCTCCAAGGTATCTATAATTTTTGATTGCTCCATGCTACTTTATCTACTATTTTAGGCAATATTGGGCTTTATTATCCACTTTTATATTATTTTTGGGACTAACCTATTAACCGGAGGCCCAGCTCAGATTTGCTGTTTTATGCCTATTTCAGTGTTTCGAAGAAAAGGAATATCAAACGAAGTCAAAACGGAACGAAATCAACTAGAGAAGTTATTTTTGGAAGGAAACCCACCTGATGGACTTGGACCCCATGTCAGAAGATACGGGAGGTGCTCACGAGGGTGGGGGCACGTCCCCTGCCTCGTGGGGCCCCCGTAGCTCCACCGATGTTCTCCTTTCACCCATATATACATACGTACCCTAAAACTTCCAGAACAGAAGATAGATCGGGAGTTCCGCCTCCGCAAGCCTCTGTATCCACCAAAAACCAATCGGGACCCTATTTCGGCACCCTGCCGGAGGGGGATCCCATCACCGGAGGCCATCTTCATCATCCTGGCGCTATCCATGACGAGGAGGGAGTAGTTCACCCTCGAGCTGAGAGTATGTACCAGTAGCTATGTGTTTGATCTCTCTCTCTCGTGTTCTCTCTTGTGTTCCCTCTATGGCACGATCTTGATGTATCCCGAGCTTTGCTATTGTAGTTGGATCTTATGATGTTTCTCCCCCTCTACTCTCTTGTGATGAATTGAGTTTCCCCTTTGAAGTTATCTTATCGGATTGAGTCTTTTATGAGAACACTTGATGTATGTCTTGCCGTGATTATCTGTGGCGACAATGGGATATCATGTGCCACTTGATGTATGTTTTGGTGATCAACTTGCGGGTTTCGTGACATTGGGAACCTATGCATAGGGCTTGGCACATGTTCTTGACTCTCCGGTAGAAACTTTGGGGCACTCTTTGAAGTACTTTTATGTTGGTTGGATGAATCTGAGATTGTGTGATGCATATCGTATAATCATGCCCACGGATACTTGAGGTGACAATGGAGTATCTAGGTGACATTAGGGTTTTGGTTGATTTGTGTCTTAAGGTGTTATTCTAGTATGAACTCTTTTATAGATCGATCCGAAAGAATAACTTTCAGGTGGTATAGTACCCTACCATAATCTCTACGTTTGTTCTCCGCTATTAGTGGCTTTGGAGTGACTCTTTGTTGCATGTTTAGGGCTTGTTATATGATCTATCTATGTTATTATTGTTGAGAGAACTTGCACTAGTGAAAGTATGAAGCCTAGGCCTTGTTTCCTATCATTGTAATACTGTTTACACTCACTTTTATCGCATGTTACCTTTCTGTTTTTATTATTTTAGATTACAAAAACCTATATCTACTATCTATTTTGCACTTGTATCTTCATCTCTTCGCCGAACTAGTGCACCTATACAATTTACCATTGTATCGGGTGTGTTGGGGACACAAGAGACTCTTTGTTATTTGGTTGCAGGGTTGTTTGAGAGAGACCATCTTCATCCTACGCCTCCTACAGATTGATAAACCTTAGGTCATCCACTTGAGGGAAATTTGCTACTGTCCTACAAACCTGTGCACTTGCAGGCCCAACAACGTCTACAAGAAGAAGGTTGTGTAGTAGACATCACTGAATATGATATGTTTGATTCCTTGCAATAGTTTTGCGATATAAAGGTGGTGATATTAGAGTCATGCTAGTGGGCGACTGTGGATTAGTAGAAATACTTGTGTTGAGGTTTGTGATTCCCGTAGCATGCACGTATGGTGAACCATTATGTGATGAAGTCGGGGCATGATTTATTTATTGATTGTCTTCCTTATGAGTGGCAGTCGGGGACGAGCGATGGTCTTTTCCTACCAATCTATCCCCCTAGGAGCATGCACGTAGTACTTTGTTTTGATGGCTAATAGATTTTTGCAATAAGTATGTGAGTTCTTTATGACTAATGTTGAGTCCATGGATTATACACACTCTCACCCTTCCATCATTGCTAGCCTCTTCGGTACCGTGCATTACCCTTTCTCACCTCAAGAGTTGGTGCAAACTTTGTTGGTGCATCCAAACCCCGTGATATGATACGCTCTGTCACACATAGGCCTCCTTATATCTTCCTCAAAACAGCCACCATACCTACCTATCATGGCATTTCCATAGCCATTCTGAGATATATTTCCATGCAACTTCCATCATCATCATATACATGACTTGAGCATTCATTGTCATATTGCTTTGCATGATCGTAAGATAGCTAGCATGATGTTTTCATGGCTTGTCCATTTTTTGATGATGCTAGATCATTGCACATCCCGGTACGCCGCCGGAGGCATTCATATAGAGTCATATCTTTGTTCTAGATATCGATTTGTAATATTGAGTTGTAAGTAAATTAAGTGTGATGATCATCATTATTAGAGCATTTCCCCAGTGAGGAAAGGATGATGGAGACTATGATTCCCCCACAAGTCGGGATGAGACTCCGGACTTTATGAAAAATAAAAGAGGCCAAAGAAGCCCAAATAAAAAAAAGAGGCCAAAGAAGCCCACCAAAAAAAGAAAAAAAGAAAAAAAATGACAGAAAAAGAGAGAAGGGGCAATGTTACTATCCTTTTACCACACTTGTGCTTCAGAGTAGCACCATGTTCTTCATATAGAGAGTCTCCTATATTGTCACTTTCATATACTAGTGAGAATTTTCATTATAGAACTTGGCTTGTATATTCCGATGATGGGCTTCCTCAAACGCCCGAGGTCTTCATGAGCAAGCAAGTTGGATGCACACCCACTTAGTTTCCAGTTTGAGCTTTCATACACTTATAGCTCTTAGTGCATCTGTTGCATGGCAATCCCTACTCCTCGCATTGACATCAATTGATGGGCATCTCCATAGCCCATTGATTAGCCGCGTCGATGTGAGACTTTCTCCCTTTTTTTTCTTCTCCACACAACCTCCACCATTATATTCTATTCCACCTATAGTGCTATATCCATGGCTCACGCTCGTGTATTGCGTGAAAGTTGAAAAGGTTTGAGAACGTCAAAAGTATGAAACAATTGCTTGTCTTGTCATCGGGGTTGTGCATGATTTAAATACTTTGTGTGGTGAAGATTGAGCATAGCCAGACTATACAATTTTGTAGGGATAACTTTCTTTGGCCATGTTGTTTTGAAAAGACATGATTGCTTTATTAGTACGCTCACGGTATTATCGTTTTTATGTCAAATGATAGATTATTGCTTTGAATCACTCGTGTCTTAATATTCATGCCATCATTACACATATGATCAAGATTATGCTAGGTAGCATTCCACATAAAAAATTATCTTTTTATCATTTACCTACTTGAGGACGAGCAGGAATTAAGCTTGGGGATGCTGATACGTCTCCGTCGTATCTATAATTTTTTATCGTTCCATGCAAATATTATTCAACTTTCGTATACTTTTGGCAACTTTTTATACTATTTTTGGGACTAACATATTGATCCAGTGCCCAGAGCCAATTCCTGTGTCACATCCCCAGTTCAGGCCTTGCCTGTTTTTTTCTTTAGCATCCATGCATCATGTTTAAATTTTATGAAACTTGAAATGGGGATTGCCTAAACCCTAGCATCTAAGGAATTCACTAGGTTCAACTAAAATATTTTCAGTGAATCCAAATGGCTTTCAAAAATGTCCATCATTTCTGGAAAATGCTAGAAACATTACCCAGAGGTGTTGCACCTTTTTCCATGTCATATTTGGGCTCTGGATTAAATCATATGCTATTTGCAATTGGGCATTTAAATGCTATATGTTATTTTAGGTGCTCAATTAATTCTGAACTCAAGTGTGGGCTGCTAGGAATAATCCTAATAGAGCCCACAACTATTTTCAGGATTTTTGGAACCATTTTTGTATTTTTAATAAAGCCACAAAGATTACAGAAAATAGAAAACAGAAAATAAAAGAGAGAGAGGGACAGAGTTAGTACCTGGCCTCACTGTGCAGGCCACCTAGTCGGCCCAGCTGTGGCCCGGCACTGCAACTGGCCCAGCCCACCACCGCCTCCTTCACTGTTGTCTTCCTCCTCTGCCAGGAGGACGCGCGTGTGGCCGACGCGCGTGCCCATGCACCCCGGCCACCTCCTGCTTGCCGCTTCGCCCTGGCCTCTTCGGGTGACGCCACGCAGGCCCCTCGCTCCTCTCCCTCACTCTCTGCTCTCTCCCTCGCCCTCCAGTCCCTTCCTCGAGCGCGACCGAACGCAGCCGTCGCCCCCGTTGACGATCACCATGGACACCGTCCACCCTACCCCTCTCCGTACCGTCCAACGGCTCCGCCGAGCCGCCCTCTTCCTCATCGCCAAGCCACGTGACGCTGGGAGCCCCGTGCCGTCGTCCTCGCCCTCATCTTCTTCCACGGGATCCAATGACAATCGTCGACGATTCGACGCCGTTCGGCCTCCCCCGAGCTCGCCGACCACCTCTACGAGCCCGCTGTGAGCCTCCGTGCAGAAACCCTCTCTTTCCCCTCGCGTTTGCGAGCTCTAGGCCATAGCTCCGTCGCGGCCGAACTCCGGCCGCCGCTGACCTTGTCGCCGCCGTCACTGCAGCCGCTTGAGCTTGATTCCGAGCGTGTCACCACGCTCAGGAAGCCACCAGGAGCCTAACGCATATTCTAACTCGCCCTCTCGTGCACCACAACGCCAACCCCGCACTCGCCCGAACTCTGGCGCCGCTGCGAGCTCACTTTCGGCGAGCTCCGACCACCCCGTGACCTGCCCCTGCCTCTGCTGCATGCGCGGGAGCATGGGCTACCTCCAGGTGCCCTCAGCGCACCCAGCTGCGGCTCCTGCCGCCACTCCGGCGAGCCACTGCCGCTTTGGGTCATCGTCGTCATCTAACCGCCGGCGAATCCGACGTGGTCGTCGTTAGCGGCTAACCCCCCCCCACACTAACCAACCCCCTAGGCCACTGACTAATGGGCCCCACGCCCTAATTAACACAGATTACATTTTCTGCTTAGTTTTAACTAACCCCGGAGGGCCCACGCGTCAGTGTTGACTACGCTTACGTGGCTGTTGACCTGGCCCACCTGTCTGTGACCGTAGGCAGCACTGGCTCACTAACCGGCGGGCCCCACGCGTCAGGTTTGACCTGGACCGGGTCTGTTAACCTGGTGAGGTCAGCGTGACGCAATGCTGACGCAGTAATTGTTTTCTGGATTTAAAATAATTCAGGAAATTCCAGAAAATAGTCTAAACTTCTAAAAATCATATAAAATCAACCGTAACTCCAAATGAAACAAATTATATATGAAAAATGATCAGAAAAATCCAATCTATCCATCTGTACCATTTTCATGCATGTTAGAACAACCTATAGCTGCTGTTTAGCACAAGTCATATACATGGCATTTAAACCTTCACATATGGAGTTTGAATTTGAATCTTGGATTCAAACCAACTCCATTTAACCTCCTGCTAGTTGCATTAGCTCAAACCACATCATATTGCCATGTCATGATCATGCATCATATTGTGCATTGCATTGATTGTGTTCTTCCTTGTTTGTCGGTGTTTGTTCCCTCTCGATAGACGTGACTCCGACAATGTGATCGATGACACAAATGAAGAAATATACTATCTTCAGAAGTGCCAGGCAAGCAAAAACCCCTTGTTCATTCTGATACAATCCTACTCTCTCGCTCCTGCTCTCTTTTACTGCATTAGGACAACAATGATTCATCTGTTACTTGCTGCGGTAGCTGAACCCCTTTATTCTTTGCATGACCTGTCATTGCCACAGTAAATAGATGAAACCCACTAGCATGAGTAGGAGTTGTTTGAGCCCTATTGTGCCTACTCATTCATGCTTGTATGTCATGCTTGCTACTGCTTAGAGTTGAGTCAGGTCTGATTCATCGGGGGTGAATCAGAGGTGTGTGAACATGTCCTACTGTGTGTGAGCTAAGTGTGTGAACACGATTTGGTAAAGGTAGCGGTGAGAGGCCATGTAGGAGTACATGGTGGGTTGTCTCATTGCAGCCGTCCTCAGGAACTGAGTTCTGTGTTTGTGATCCATGAAACAGATACTACCACGCATTGGGCCCGAAACCAATGGACCCTCTCGGCTTCTTAATCACCCTTGTCCTCTGTCCAGGAGTTGCAAGTAGTTTCTGGTGTTTGTAGTATGCTGGAGGCCGTGGGCAGCGCTGAACGGAGGGGTGGGCTGTGATGCGGTAGGCACGTGGCCGGGTATATCGGGCACCCGTTTGGTGTCACGGAACCCTGTACACATCGTTCGGGGCCGTATGTGGAAACCTTGGCCGGACTCCCTGCGGATGGAACCTGAATAGGCGATAAACCTGGACTAGAGACTTGAGTGTTTAGGTAGGTCGTGGCCGACACCCTCGTTGGGCTTCCGCTTGAAGGTTGCCGAGTACATGTCATGTAAACGGCGGTAAGTGGTGAGAGCATGTGTGAAGAAGTACACCCCTGCAGGGTTAACATCATCTATTCGAATAGCCGTGTCCGCGGAAAAGGACTTCTGGGTTGCCTATACAGTTCATAGACAAGTGAAAGTGGATACTCTAAAATGCGCAAGATAAGTGTGAGTGCTATGGATGGCGTTCTCGTAGGGAGACGGGAGCGGATCCATAGTGGTGTATTGGTTGGTGAATATGTGGACTCGTGTGCGCCACCTCAAGAGTCGCTTGCAGTCGTAGTTCAGGATAGCCACCGTGTCGAAGCTGGCTTGCTGCAGTTAAACTCCACCATCCCCTTTGTTGATAATGATGCATATGTAGATAGTTCTGATGTAAGTCTTGCTGGGTACATTTGTACTCACGTTTGCCTATTTTATGTTTTTGCAGAGAGACTTCAGTCTCACTGGTAGTTCCACGTGGACTTCGATGTTTAGCTTGTTACCTCAGCTACGATCTTGTGCCCTCGGCAGGATCTGGTAGATAGTCAGGCTTCTCAGCCTTTTTCATTTATAGATGTCTATACCCAGACATGTTAAGCTTCCGCTTGTGCTTTGACTTGTATGCTCTGAATGTTGGGTCGTGAGGCCCATGTTTGTAATATCTCGCTCCTCGGAGCCTATCGAATAAATACTTGAGTCGTAGAGTCATGTTGTGATGCCATGTTGTATTTGCACATATCGAGCATATTGTGTGTATGTTATTGAAATGCTTGGTATGTGTGGGATCTGACTATCTAGTTGTTTATCCTTAGTAGCCTCTCTTACCGGGAAATGTCTCCTAGTGCTTTCACTAAGCCTTGGTAGCTTGCTACTGCTCCGGAACACTTAGGCTGGCCGGCATGTGTCCTTCTTTGTTCTTGTGTCTGTCCCTACGGGGAAATGTCACGCGATGAATACTGGAGTCCTGTTAGCCCGCTACAGCCCGGTTTACCGGAGTCCTGCTAGCCCAGTGCAACAGCCTGGATTCACTCGCTGATGACCGACACGTTCGATGCTGGGTCATGTATGCCTGTCCCTGTAAGTTAGTGCCACTTTGGGTTCACGACTAGCCATGTCAGCTCGGGCTCCTTGTCATATGGATGCTAGCGACACTATCATATACGTGTGCCAAAAGGCGCAAACGGTCCCGGGCAAGGTAAGGCGACACCCGTGGGAATACCGTGCGTGAGGCCGCAAAGTGATACGAGGTGTTACATGCTAGATCGATGTGCCATTGAGTCAGGGTCCTGACAGCTTTGGTATCATAGCTTGACTTCCTGTAGGATTACCAAGCCAAAGTGGTCGAAGTTGAGTCTAGAAATGCTTTAGTTATATGTAGGGGAATTGATTCTGGGAAGGGAACGTAAGGCTCTTTTTACTCCTTATACCTCATGGCCTTCTGATCTGAGTCATCCTCTTCTCTTCTACGGGGTTAGGAACTAGGCTTCTCTTCTATCTATTAGGATGACGAGTTACTATGTTAGAGACTTATAGGATTGATAGTTTCAAGCCTTAGTTCAGTTTCTACCTCTGTATGTTAACTGTTGATCTCGAAACCTTGATATTGTGCTTCTGAGTGGTTATGCCACCATTTTTGTGAATGTCTCAAATCTTTTCTGAGCATTTACAGTCGTTATGCTGTCCGAGTCATCCCAGATTTCTAAATAGTCTAATGCATTTGCAAATCCCTTCTATCCATTTCTAATGTTTATTTGGGCCAGATTAATCACACAAATTAGTATGTTGAGGTACTCCGCTGCCTCGGCATATATGTTGGAGCTATTATTATGAGCCTAGGTGTTTTAGGGAGTCACCTAGTAATCTAGCCATGTTTTGTGTTCCCGGTGTGATGATTCTAGCCATCATTCTCGAAAGCATCTCGTGATGTTATTAGTTAGTAGGTATTCTATTCCTGGGTTCTTGAACCCGAGATTCACCCTACTTACCTCATGTTGATAGTGTTCGCTAGTTCCTTTAGGATATTAGTAACTTTGCGATAGTCCTCGAGGTCCGTGGTATTTCCTTCTTCCAAATACTATGAACCACTTATGGCAGTAGTTTGTTGGATCAAAAGATCATAACAGGAGTGCTCTCGATGGGTTCTCTATTCTATATTGCGACTCTGCCAGTTGAACTTTTCTGCATGGGTTATCCGGAAGAAATTTGTTAAACTTGGTTCAACATACTAATCTATGCATCCACAACTCAGAAAACCGTATGTTCCTTTGAGTTGTCCCACTTTAGTTGTCTTCCGACCCTCGTCTATCAATTGATAGTCAAGAGTATGCATGCATTCGTTCATCGATGCCTATTATTCTTGTGGTCCGTCAAGCCATTTTATTCCGGAATGACTAGGAGAAATGAACTCCAGTACCTCATCCATATCTAGGATTGGGTCAAAGTAGTCATACTCCGCAGATCAAAATACTAATCCAGTTTTTGTTCTGTTCCACCTTGGAGTGTTACCATCTTTATATGAAGAATATCATGGGAATTGCACACCCTCCTATGAATTCTTGATACAATGATACTTCTCGCCCTCATTAGTCATTTCTCGGCTCCCATGTTGTTGCAACTGGAATGCCGACAGGTGAACTTTGATGTGTGAAATCAATACTCAGAGCAACTCGTTGCTTGGTAGTAAATGGACAATATTCTCATTCTTAGCGTGTTGGTTATTGAATCATCATTCTAAGATAGATTGTGCTACCTAGTCCTTATTTCTGGTGCACTCTTCGATCAATGAGTCAGGATTATTCAATCCTTGCTTAGTAACATATCGGTGGTTCGTGATTTTCCGTATATCTTCTCGGAAGTATAACCAGGTTGTCACCTGACCGCTATGTTGAGTTCGTGATCAAGTAGGTTCCTTATAAACCACCCCTTCTCCAAGAATCTGTGTTGGGTACCCTGAGCTAGTTGGTTAAGCTAAACAACAACTTGGAGAGTTGGAAGATAAAAGCTTTCCTGGCATAGTTCATGTTAAGGGATATTTTGTATGTATGTTGAAGAAAGATGATATCTTCACCGATTGGTCCTCGTGACCAGTTGTTGGACCTATTGTCTTGACCAAACTTTGATTTGAGTGTGGGCTATCCTCAAATCAAATCAGAACCAACGATGTTCTTAATGTTGTCTTACTCGTGGTTGATTCCTCGATCATACACCATTATATCCTTTGGTCTGACCAATACCATCACTTGTTGTCATAATTATGGAATTCCTTTTTTATGGAAACCTGGATGAATTGTTGTTGAGCCCATCGACAACATCCTTGTCTTCTCCATAATTTTGTTGAACATTAAGCTAGTGTTGGAAACTTTTGAAAGCATTTGTTCATGCTAGCTCATGAAGCATATGCTCGGATGTAAGAAGTGACTTCCTCTAATTCATGTGCATTTGATGCAAGTCGCCGCCGTGAATCCGAGAAAGCAAGTTCTACTTCCTCTGGAACCATCCCAAGTCAGTTATGCATGTGCGAAGTATTCTATGGTCTGATAGACTGATCATCTTCATTCTATACGTATCCCTAGCACACCAAGCCACTGATTGATTTGTTCAAGGAGAAGAAGTTCCTTCTTAAGAGCTAGACTTACACAAGGACTTCGATATCCTCGTTGATGGTTCCCAACCTGAACTCGGTAGTGTTTTATTATAAGACTACCACGTGGTCATGCTTGTTTGGGACAGCGTGTTCACATGTTTGTAGCAGAACCAGCTCATATTTTGGAGCTTACTATCGTAGCTCATTCCCCGAGATTCTCGCAACGCCGTCTCGTCGATTTGTGTTGCAAACTTTCATTTTTCTTTCTAGACTTGATGAGTCTAGAATATCCCGACACCAACCAGATTTGAATCTCAGGCAGATATGATGGTTGGAACATTTCCCAAGAACTATAATATTGGTCTCTTTGTAACCCGGTAAAATGGATGTCGTGGCCAACACATCTAGCCGGAAGACCCATTATTGTAGGCTCTTGATTGAGAAAGTTGGCCACCTCCCCATGAGGATCTCGTAGGATTTACTCCATAGTTATTCCTTATGGATTCTTGTGCTCCCGAAGTCCGACCTTTTACTTGATGTTCTGGGTACCAAACCATTTCAATGAATGGGATACGCTAGCACATCAAGGAGAACATTAGAAGTGGAGTGCTAAATGTCTCTCGGTCGATCATCCAGATTTTGTCCCCTTGGTCTCGCTAAGGTGAAATCTGAGAAAGTGGTATCTTCCTTTGCATCTGCATCATCCATCACTATTCCTCATGGTAGTATGTTGTGTTGCCAGGATCCTTGACATGGATGTTGGTAAAACCTTGATGAATATGGAAATGCTCAAGTTCTTGAGAGCACGCGCAAGTGCTAAGTGTTATCATTGGCACTAATTGGGATTGCTCCCATTTTTCTTCGGTTATGCTATAACCATTCCAACAGTGGATTCACTCTCTACTGTTGAGCTTCTCCCCAGTTACCAGAATCATTCCCATCATTTGCATGTTGTTCCCAGCTTGCACCGCCATCGTGCCACCCTACTCTGGATTACCCTTCTCAGTAATTACTGATCCGGATCATCCTCAAAGTGGTCCTACCATGGGTTCCATCCATTTCCGATGATAAGCAAAATCATCCATTGCCTTGTCTTCAACAAGGTAATCCACATCATCCATTCTGGTCCGAGAATGTCATTCTTTCGGACTCCTTCAAATGATCGATTGTGATTTGCCTTAGGCTGGTATAAAGAGTTTCAATGATCTCTGAATCAAAGGTAATTCTTTTTGCCACTTAAGGGGATATATCTACGAGTCACCATCCCTAAGGTGTCTCGTTGTGGTATCATGGAAAACTCAACTCCTCGCTACGTTGACAACCGTTCAACACCTTTTAAAGCGTAAAATTATTGTCTACCTAGTGAACCTTCGTCTTCTGCTTCACTCCATTCCTATGGATGTGTGCTTCGCGTCTCAGCTCGTGAAATATTTCTATGTCTCATTCCGTGAGTTGATCATGAGTTGCTCGATCTTCGAGAAGATCAATCCTTCTAGAGTTTATTTTCCCTCATGTTGTCATGTTGGTAGGAGTTCTTGGAGCAAGTCATTGAGGCAATGATGGTGATTGGATCAATGTTCATTTGAAGTGCAACCTGGATCGTGAAGATCATGTTAGCTTGTGTCATTGTGTCTTCTTACCCTATGCTTGAATCTCGGGACGAGATTCTTGTTTAGTGGGGGTGAGTTGTCACATCCCTAGTTCAGGCCTTGCTTGTTTTTTTCTTTAGCATCCATGCATCATGTTTAAATTTTATGAAACTTGAAAAGGGGATTGCCTAAACCCTAGCATCTAAGGAATTCACTAGGTTCAACTAAAATATTTTCAGTGAATCCAAATGGCTTTCAAAAATGTCCATCATTTCTGGAAAATGCTAGAAACATTAACCAGAGGTGTTGCACCTTTTTCCATGTCATATTTGGGCTCTGGATTAAATCATATGCTATTTGCAATTGGGCATTTAAATGCTATATGTTATTTTAGGTGCTCAATTAATTCTAAACTTAAGTGTGGGCTGCTAGGAATAATCCTAACAGAGCCCACAACTATTTTCAGGATTTTTGGAAACATTTTTGTATTTTTAATAAAGCCACAAAGATTACAGAAAATAGAAAACAGAAAATAAAAGAGAGAGAGAGAGAGTTAGTACCTGGCCTCACTGTGCAGGCCACCTAGTCGGCCCAGCTGTGGCCGAGCACTGCAACTGGCCCAGCCCACCACCGCCTCCTTCCCTGTCGTCTTCCTCCTCTGCCAGGAGGACGCGCGTGTGGCCAACGCGCGCGCCCATGCGCCCCGGCCACCTCCTGCTTGCCGCTTCGCCCTGGCCTCTTCGGGTGACGCCACGCAGCCCCCTCACTCCTCTCCCTCACTCTCTGCTCTCTCCCTCGCCCTCCAGTCCCTTCCTCGAGCGCGACCGAACGCAGCCGTCGCCGCCGCCGACAATCACCGTGGCCACCGTCCACCCTACCCCTCTCCGTACCGTCCAACGGCTCCGCCGAGACGCCCTCTTCCTCATCGCCAAGCCACGTGACGCTGGGAGCCCCGTGCCGTCGTCCTCGCCCTCATCTTCTTCCGTGGGATCCGATGACAACCGCCGACGATTCGACGCCGTCCGGCCTCCCCCGAGCTCGCCGACCACCTCTACGAGCCCGCTGTCAGCCTCCGTGCAGAAACCCTCTCTTTCCCCTCGCGTTTGCGAGCTCTAGGCCATAGCTCCGTCGCGGCCGAACTCCGGCCGCCGCTGACCTTGTCGCCGCCGTCACTGCAGCCGCTTGAGCTCGATTCCGAGCGTGTCACCGCGCTCAGGTAGCCACCAGGAGCCTAACGCATATTCTAACTCGCCCTCCCATGCACCACAACACCAACCCCGCACTCGCCCGAACTCCGGCGCCGCCGCTGTAACGCCCGGATAATCTTGCTGCAGTAATCCCCACGCTAATCACGCCACGTCATCCTGATTATTGTTGCTAAACGTCCGTTAGTTCAAACCGCGTCAAATTCAAATTCAAACAAATGTCAAACGGCGAAAGTTTTCAAATATTGAAACAAAATGTTCGGGCACTGCCAAAAATGGCATAGGTAATTATAGTAAAGAAAACACACATTTATAAAATACTTAAATGCCCTAAGTTGAATTAAAACAGTAAAAGAAAATAAATAAAAGAAAAGAGATAAAAAAAGAAACAAAAACAAAAGACAAACAAAAAAATAGAAGAGAAACCCCGCAGCTCGACCCCCGACGCCGGCGATCTCCCCGTCTCCGCCCTGGATCGCCGTTGCCTGCTGTCGTCATGGCCTCCTCGCCCCTCCTCTCCGTCGCCAAACCGCCTCCCAGCGCCACGGTGCCGCCCCGTCGTCCTCGTCTCCTCCTCGCCTCGACGTCGCGCGGGACGCCTCCGCCATGGCCACCTCGTCGTCACCCCGTCGCTCGCCCCGAACCCCGTCGATGCCGTGCTGCCGCCCGAAGGCCTCACCGTCGCCGGACCACCTTGCCGTCGCTGCTCATCGCCATGAACTCCTCCGCCCCGTCGCGCCAGCCCCGACTCCTCCTCGAGCAGGCTTTGCTCAACTACAGGGCTCGGTGAGCCCCGTCCTCCCTCCCTCCCCGTCGTTCTCTGACTCCGGCGCCGTCCACCATGCACCGACCGCGCTTGGCCCTGCGCCTCGCCATGGTCCTCCGCACCCTTTGCACACCCCCGCTGCCGTCCCACGACCGCTGCGACTCACCGCCCGTCCGCGCTCACCGCGGCCCCGCATCCGTCCCACGGCCACCCCTGCCGGCCATCGCACCACCGCCCTGGCCAGCGCCCCACTGCGACCCCGGTTGGCCCCGCTGCGCCTTTGGTCGGCCCTCTGTCGATCTGGGCGAGCACCGTATCGGGCTGGCGCCCAGCGCCCGTCGCCCGCACCCGTTTGGCCCCTGGGCCTATGACAATGGGGCCCCTGCCCAAACGTTTAAAAAAAAAGGAATTAAAAATAAAAATAAAAAATAAAAAATGATTTAATAAAATTAATTATTAATTAATTAATTATCTAATGAATTAATTAAGTTAATTAATCCGGTTTAATTAATTTAATTAACTAGTTAGGTTAATTAAATAGTAATTAAATTAACTAATCTGTAATTAACCTAAACAGAGAATGACAGGTGGGTCCCACTGGACCCACATGTCAGGTTGACCAAGTCAACTTTGTTGACTGCTGACGTCAGCATGACATCATGCTGATGTCATAAATCCATTTTTCGAATTAATTAAATAATTAATTAAATTCCAGAAATTAATAAAATCTTTAGAAAATCATATCTTTTAATCCGTAACTCGGATTAAAATATTTTCAACATGAAAGTTGCTCAGAACGACGAGACGATTCCGGATACGCAACCCGTTCATCCGCCACACCCCCCTAACCTATCGAACTCGCAACTTTCCCCCTCCGGCTCCTTTGCCCGAAAACGCGAAACACCGGGAATACATTCTCGGATGTTTCCCCCCTTCGTCGGTATCACCTACTACCGCGATTGGGCACACCTAGCATCGTTACTTGTCATGTCATGCATCGATATGCATTTTTTTGCATTGTATTCATTGTTTCTTCCCCCTCTTCTCTCCGGTAGACTACGAGACCGACGCTGCTGCTGCCCAGTTCGACTATGGAGTTAACGACCCCTCCTTCTTGCCAGAGCAACCAGGCAAGCCCCCCCTTGATCACCAGATATCGCCTATTCTACTCTATACTGCTTGCATTAGAGTAGTGTAGCATGTTACTGCTTTTTGTTAATCCTATTCTGATGCATAGCCTGTCATTGCTGCTACAGTCATTGATACCTTACCCGCAATCCTAAATGCTTAGTATAGGATGCTAGTTTATCACCTTTGGCCCTACATTCTTGTCAGTCAGCCTTGCTATACTATAGGGCCGTGATCACTCGGGAGGTGATCACGGGTATATATTATACATACTTACATACTATACAGATGGTGACTAAAGTTGGGTCAGCTCGAAGAGTACCCGCGAGTGATTCACGGATTGGGGGCTGAAAGGACCTTTGTCCCGACGGCCCTCTGTGTGGATCTTTGTGGCGGAGCGACAGGGCAGGTTGAGACCACCTAGGAGACATGTGGGTCTGGCCCTGTTCGGCGTTCGCGGATATTTAACACGCTTAACGAGATCTTGGTATTTGATCTGAGTTGGCTACGAGCCTATACGCACTAACCATCTACGCGGGAGTAGTTATGGGTACCCCGACGTCGTGGTATCAGCCGAAGCACTTCGTGACGTCAGCGACTGAGCGGCGCGCGCCGGGTTGGACTGCGTTAACGCAACTTCCTTTGTAATGGAGGTTGCTAGGTCTGCTCACCGGCCGCGTACGCAACATGCAGGTGTGCTCAGGGCGATGGGCCCAGACCCCTGCGCGCTTAGGTTTAGACCGGCGTGCTGGCCTCTCCGTTGAGCCTAGGTGGGGCTGCGACATGTTGATCTTCCGAGGCCGGGCATGACCCAGGAAAGTGTGTCCGGCCAAATGGGATCAAGCGTGTTGGGTAAGTTGGTGCACCCCTGCAGGGAAGTTAATCTATTCGAATAGCCGTGATCTTCGGTAACAGGACGACTTGGAGTTGTACCTTGACCTTATGACAACTAGAACCGGATACTTAATAAAACACACCCTTCCAAGTTCCACAGACAACCCGGTGATCGCTTTTCCATAGGGCGACGAGGGGAGGATCGCCGGGTAGGATTATGCTATGCGATGCTACTGGAGATGCTACTTGGATTGGAGATGCTACTTGGAGGACTTCAATCTACTCTCTTCTACATGCTGCAAGACGGAGGCTGCCAGAAGCGTAGTCTTCGACAGGATTAGCTATCCCCCTCTTATTCTGGCATTCTGCAGTTCAGTCCACCGATATGGCCCTTTACACATATACCCATGCATATGTAGTGTAGTTCCTTGCTTGCGAGTACTTTGGATGAGTACTCACCGTTGCTTTCTCCCCCCTTTTCCCCTTTCCCTTTCTTACTGGTTGTCGCAACCAGATGCTGGAGCCCTGGAGCCAGACGCCACCGTCGACGATGATTCCTACTACACTGGAGGTGCCTACTACTACGTGCAGGCCGGCTGGCGACGACCAGGAGTAGTTAGGAGGATCCCAGGCAGGAGGCCTGCGCCTCTTTCGATCTGTATCCCAGTTTGTGCTAGCCTTCTTAAGGCAAACTTGTTTAACTTATGTCTGTACTCAGATATTGTTGCTTCCGCTGACTCGTCTATGATCGAGCACTTGTATTCGAGCCCTCGAGGCCCCTGGCTTGTATTATGATGCTTGTATGACTTATTTTAATTGTTAGAGTTGTGTTGTGATATCTTCCCGTGAGTCCCTGATCTTGATCGTACACGTTTGCGTGTATGATTAGTGTACGATTGAATCAGGGGCGTCACAAGTTGGTATCAGAGCCGACTGCCTGTAGGAATCTCCCTTTTCAACTCCTTGGCCGAAGTTGAGTCTAGTCGTTGAAAAACTTTTACTAACATGGCTGTGTGGCTTACGGGCCCACGTCGCCATTGGGTGGTATTAGGATCTTTTACTCCTTGACCTTTACTCTGGGACTCTGATCTCTCCTCTATTCGGGTTAAATGAATTTTACTAAATCTAACATTAGGATCTCGTTATCACTTTCACCCGAAGAGCCCCTTATTACTGATGATCGTCTGCTGCACCAGAAGACCCTGAAGATGCTCTCCGTTGTTAACTCGAGAACTTGTGTTCATCGCGTTTGCAATTCCCCTTCCACCGTAAACCCTTATGGATAACTACTTGCAGTTGTTATTCTTACATTCATCCCCAGTTGGTCTTGTTATTACAAGATACCCCGTAACACTCGTCGTTGTTTGATAATCCTTTGAGCTTACTGCCCTGCTATTCTTTGTCACCTGAATACCCCTACGGTTAATTCTCGCACTTATCGAGTATCCGCTCATCCCCCAGTTGTTCATGTGTTACACAAAAGTCTTCGAAATACCATTTGATATTCCGTAAATCCTCAGCAACCTATTGCTCTGGAATTTCTTGTTTGCTTTCATTATGATTAATCCCATAAGTATAGTAATCATATTGGCATCCTTTGTCACCATCATTTTTGAGTCCGTTGATTCAATACGTTGTGAATGTTCACAATCATCAGTCGAGTCCTAGGATTATCTTTCCAGCTCAGACGTCATTTTGATACTGAGCTGGTTCTTGACCAAACTATTTGTCGTCAATTGGGCCTATGGTCTATCCAACTTATCCATCCTTGATCAGAGCGTCTGCTTCTGATCATTTGTTTTGGAAATCATAATTCCTTTGTTATCTAAGCATCGAATTATTCCGATGTTCTATAATATGATGCCCGTGCATTCTTTCTGGAATACCGATACTCACATCAACTCTGTTGTGGATCACCCGATCCATTGTTGGATTTCATGCGACATCATCCTTCATATTCAATAACCTTGTGAGCTTTTCCACGGGTATATAATGCCTTTGGTAAATTGTATCCTCTACTTTGTCAACCATGCTCTACTTTCGAGCTGGTGATAATTACTCCTGATGTTTGTGGTATATATTCCTAAGATGCCCCTATGGGTTGAACCTATGCCTTCCCTAAACCGTATGCACCCGAGAGTTTTCACGAGTCATACTCTTCTGGTGTTTTGCCAGATAATATTTCAACACTACAACTTCATCAAAAGCGAGAAGTGAATGAAAGGGTATGCATTGGAGAAGTGGGAGTCGACCTTGAACTCTGCGTTCATGCCCATGGACCCGATGTGGAACTTATCATGGAAGCTTCTTGCCAAATATTTACTCATTCGAGTAATTCTTTCGGTGTTATTAAATTGGACCCCTCGTAGCTATGGTTTCGACCATATTGTTCTTCTTTGTTCCCATTTCTCGGGCAAGTTTAAACATTTGTCTTTTGCGGATCAATGCCCCAGTCCAACCTCTACTTTGATCTGCCATCGAGTATTACCCCCTGGTATCTCAAGATTATCATGGAACTACATAACTTCTTATGAGTCCTCCATCAAGTGCTACATTCTCACTGGTTCCAATTTTGCACGGGCCTGAGTTATTAAACACTCGAGAACACCGTTAAGTGAATCGAGTCTGTAATCCGATTCATTTAACTCTAAGTAATTTTCATTACTTATGAGTTTAATAATCCTTCAAGTCATTCCTAGCCTAATCGGCTACATCATTATCGTGCTAATTTTAACTGTGCTACCAGGCCCTTAATTCCGGAGTGCAACTTTTGATGATGAGCTAAGCTTATGCCGATTTGCTCGTCTTATCGTTCCACCTTGAACGACAAGCTTGAATTCGAGTTTGTGTCGTACTCATGGTCCCAAGAGCATTTCGCTCCATCATTCATTTGACTTGATGTCATCGCCGACCGATTACATCTCCATGAAACCTCTTGACAAAATTTATCATGATCATCATCAACATTCTGATGCTCTTCCAAGATATCTATCGAATTCTTGATGAGAAATACCACCCTTGCTCTCGATGAATTGTGTTATCATCGACCACTTTATTGCCTTTCGTGCAACATAAACTTGTTTGTGTTCTGTGTTATACCTTGAGTTCCTTACTAACCAGTAATTGTTCTTCTTTACCTTGGACATTAGCATCTCTTATGTCCTCAATGTTGTGAGAATTTCACCACCTCTGGAGAATTCTTGATACAAGTGATACTTATCACCATCACCATTCTTTTCCTGGTCACCGTGTTATTTCTAACCACCGACAAATGGACTGTGATGTGTAATTCCAAAACTTCTAGCAACCCTATTGCTTTGAAGTTAATGGTCGGCCGTTCATTCTTAGACTATCGATTATTGAATCACCATTCCGATGTTGGTTGTGCAACCCAGCCCATATTTCGGGTGCACCTTTCAACCAATGTTTAATTGTGTATGTTTCCCTCGAGCATACATCATTATACCATTTGATCTGACTAATGTTATCTCCTTGTTCACTTAATTGTGGAAACCATCTTTTGGAGACCTCGATGAATTGTCGCTGAGATCATCAGCTACCATCTTATCCCTTCATGGGTTTAATGATGAGCTCCTATTTCGGAACTCGCTTCCGTAGTAGATTTCCCGAGAATCTTACAATGTCATCTCGTCAATTTGTTTTGCACCTTTCCTTCTCAGGCATCCTGAGTCCAAGGTATCCTAACACCGATCAGATCTGAATCTCGGTCAGATATGATGGTTGGAACATTTTTCCAAGAGTTATAACACTGGTCTTTTATGACCCGGTAACATGATGTCATGCCTAGCACCCCTCCCCCCTGGGTGGAGGACCTATCGTTATAATTTCTTTTGCAAGGACAACCATTCTTCCTGGAGGAAATGGTAAGACCTATTTTATAAGTTGTTCCTCGTGGATCCTTTTTGTTTTCAAAGTTTGATCTTCCTGTTGACCATGTCAATGCTATCTCGAAGCATGTCTGTGGTACTCCGATTTTCGACAAGAACATTTGAAGCCCAATGCTAAATGTTTTCTTGCTCAATTATCCAGACACCGTTGTATGGGTAATACCATGAAATCCCTTACCCTTACCTTAATGGTTTTCTACTTTCTATCCTGTCATGTACATCATGCTCCGCTTGCCCTTGGAAAGGATATACCCCTGAAATAGGTGTTTAAACACATTCCCCTTTCCATTGAGTTGTTAATCTGATAAACACCTTTTCCTTTCCATTGTTTTTGTCTAAACTTTCTGGTGATCATTATGAACTAAGCAGTATTAATCCCCTGCTTATGTTAACACCTCAGAGTGCAATTCTGTCAGTAAGGCCCTGTTACTTTTGTTGATGACATTTCGGTAGCCACCGATGGACGAGAACCTTGCCTATTGATCCGCCTCGTTCAACAAGCAGGAAAATGGTTCTCTTCGTCCCTCGCCCTTGGTACCGACGTGGTTGCCGACATAATCGACAGGCTAGCCTCTGACATGCCTTGCTTGCATGACCATGCAACATGTCGCTGCCCTTCTTACTTTAACCCACATGGTGGGCCCATAACCCACAGTTTCACAGGATCAAAACCTGACTCACCTGCACAATCCTGTTGCTAATGGTTATTCCCCATGCTTGGCTTTGTATTTAATTCACAGGCCGCCTGCCTAGTGATCTATTATGGTATCAAACGTAATACTAATTCCCATTGCTTTGAACCCTCTTTCAAAATTCGTTTAAGGCAACGAACGATTGCCTAAGCGCTTGAAACTTCTATTTTGAACCTCCTCACTTTACTCTCGATAATTTCTTAAGTTTCAATTCGAGAGTTACTATCCGTCACCCTCCCGTATGTTCTCTACTAGATACATGACCTTGTAGAGGTCAGTTCCACTGAAGATAACCTTGATCATTTTTCATAAGTACGATGAGACCCCGAAGGAAGGATGAAGACTTCATCATGACGACCTAAAGCACATAAATGAAGACATCAACAAGAGGGTTCAACCTCTTCGAGAAGAGCAACCAAGACCGAGAAGATCCGTTAGATTTTCCGTAACCCAATTCCTCCCCCCTTACTCCCCTCCTAAATCTCGGGACGAGATTTCTTGTAGTGGAGGAGATTTGTAACACCCGGATAATCTTGCTGCAGTAATCCCCACGCTAATCATGCCACGTCATCCTAATTATTGTTGCTAAATGTCCGTTAGTTCAAACCGCGTCAAATTCAAATTCAAACAAATGTCAAACGGCGAAAGTTTTCAAATATTGAAACAAAATGTTCGGGCACTGCCAAAAATGGCATAGGTAATTATAGTAAAGAAAACACACATTTATAAAATACTTAAATGCCCTAAGTTGAATTAAAACAGTAAAAGAAAATAAATAAAAGAAAAGAGATAAAAAAAGAAACAAAAACAAAAGACAAACAAAAAAAATAGAAGAGAAACCCCCCTGGGGCTTCGGCCCAGCTGACCAAAGGCCCAATTGGGCCACCACCAGGCCCCAGCCGGCCACTCCCCATCCATAACCCCCCCCCCCACGACACCCGAAACCCTAACCCATTCCCCACTCGCTCCCACTCCCCCTCCCCCGATCCGATCTGGATCGGGATCGAACCCCCGCAGCTCGACCCCCGACGCCGGCGATCTCCCCGTCTCCGCCCTGGATCGCTGTTGCCTGTTGTCGTCATGGCCTCATCGCCCCTCCTCTCCGTCGCCAAACCGCCTCCCAGCGCCATGGTGCCGCCCCGTCGTCCTCGTCTCCTCCTCGCCTCGACGCCGCGCGGGACGCCTCCGCCATGGCCACCTCGTCGTCACCCCGTCGCTCGCCCCGAACCCCGTCAATGCCGTGCTGCCGCCCGAAGGCCTCACCGTCGCCGGACCACCCTGCCATCGCTGCTCATCGCCATGAACTCCTCCGCCCCGTCGCGCCAGCCCCGACTCCTCCTCGAGCAGGCTTTGCTCAACTACAGGGCTCGGTGAGCCCCGTCCTCCCTCCCTCCCCCTTGTTCTCTGACGCCGGCGCCGTCCACCACGCACCGACCGTGCTTGGCCCTGCGCCTCGCCATGGTCCTCCGCCCCCTTTGCACACCCCCGCTGCCGTCCCACGACCGCTGCGACTCACCGCCCGTCCGCGCACACCGCGGCCCCGCATCCGTCCCACGGCCACCCCTGCCGGCCACCGCGCCACCGCACTGGCCAGCGCCCCACTGCGACCCCGGTTGGCCCCGCTACGCCTTTGGTCGGCCCTCTGTCGATCTGGGCGAGCACCGTATCGGGCTGGCGCCCAGCGCCCGTCGCCCGCACCCGTTTGGCCCGTGGGGCCTATGACAGATGGGCCCCATGCCCATAACGTTTTATAAAAAAAAGGAATTAAAAATAAAAATAATAAATAAAAAAATGATTTAATAAAATTAATTATTAACTAATTAATTATCTAATGAATTAATTAAGTTAATTAATCCAGTTTAATTAATTTAATTAACTAGTTAGGTTAATTAAATAGTAATTAAATTAACTAATCTGTAATGAACCTAAACAGAGAATGACAGGTGGGTCCCACTGGACCCACATGTCAGGTTGACCAAGTCAACTCTGTTGACTGCTGACGTCAGCATGACATCATGCTGATGTCATAAATCCATTTTTCGAATTAATTAAATAATTAATTAAATTCCAGAAATTAATAAAATCTTTAGAAAATCATATCTTTTAATCCGTAACTCGGATTAAAATATTTTCAACATGAAAGTTGCTCAGAACGACGAGACGATTCCGGATACGCAACCCGTTCGTCCGCCACACCCCCTAACCTATCGAACTCGCAACTTTCCCCCTCCGGCTCCTTTGCCCGAAAACGCGAAACACCGGGAATACTTTCCCGGATGTTTCCCCCCTTCGTCGGTATCACCTACTACCGCGATTGGGCACACCTAGCATCGTTACTTGTCATGTCATGCATCGATATGCATTTGTTTGCATTGTATTCATTGTTTCTTCCCCTCTTCTCTCCGGTAGACTACGAGACCGACGCTGCTGCTGCCCAGTTCGACTACGGAGTTGACGACCCCTCCTTCTTGCCAGAGCAACCAGGCAAGCCCCCCCCCTTGATCACCAGATATCGCCTATTCTCTCTATACTGCTTGCATTAGAGTAGTGTAGCATGTTACTGCTTTCGTTAATCCTATTCTGATGCATAGCCTGTCATTGTTGCTACAGTCATTGATACCTTACCCGCAATCCTAAATGCTTAGTATAGGATGCTAGTTTATCATCATTGGCCCTACATTCTTGTCAGTCTGCCTTGCTATACTATTGGGCCGTGATCACTCGGGAGGTGATCACGGGTATATACTATACATACATACATACTATACAGATGGTGACTAAAGTCGGGTCAGCTCGATGAGTACCCGCAAGTGATTCTGATGAGGGGGCTGAAAGGACAGGTGGCTCCATCCCGGTAGAGTGGGCCTGGTTCCCGACGGCCCCCGACTGTTACTTTGTGGCGGAGCGACAGGGCAGGTTGAGACCACCTAGGAGACAGGTGGGCCTGGCCCTGTTCGGCGTTCGCGGATATTTAACACGCTTAACGAGATCTTGGTATTTGATCTGAGTTGGCTACGAGCCTATACGCACTAACCATCTACGCGGGAGTAGTTATGGGTATCTCGACGTCGTGGTATCAGCCGAAGCACTTCGTGACGTCAGCGACTGAGCGGCGCGCGCCGGGTTGGACTGCGTTAACGCACTTCCTTTGTAATGGAGGTGCTAGGTCTGCTTCCGGCCGCGTACGCAACGTGCAGGTGTGCTCAGGGCGATGGGCCCAGACCCCTGTGCGCTTAGGTTTAGACCGGTGTGCTGGCCTCTTCGTTGAGCCTAGGTGGGGCTGCGACGTGTTGATCTTCCGCGGCCGGGCATGACCCAGGAAAGTGTGTCCGGCCAAATGGGATCAAGCGTGCTGGGTAAGTTGGTGCACCCCTGCAGGGAAGTTAATCTATTCGAATAGCCGTGATCTTCGGTAACAAGACGACTTGGAGTTGTACCTTGACCTTATGACAACTAGAACCGGATACTTAATAAAACACACCCTTCCAAGTTCCACAGACAACCCGGTGATCGCTTTTCCACAGGGCGATGAGGGGAGGATCGCCGGGTAGGATTATGCTATGCGATGCTACTGGAGATGCTACTTGGAGATGCTACTTGGAGATGCTACTTGGAGGACTTCAATCTACTCTCTTCTACATGCTGCAAGACGGAGGCCGCCAGAAGCGTAGTCTTCGACAGGATTAGCTATCCCCCTCTTATTCTGGCATTCTGCAGTTCAGTCCGCCGATATGGCCCTTTACACATATACCCATGCATATGTAGTGTAGCTCCTTGCTTGCGAGTACTTTGGATGAGTACTCACGGTTGCTTTTATCCCTCTTTTCCCCTTTCCCTTCTACCTGGTTGGCAACCAGATGCTGGAGCCCTGGAGCCAGACGCCACCGTCGACGATGATTCCTACTACATTGGAGGTGCCTACTGCTACGTGCAGGCGGCTGACGACGACCATGAGTAGTTTAGGAGGATCCCAGGTAGGAGGCCTGCGCCTCTTTCGATCTGTATCCTAGTTTGTGCTAGCCTTCTTAAGGCAGACTTGTTTAACTTATGTCTGTACTCAGATATTGTTGCTTCCGCTGACTCGTCTATGATCGAGCACTTGTATTCGAGCCCTCGAGGCCCCTGGCTTGTATTATGATGCTTGTATGACTTATTTTTAATTGTAGAGTTGTGTTGTGATATCTTCCCGTGAGTCCCTGATCTTGATCGTACACGTTTGCGTGTATGATTAGTGTACGATTGAATTGGGGGCGTCACAGCCGCGAGCTCACTTTCGGCGAGCTCCGACCACCCCGTGACCTGCCCCTGCCTCCGCTGGATGCGTGGGAGCGTGGGCTACCTCCAGGTGCCCTCAGCGCACCCAGCTGTGGCCCCTGCCGCCACTCTGGCGAGCCACTGCCGCTTTGGGTCGTCGCCGTCATCTAACCGCCGGCGAATCAACTAACCCCGGTGGGCCCACGCGTCAGTGTTGACTACGCTGACATGGTTGTTGACCTGGCCCACCTGTCTGTGACCGTAGGCAGCACTGGCTCACTAACTGGCGGGCCACACGCGTCAGGTTTGACCTGGACCGGGTCTGTTGACCTGGTGAGGTCAGCATGACGCAATGCTGACGCAGTAATTGTTTTCTGGATTTAAAATAATTCAGGAAATTCCAGAAAATAGTCTAAACTTCTAAAAAATCATATAAAATCAACCGTAACTCCAAATGAAACAAATTATATATGAAAAATGATCAGAAAAATCCAATCTATCCATTTGTACCATTTTCATGCATGTTAGAACAACCTATAGCTGCTGTTTAGCACAAGTCATATAAATGGCATTTAAACCTTCACATATGGAGTTTGAATTTGAATCTGGGATTCAAACCAACTCCATTTAACCTGCTGCTAGTTGCATTCGGTCAAACCACATCATATTGCCATGTCATGATCATGCATCATATTGTGCATTGCATTGATTGTGTTCTTCCTTGTTTGTCGGTGTTTGTTCCCTCTCGATAGACGTGACTCCAACGATGTGATCGATGACACAAATGAAGAAATATACTATCTTCAGAAGTGCCAGGCAAGCAAAACCCCCTTGTTCATTTCGATACAATCCTACTCTCTCGCTCCTGCTCTCTTTTACTGCATTAGGACAACAACGATTCATCTGTTACTGAACCCCTTTATTCTTTGCATGACCTGTCATTGCCACAGTAAATAGACGAAACCCACTAGCATGAGTAGGAGTTGTTTGAGCCCTATTGTGCCTACTCATTCATGCTTGTATGTCATGCCTGCTACTGCTTAGAGTTGAGTCAGGTCTAATTCATCGGGGGTGAATCAGAGGTGTGTGAACATGTCCTACTGTGTGTGAGCTAAGTGTGTGAACGCGATTTGGTAAAGGTAGCGGTGAGAGGCCATGTAGGAGTACATGGTGGGTTGTCTCATTGCAGCCGTCCTCAGGAACTGAGTTCTGTGTTTGTGATCCATGAAACAGATACTACCACGCATCGGGGCCGAAACCAATGGACCCTCTCAGCTTCTTAATCACCCTTGTCCTTTGTCCAGGAGTTGCAAGTAGTTTCTGGTGTTTGTAGTATGCTGGAGGCCGTGGGCAGCGCTGACCGGAGGGATGGGCTGTGATGCGGTAGGCATGTGGCCGGGTATACCGGGCGCCCATTTGGTGTCACGGAACCCTGTACACATCGTTCGGGGCCGTATGTGGAAACCTTGGCCGGACTCCCTGCGGATGGAACCTAGATAGGCGATAAACCTGGACTAGAGACTTGAGTGTTTAGGTAGGTCATGGCTGACACCATCGTTGGGCTTCCGCTTGAAGGTTGCCAAGTACATGTCGTGTAAACGGCGGTAAGTGGTGAGAGTGTGTGTGAAGAAGTACACCCCTGCAGGGTTAACATCATCTATTCGAATAGCCGTGTCCGCGGAAAAGGACTTCTAGGTTGCCTATACAGTTCATAGACAAGTGAAAGTGGATACTCTAAAATGCGCAAGATAAGTGTGAGTGCTATGGATGGCGTTCTCGTAGGGAGACGGGAACGGATCCATAGTGGTGTATTGGTTGGTGAATATGTGGACTTGTGTGCGCCACCTCAAGAGTCGCTTGCAGTCGTAGTTCAGGATAGACACCGTGTAAAAGCTGGCTTGCTGCAGTTAAACTCCACCATCCCCTTTGTTGATAATGATGCATATGTAGATAATTCTGATGTAAGTCTTGCTGGGTACATTTGTATTCACGTTTCCCTATTTTATGTTTTTGCAGAGAGACTTCAGTCTCACTGGTAGTTCCACGTGGACTTCGACGTTTAGCTTGTTACCTCAGCTACGATCTTGTGCCCTCGGCAGGATCTGGTAGATAGTCAGGCTTCTCAGCCTTTTTCATTTATAGATGTCTGTACCCAGACATGTTAAGCTTCCGCTTGTGCTTTGACTTGTATGCTCTGAATGTTGGGTCGTGAGACCCATGTTTGTAATATCTCGCTCCTCGGAGCCTATCGAATAAATACTTGAGTCGTAGAGTCATGTTGTGATGCCATGTTGTATTTGCACATATCGAGCATATTGTGTGTATGTTATTGAAATGCTTGGTATGTGTGGGATCTGACTATCTAGTTGTTTATCCTTAGTAGCCTCTCTTACCGGGAAATGTCTCCTAGTGCTTTCACTAAGCCTTGGTAGCTTGCTACTGCTCCGGAACACTTAGGCTGGCCGGCATGTGTCCTTCTTTGTTCTTGTGTCTGTCCCTACGGGGAAATGTCACGCGATGAATACTGGAGTCCTGTTAGCCCGCTACAGCCCGGTTTACCGGAGTCCTGCTAGCCCAGTGCAACAGCCTGGATTCACTCGCTGATGACCGACACGTTCGATGCTGGGTCATGTATGCCTGTCCCTGTAAGTTAGTGCCACTTTGGGTTCACGACTAGCCATGTCAGCTCGGGCTCCTTGTCATATGGATGCTAGCGACACTATCATATACGTGTGCCAAAAGGCGCAAACGGTCCCGGGCAAGGTAAGGCGACACCCGTGGGAATACCGTGCGTGAGGCCGCAAAGTGATATGAGGTGTTACATGCTAGATCGATGTGCCATTGAGTCAGGGTCCTGACATCCTGTTTGTTGCATGTTTTATGTTTCGTAGAAACCCCATATCAAATGGAGTCCAAACGGGATAAAAATGGACGGAGAATATTTTTGGAATATTTGGGAAATATGGGAGGAAGAATCAACGCGAGACGGTGCCCGAGGTGGCCACGAGGCAAGGGGGCGCGCCTGCCTACCCTGGGCGCGCCCCTGACCCTCGTGGGCCCCTCGTAAGGCGGTTGCTGCTATTCTTTTGCCGCAAGAAAGCTAATTTTCGGAAAAAAAATCCTGGCGAATGTTTCAATCCAATTAGAGTTACGGATCTCCGGATATAAAAGAAACGGTGCCAGGGCAGAATCAGAGAACACAGAAACAGAGAGAGATAGAGTGACAGATCCAATCTCAGAGGGGCTCTCGCCTCTCCCGCACCATGGGAGCCAAGGACCAGACGGGAAACCCTTCTCCCATCTAGGGAGAAGGTCAAGGAAGAAGAAGAAGAAGGGGTGCTCTCTCCCCCTTGCTTCCGGTGGCGCCGGAACGCCGCCGGGGGCCATTGTCATCACCGCGATCTTCACCAACACCTCCACCATCTTCACCAACATCTCCATCACCTTCCCCCATCTATATTCAGCGGTCCACTCTCCCGCAACCCGTTGTACCCTCTCCTTAAACATGGTGCTTTATTCTTCACATTATTATCCAATGATGTGTTGCCATCCTATGATGTCTGAGTAGATTTTCGTTGTCCTACCGGTGATTGATGAATTGCTATGATTGGTTTAATTTGCTTGTGGTTATGTTGATGTCCTATTGTGCCCTCCGTGTCGCGCAAGCGTGAGGGATTCCCGTTGTAGCGTGTTGCAATATGTTCATGATTCGCTTATAGTGGGTTGCTTGAGTGACAGAAGCATAAACCTGAGTAAGGGGGTTGTGGCGTATGGGATGAAGGGGACATGATATGTTAATGCTATGGTTGGGTTTTACCTTAATGACCTTTAGTAGTTTTGGATGCTTGCTAGAGTTCCAACCATAAGTGCATATGATCCAAGAAGAGAAAGTATGTTAGCTTATGCCTCTCCCACATAAAACTTGCTATCGGTCTAGTAAAGTAGTCAATTGCTTAGGGACAATTTCACAACTCCTATCACCACTTTTCCACACTCGCTATATTTACTTTATTGCTTCTTTATCTAAACAGCCCCTACTTTTTATTTACGTGTTCTTTATTATCTTGCAAACCTATCCAACAACACCTACAAAGTACTTCTAGTTTCATACTTGTTCTAGGTAAAGCGAACACTAAGTGTGCGTAGAGTCGTATCAGTGTCAGATAGGACTTGAGAGAATATTTGTTCTACCTTTAGCTCCTCGTTGGGTTTGACACTCTTACTTATCGAAAGAGGCTACAATTATCCCCTACACTTGTGGGTTATCACTTAGCAATCCTGAGCCTAACATAGAAGTAACTCCCAAAGGTTTGATAATAAAAGGGCAATAGGTTCTACCTCATCATCTACTTCCCAAACCCACATGTGACTCAGATTCTAACCATGCAATGTTTGAGGATTTGGACTAATGCATAAAAATTGGGTAATAAAGGGATATGATCAAAGTGTTACTTGTCTTGCTGATGATCCGCAAAACCTAGAGACTCGTAGTAGCATGCTTTGCACTCCGGGTATTCTATCACAAACAAACAAAAGCATACATAAGCACTCAACTAGAAGCACGGGTAAAACTCAAATAAGAAGATCTAACCAGAAAGTTAAACTGAAGAACTCCAGTTTGCAAAAAGAATCAAATCGAATGGAGCAATGAAACTCAAACTACAAAAGAAACAAGATTCATTTACTAATCTGGACTAAAGTCAAATTTTACAGTACCAAAATCTTGTTCAATTTGGTTGAACAGAAAGAGGGCTTCGAGACGAAGATCTAGGCGCTTGTTTCATCTGATTTGGATAAACGAGCGAAAAGATAAACTAGATCAAAGATCAGGGCAGAAATTGCGATCAAAAAATAATGGCGGAAAAACCCTGGAAAAAAAACGAGACAAACAGGCTAACGAACGAACGTTCGCTGTCAGCGACTAACTGATGAACAACGTTCATTAAAATGAATGTACGGATGAACGTCCTCTAAATAACTAAACCGAAAAACTAAACCGATCTATCTAAAAAAGACTAGATCTAGGGTTTTAAAAAAACGAAAGGTTTTTTGAAAAAAACGAAGAACGGCGCCGGCAGCGTCGATTACCTCCGGCAAGTCTCCGGCGGGGCGGCGCGGTGATACGTCATTTTGCATCATGCTTTTATGACAATATTTATTGCATTATGGGCTGTTATTTCACGTTATGTCATAATACTTATGGCTATTCTCTCTTATTTTACAAGGTTTACATGAAGAGGGAGAATGCCGGCAGCTGGAATTCTGGGCTGGAAAAGGAGCAAATATTGGAGGCCTATTCTGCGCAACTCCAAAAGTCCTGAAACTCCACGGAATGTCTTAAAATAAATAAAGAAAAATCGTCGCCAAAGATGAAGGCCAGGGGGCCCACACCCTGCACACGAGGGTGGGGGCGCCCCCCTTGGGCGTGCCCCCTACCTCGTGGGCCCCCTGGTGGCTCTCCGATGCCCGTCTTCTCCTATATGAAGTCTTTTGATGAGAAAAAAAATAGCAAGCAACCTTTTGGGACGAGACTCCGCCGCCACGAGGCGGAACCTTGGCGAAACCAATCTAGGGCTCCGGCAGAGCTGTTCTGCAGGGGACACTTCCCTCCAGGAGGGGGAAATCATCATCATCGCCATCACCAACACTCCTCTCATCGGGAGAGGGTAATCTCCATCAACATCTTCACCAGCACCATCTCATCTCCAAACCCTAGTTCATCTCTTGTATCCAATTCTTGTCTCCAAGTCCGGGATTGGTGCTAGTAGGTTGCTAGTAGTGTTGATTACTCCTTGTAGTTGATGCTAGTTGGTTTATTTGGTGGAAGATCATATGTTCAGATCCTTTATGCACATTATTACCCCTCTGATTATGAACATGAATATGCTTTGTGAGTAGTTACGTTTGTTCCTGAGGACAAGGGAGAAGTCTTGCTATTAGTAGTCATGTGAATTTGGTATTCGTTCGATATTTTGATAAGATGTATGTTGTCTAGCCTCTAGTGGTGTTATGTGAACGTCGACTACATAACACTTCACCATTATTTGGGCCTAGAGGAAGGAATTGGGAAGTAATAAGTAGATGATGGGTTGCTAGAGTGATAGAAGCTTAAACCCTAGTTTATGCGTTGCTTCGTAAGGGGCTGATTTGGATCCATATGTTTCAAGCTATGGTTAGGTTTACCTTAATACTTTTTTTGTAGTTGCGGATGCTTGCAATAGAGGTTAATCATAAGTGGGATGCTTGTCCAAGTAAGGGAAGTACCCAAGCACCGGTCCACCCACATATCAAATTATCAAAGTACCGAACGCGAATCATATGAGCGTGATGAAAACTAGCTTGACGATATTCCCATGTGTCCTTGGGACCGCTTTTCCTATTATAAGAGTTTGTCCAGGCTTGTCCTTTGCTACAAAAAGGATTGGGCCACCTTGCTGTACTTTATTTACTTTTGTTACTTGTTGCTCGTTACAATTTATCTTATCACAAAACTATCTGTTACCACTTATTTCAGTACTTGCAGAAAATACCTTGCTGAAAACTGCTTATCATTTCCTTTTACTCCTCGTTGGGTTCGACACTCTTACTTATCGAAAGGACTACGATAGATCCCCTATACTTGTGGGTCATCACGCGGCGGCGTGGGGCATCGGCGGGGTGGCGGCAAGGGGCAGCGACGGCGGCGTCGAGCGGCGGCGGCGGCTACAGGTGGTGGAGAGGGCGGCGGGGCGGCGGCTTAAATAGGGGGAGTCAGGGCGGAGGCCGACTTGGGGGAGGGGCAGCCAGCGGCGGCTTTGAGACGGACTCCAAGAGGAGTCTGCCGCGAGCATGGCAGGGAAGGCGGCGGCGCTAGGCGGGCTGGCCTGCTCGGCTAGGCTTCGGCCCAGTCGGGCGGGAACTTTTTTAAAAATATATATAATTCTGCCGAACTGAAAAAAATCCTAGAAAATATTAAAAAATCTATAAATGCCAAAACTAATTTTCACCGTCTAAATGAAATATTTAGAACAAAGTGAACATTTTTTTGGCCTAAAATGCAATTTTTGAAAACGTGCAACTTTTCTAATTAAAATAAAATAGTAATAAAAATCCAAATAAAATAAATAATTGATTTTAACATTTTTCCTCCAGTATTTCTTTTATTTTGGAGAAGTCATTCTATCCCCTCTCTTTTATTTTAACGTTGGAAATATTTGGAGGCAAAAATGATTAAAACTAAAATGATCCTCTTTTCAATATTTGAGAAAACTCAAATATGAAAATGAACGAAATCCCCAACTCTCTCTGTGGGTCCTTGAGTTGCTTAGAATTTCTAGGATCAACCAAAATGCAATAAAATATGATATGCAGTGATGACCTATGTATAACATTCCAAATTGAAAATTTGGGATGTTACAAACCTACCCCCCTTAAGATGAACCTTGTCCTCGAGATTCGAGTTGGCTAGAAAATAGGTGCGGGTGGTCCCTCCATAGGACTTCCTCTCGTTCCCAGGTGGTTTCATCCTCGGTATGGTGGCTCCACTGAACTTTGCAAAACTTGATAACATTGTTGCATTTGACTCAGCTAGCAAACTCGAGAATCTTCATTGGTTTTTCCTCGTAGGTCAAATCATTATCTAGCTGAATCGCTTCTAGTGGCACTGTATCTCTCAGAGGAATATCGGCCATCTCTGCATGGCACTTCTTCAACTGGGAAACATGAAACACATCGTGAACTCCTGACAGTCCTTCTGGCAATTCCAGCTTGTAAGCAACTTCTCCCGTACGTTCCAAAACTTTGTATGGTCCCACAAAACATGGTGCTAACTTTCCTTTAACTCCAAAATGCTTAACTCCTGAAGTGGGGACACAGGAAGATATACTCTGTCTCCGACTTCGTAAACTGTCTCCTTGCGTTTAAAATCTGCATAACTCTTCTGCCTGGACTGGGCTACCTTAAGTCGGTCATGAATCAGTTTAACTTTCTCTTCAGACTCCTTAATCAAATATGGTCCAAACAACTGATAGACTCTAACTTCATCCACAATAGCGGTGTCCTTCACCTCCTTCCGTACAAAGCTTCGAAAGGGGCCGTCTTCAAACTGGCTTGAGAACTGTTGTTATAAGGGAACTCTGCATACGGCAAATTGTCGTCCCAACTAGATCCATAATCTAGCGCACAAGCTCTCAACATGTCCTCCAGAATCTGATTGACTCTCTCGGTCTGTCCATCTGTCTGTGGATGAAAGGTGTACTAAACTCTAGCCTGGTACCCAAAGTTTCATCCAACTAATTCCAGAACTATGAGGTAAACTGGGTTCCTCTGTCTGATACAATGGTCCTCGGAACTCCATGCAGACATACGATCTTGGTCATGTATATCTTTGCCAACTTCGCACTAGTATAGGTGGTCTTCACTGGGATGAAATGAGCTACTTTCGTCAATCGATCGACTATAACCCATATCGAGTCATAGCCTGAACGAGTCCTGGGCAATCCCGTGATAAAGTCCACGCCCAGCTTGTCCCACTTCCATTCGGGTATTGGCAATGGTTATAGCAATCCTGCTGGCTTCTGATGCTCTGCCTTCACTCTCTGACATACATCACATACTGCTACGTACTCGGCAATATCCTTCTTCATTTCGGTCCACCAGAAACTTTCCTTCAAATCCAGATACATATTGGTGTTTCTTGGGTGAATCGAATACGGCGAATCATGGGCCTCCTGCAGAATCAACTTCCTGATCTCTGGGTCATTAGGCACATATACGCGATCCTCAAACCATAAAGTATCATGCTCATCCTCACAAAATCCTTTAGCCTTCCCTTTACTCATCCTTTCCTTTATCTCGCCAATCTCCTTGTCAGTCTTCTAGGCTTCTCTGATCTTATCCATCAAAGTAGAATGGATTTCCAATGTTGCTACATAACCTCTCGGAACTATTTCCAAACATAGCTCACAAAGATCCTCTGCTAACTCCTTGGGTAAATCTCCGGTCATGAGCGTATTAACATAACTCTTGCGATTCAACGCATCTACTACTACATTAGCTTTTCCAGGATGATAGTGCAACTTCATATCATAATCCTTAATGAGCTCCAACCATCTCCTTTGCCTGAGGTTCAACTACTTCTGCGTGAAGATATATTTAAAACTCTTGTGATCCATGTACACTTCACAATGGTTTCCGATGAGAAAATGTCTCCATGCCTTCAACGCATGCACTACGGCTGCTAACTCCAAATCATATGTAGCATAATTTTGCTCACGAGGTTTAAGCTGTCGTGAGGCATATGAAACAACTCTTCCCTCCTGCATAAGCACTGCTCCAAGTCCTCGACGTGAAGTGTCGCAATACACTTGATAATCCTTGCATTGATCTGGAAGAATCAACACTGGGGTTGTAACCAAACGTTTCTTAAACTCCTAGAAACTAGCCTCACACTCCTCAGTCCATCTGAACTTGGTGTCTTTCTTCAACAATTCTGTCATGGGTTTTGCAATCCTGGAGAAATTCTCAAAGAACCTCCGATAATATCCTGCGAGTCCAAGAAAACTCTAGATCTCCCCTACTGACGTGGGTGCCACCCATTTAGTCAGAGAAGCAACCTTGGTGGGGTCTACTGCTATTCCTGCTCTGGATATAACATGTCTGAGGAATCCCACTTCCTTCAACCAAAACTCACACTTGCTGAACTTGGCATATAACTGATGTTCCCTGAGCTTCTCGAGAACCTAATGAAATGCTCCTTATGCTCCTCTTCATTCTTTGAGTAGACCAATATATCATCACTGAACACCATGACGAACTTATCCAGAAACTCCATAAACACCTTGTTCATCATGTTCATGAAATAGGCAGGCGCATTAGTCAGACCAAATGACATAATGGTATACTCATATAGCCCGTACCCTATCTTAGGTATATCCTGCTCTCGAACCTTCAGCTGATGGTATCCTGATCGCAGGTCGATCTTGGAAAATACTTTAGCTCCTTGCAATTGGTCAAACAAATCATTGATCATCGGCAGTGGGTACTTGTTCTTGATCGTCACTTCATTCAACGCATGATAATCAACAACCATCCTCAATGATCCATCCTTCTTCTCCACTAGAAGTACTGGGGATCCCCAAGGTGAGGAACTTGGGCGAATATAACCTTTATCCAGTAACTCCTTAATATGCTTCTTAATTTCCTCCAAATCCTGTGCGGGCATCCGATACCGTCTCTTTGATATTGGCTCGGTGCCTGGCAAAAGCTCAATCAAAAACTCAATGTCTCTATCCCGTGGCATGCCTGGCAACTCTTCTGGAAATACATCAGGGAAATCCTTCACCACTGGTACTTCCTCCTGTACAACTCTTGATAAGGAATTCACTTGAGTCCTCCTCAGCATATGCTGGGATACATACTTGATCCTTGTCCCTTCTAGGGTGGTGAGCATAATCGACTTACCGGTGCAATCGATGTTTCCTCCATACATCGATAGCCAATCCAAACCCAAAATCACATCCAACCCTTGTGACTCCAAAATTATCAGATCTGAGGGGAAAACATGCCTACCTATGGTCAATGGCATCTAAAAACATCCTTGGCTTGCCATATGCTTCGCTCCTAGCGAGCTTACTAACATAGGTGTCCTAAGAACTTTGGTGGGCAACTTATACTTATCCACAAATCCCCTTGATATGTATGAATGTTATGCACCAGTATCAAAAAGAACGATTGCAGTAAATGACTTAACCAAAAACTTACCTATAACTGCATCTGGCTGCTCTTCAACCTCCTCCACGCTAATGTGATTCACTTGTCCCCTGTTGAAAGGGTTGGACTTCTTCCCAGAGCTTCCATTGCCATTTCCATTCTTTGCTTCAGAACACTCCGTGGCGTAATGTCCATTCTTCCCGCAATTGAAACAAGTAATGTGACTTAGATCCTTCTTGGCGGGTGTTGCTGGGTTGGAACGGTTCTGGCCGTTGCTTCCTCCATTGCCATTCCCATTCTTGGGGCCACTATGGTTATGCGAACTTCCTCCATTGGAATTATGGCCTCCATGGTTATGGTGAATGTGTCCTCCCGAGTTCGGGGTAAAAGGGGGTCTCTGCAGAGCTCCTGAATTCTACTTCCCTTGTCCATACTTCCTCTTGAGGCTATCTATCTGCTGCTGTTTCCCTTCAATCATAAGAGCTCTTCTACCAACTCCTGGGAGTTGTTGAATGTTGCCACCATCAACTGCATGCTCAGCTCATCATTCAGTCCTTCCAGAAACTTCTCCTTCTTAGCAGCATCTGTAGCTACGTCATCAGGGGCATAACGTGCTAACTTACTAAACTCATCCACATACTGCCCCACTGTGTGTCCTCCTTGGCGCAAGTTGCGAAACTCGTGCTTATTCATGTTCATAGCTCCTGCTGAAACATGGGCAGTGTGAAAAGCCTACTGAAACTGGTCCCATGTAACAGTGTCAATGGGGTAAGTGGCTATGAAATTCTCCCACCATGATGTTGCAGGTCCATCAAGCTGATGTGCGGCAAAATGCACTCTCTCCGCATATGTGCATCCTGCAGTGGTCAGCTCCCTTCCAATCTTGCGGAGCCAATCATCTGCAACAATCGGCTCGGTGCTACCAAAGAACACCAGCGGATTCAGCCTTAGGAAACGAGCTAAGTGATCAACAGGTGGTGGTGGTGGTGGGTTGTTATTGTTGTTGCCTTGGTTCTGATTCTGAACTAGTAGCTGCATCAAGGTGTTCTCCTGCTGGATCAACTGAGTGAGCTCCATGGGAAAGCAAATCCATTGTCACGTCTCGGAGACATCTGATGGGTTTAGAAAGGTTGAGAAAACAGAATAGAATGAGGTCTAAAGGGAAAACACTACCCATATGCACATGAGACAAACACAAACATATCACTTCGATTATTTCAAACAAGGGCATACAATCGGTCTAACTATCATTACAGAAGTGCTCGGACTATACTATTTACATGGGGGAAATACTACTACTGTTATGGTGGTCGACTAGAAGTTTTAATCGATGGAAGACTCCATGATATCTGCTCCAGCTTCATCAACATAGTCATCATCGCTGTCGTCGGGGTCTGAGTCAGTATCGTCGATTATGTTGTAGTCCTCCGAACGAATGTCCTTGCAATCGTCGTCATCTCCTCCTGGCGCGGGGTCTCCCATGAATACTCCTAGCTTCCTCGCCAGGCTGTCATTCTTCTCCACTAGTATCATCATTTCCTCCTCATATCCATCACGTGTGGACTTGAGTTCTTCCTCCAGCTCCGAAATCCTGGTCATTGCCTTCTTCAGATCTATCATGCCTACGCACATCTGGTTCTCCTGGCGACGAATGTGCTGGTTTAACTCCTGGATGAAAGCTGCAATGGACCTATCTCTCCTGGCGACCATTTGTGTAGCTTCTCAGTTCATTCTTGTATTTGTAAGTTAGCCACCATACATGCTTAGTCACTTGCTGCAACCTCACCACTTATCCATTCCTTACCCATTAAGCTTTGCTAGTCTTGATACCCATGGTAATGGGATTGCTGAGTCCTCGTGGCTCACAGTTTACTACAACAATAGTTGCAGGTGCAGGTAATGCGATGATCATGATGTGAGAGTGATGCTTGCTTGTCTTGAGTTCTTCTTCTGCTTCGTCATTTAGGGATAAGTTCCTGGTCGGCAGCCTAGGTTAGCAGGATGGATGTCGTTTGAGTTTCTGTTTGTGTTTCATCCATAGTCAGATGTTGCTCTTATGTATGATGATGTTGTATTCGTGTGGCATCGTATGCCTCTTGTATGTATCCCCAACTATTATGTAATGGTACGATGTAATGATATCCACCTTGCAAAAGCGTCTCCAATATGCGCTTCTATCCTTGGTGGGACCTTCGAGTTCCTTTAGGATAGGGTTGCATATTGGGCGTGACAAGTTGGTATCAGAGCCTCGACCAACCATAGGAGCCCCCTTGATTGTTCTTAGCATGGCCGTTATCGAGTCTAGAAGAAAAATATTTTCAGAGTCTAGTTATATCAGAGAGTAGGAATTCTTTTTACTCCTCAGCTCCTTCATCGCTCTAGTGAGGAATCTTGAGGTAGGTGTTTTGAATTACTCCTCTTCCCCTTCAAACTTTCTTTAGGATCATGCGGTTGGTTTTCTGATCGTCGGTTCTCATCTCTTTTCATCCAGTGCATTTCTCGTCAAGTTGACTCGAGCCTCTTCATCTTTGCCAAGTTCAATCCTGAGTTGTTTTATTTTCCCACCTGCCCACCCTTTTTCTTCTCAGAGTTGGAGTCCCTAATCGAGTATCCATCCTATTCATGTGAAGTCTTTGCATTCTTTCCTCAATTATTTCAACCGGTGTCTTTTCTATTCAAGTTATTCATCGGTTCCCCCTTCCAAGTTGCCTTTGTTTTTCCCGCCTTCCCACCCTCTTATTCCCGGAGCCTGATTCTGTTTCGAGCATCAATTTCATTCGTGGAACTCTTCAGTATTTCCTCAATCATTTCAACCGGTGAAGTCTCATCTCGTTTGACATTCTTCATCTCTTTTTCTTTTTTGGTGGATTCAATTCAAGTTTTTCGGGTTGATCATATTCTTTTCCTTGGATCAAGTGTTCCCCTTGCACGTTCGCCTCTCGCCAGTTTATCCTTCCGGAGTACCGAAGACATCTTGGGAGATTCATCTGTGTTCCAATTAATTCAAGGTTGTCACCTCATCCAAGTCTTTCAATTGTTTCGGTGCACCATCTATCTCTTTCGCAATCCTTTTCAACGGTGTTTTCTTTTTAGCGGGCCCTAACCCACAGGTTTATTCCCAGGATCTTACCTGACTCTTCTAATTATTCCGGAGCCATTCCTAATTCTTTTCAGAGTTTGACGTAAGAATGAATTCCATCAGTCACATGCCTTCTTCAAGATCGCTTTCGAATTCTTTTCAACTTTGGTTCAACTTTTCCTCTTTTCATTCTCCCGGAATATCTCAGTAATTTTGGTGGTGTTTCTCATCATCATTTGAAGACCGAAGAATAGTTTCTCCTAAATCTTGCCCGTTCTCTCGAAGATTCGTGGTTCTAGCTTCATGTTATCCTCTCGAATTATTCCATTTGTCGAATATTCTTTTCTTACCCATTCAGAGTATGTCAGGAGTTATTTTTCCATTTCTTTTCACCGGAGGCCATCATTCCAGAAGAATTCTTCGTCCTCACATTTCAGCTACCGTTATCCAATTATCCCGGCGCTTCATTCAAGTGTTCTTTAATCAGCCCGTGATCTCTTTGTTCTTTTGCATCTAATTCCCTCAAGCATATTTGTTCCTTTACTTCTTCTCGGTGATTCATTCTCTTTAATCAGTCATTTTCGAATTCTTACGATGGCTCCTTCAACATTCCTCTCCCTTTTTCGTCATATCAATTCATTCGTTCTTTCCAACCCTATCGGTGGTTCATTGAAGACCTTCCTCAAGGTTGCGCCATATTCCCCCTAATCCTTTTCAACAAGAATAAGTAGTATGCAAAATCCGTTTCTTGTCATCAATTTAATTTGATGAGGATAAGCATAAAATAATTCTTATTCTTCTTTCAAGCTGATTAAACCCTTCCTTCATAGTATGTTCATGTTGAGTAAATTCTAGCCCCAAGTGTTTCATCTTTTCTTTCCGGAGTTCGAATTTCCTCGGTCATCTTGTTGGAACCTCCATTGAAATCACCACAAGGCTTTAATCTTATTCTTATCATCCTTCAATTCTATCTCATCATCCTTTTGTCACCGAAGTTCTTCGTGGTGGTTCTTCATGATTTAATTCATTCTTCAAGAGTTCATCAAGAATTTCGTTGGAGGAGTTCAAGTATCTTTTCTTCTCGTGTCTCGAAGTGCAAATAATTCTCCGTTTTCTTCTGAAGTGGAGTTTTGCATTTCTTCGTTCTTCCCAGATATCCAGACATTTGATTGGGGCATAATTTCACCTCAAGTTTTGAGATGTTTTGATAAGTCCACAACAAGCTTATTCTTTTGTTGTTGATTTCTCAACAACTCCGTTCTACCTTCCTCTAAGGATGTTATCTAATTCATTCATGGTGGAAGTTCTTGTTCTTTCATCCGTTCTTTTCATTCCATTCTTTCCATTCTTCCGGAGGCATTTCATTGTTCATCTCGTCAAGGGTCATCCCATCTGGCGAATTTCATGTTCTATTCCTTCCATTTTCAGTCGGAGTGCTGCCCAAATTCTTATGTTATTATTCCTTTTCTATCTTGTTCTAACCGGAGTGGTTTCAGAGTCCATCTTATTCCTTCAACATTCATTCTCGTCATATTCGCCATTCATCTTTTCTACACAAGTGCTCTCGACTTTGTTCTTCTTCTCTCTTGTGTTCGTATTTCACCTCTTCCTCTTTCTCTTCCGTCTCGTTCCTAAGATCTCGGGATGAGATCTCTTGTTAGTGGAGGAGAGTTGTAACGCCCCAAAACCGATGCGTCAGGTGTCCTCCAGTTATTCGCCATCGTTGCCATGCCATTTTCTTGCGTGTTGCATTTTGCCATGTCATCATCTACATGTTTTTTCAAAATTTGCATCCGTTCGGGTTCCCTCGGTTCTCTCCGTTGTCCGTTCTAAGCCCAACCACACTTGCATGGACCCGTTGCACCTCTCAGTCCTCGTTTTGTGTGCCGCAGAAAAATGTTCTCGAAATGGGCCGAGATTTGCCGAGTGGCCTTGGTATATCGCCAGTAGACCGCCCCATCCGTGTTTTTCGTGGACTCGTTCTTCTTCCTAGCGGGATGTCAGGCAAGATGACCGTTACCCTCGATCTCACTACTATTATTGTTGTGCTAGTTGCTTCGTTCTATCGCCATGTTGCGCTACGTATACTTGTTTATCAAGCCTCCCAAATTGTGATGTCAGCCTCTAACCTTTTCACCCTTCCTAGCAAACCATTGTTTGGCTATGTTACAGCTTTTGGTCAGCCCCTCTTATAGCGTTGTTAGTTGTAGGTGAAGTTGAAGATTGCTCCATGTTGGAACAGGATTATGTTGGGATATCACAATATCTATTATTTTAATTAATGCATCTATATACTTGGTAAAGGGTGGAAGTCTCAGCCTTATGACTGGTGTTTTGTTCCACTCTTGCCGCCTTAGTTTCCATCATACCGGTGTTATGTTCCTTGATTTTGCGTTCCTTATGCAGCTGGGTTTATGGGAACCCCTTCACAGTTTGCTTTGAATAAAACTCCTCCAGCAAGGCCCAACCTTGTTTTTACATTTGCCTAACAACCTATAACCTTTCCCTCGGGAGTAATTAACCCGAGGGTCATCTTTATTTTAAACCCCCCCACCCCGGGCCAGTGCTTCTCTAAGTGTTGGTCCGAACTAGAGCCACTTGCAGCGCCACCTCAGGGAAACTTGAGGGATGGTTTTAGCTGTACATAGTGTTCATCCGGTGTGCCCTGAGAACGAGATATGTGCAGCTCCTATCGGGATTTATCGGCACATCCGAGCGGTCTTGCTGGTCTTGTTTTATCATTGCTGAAATGTCTTGTAACCGGGATTCCGAGGTTGATCGGGTCTTCCTGGGAGAAGGAATATCCTTCGTTGATCGTGACAGCTTATAATGGGCTTAGTTGGGACACCCCTGCAGGGTTTAAACTTTTGAGAGCCGTGCCCGCGGTTATGTGGCAGATGGGAATTTGTTAATATCTGGTTGTAGGGAACTTGGCATTTGACTTAATTAAAACGCATCAACCACGTGTGTATCCATGATGGTCTCTTCTCAGCGGAGTCCGGGAACTGAACAAGGTTTGGGTTATGTTTGGACGTAAGTAGTTTCAGGATCACTTCTTGATCATTACTAGTTTGCGACCGTTTGCGTAGCTTCTCATCTCATTCTTGTATTCTTAAGTTAGCCACCATACATGCTTAGTCACTTGCTGCAACCTCACCACTTATCCATTCCTTACCCATTAAGCTTTGCTAGTCTTGATACCCATGGTAATGGGACTGCTGAGTCCTCATGGATCATAGTTTACTACAACAACAGTTGCAGGTGCAGGTAATGTGATGATCATGACGTGAGAGCGATGCTTGCTTGTCTTGAGTTCTTCTTCTGCTTCATCGTTTAGGGGATAGGTTCCTGGTCGGAAGCTTGGGTTAGCAGGGTGGATGTCATTTGAGTTTCTGTTTGTGTTTCATCCGTAGTCAGATGTTGCTCTTATGTATGATGATGTTGTATTCGTGTGGCATCTATGTCTCTTGTATGTATCCCCAACTATTATGTAATGGTACGATGTAATGATATCCACCTTGCAAAAGCGTCTCCAATATGTGCTTCTATCCTTGGTTGGACCTTCGAGTTCCTTTACAATAGGGTGGCATATTGGGCGTGACAGCAAGGGAGGACCTTGCTCTGATACCAATTGAAAGTGCTAGTATTCGACTAGAGGGGGGGTGAATAGGCGATTTTTATGAAAGTCTTCAAAACATTGGTGCTTTGAAGACAAACAATAGAAATGAACCTATTGATATGCAGCGGAAGGTAGACTACACTAGACAAGCCATAGTCAAGTAAGCAATGTAGTGAAAGCACGAAGACTATCAGCAGCTAGGTAGTATGGATCAGGATGGAAGATAGTATGAAGCCAAACAGTAAACAGTCTTCACACAGTGAAGTCAATCAGATCAGGCAAATGGGCAAAGACTTCACGAAGACAAACTGTAAGTAAAGAGAGAGAGGAAGGACAGAACCAGTTGCTCGGAGTGGACAAGGGATTTGTTGGACCAGTTCTAGTTGCTATGACAACTGTATGTTTGGTTAGGAGGCTGAGATTCAACTTAGAAGACCGCGTCTTCACCTTATTCCCCTTGATCTAAGAACACTTAGTCCTCGCCCAATCACTCTGGTAAGTCTTCAAGGGAGACTTCCAAACCTTCACAGACTTCGTTCACCGGCAATCCACAATGACTCTTGGATGCTCAGAATGTGACGCCTAACCGGCTGGAGGATTCACAGTCCTCAAGTGTAATAAGTCTTCAGATCACGCGGACAGAAAGACTTCGGTGATGCCTAACACTCTTTGGCTCTGGGTGTTTTGGGCTTTGTCCTTGCAAGGATTACTCTCTCAAAGGCTTTGGAGGTGGGTTGCTCTCAAAAGACAAAAGTCGTGCACTAACTCTGAGCAGCCACCAATTTTTTATGGTGTAGGGGGTGGGCTATTTATAGCCAGGAGGCAACCCGACCTGATCTTTCCAAAATGACCCTGGGTCACTAAGGAAGTGACATGTGTCCAATGGTCAGATTTCAAACACACGCGGCAGCTTAGCTTGGGCTACAAGTAAAGCTGACTCATCCAGCTCTGGATAAGATATGCTCTCATTGTCTTCGCTCGAAGACATAGGACTTGGTTGAGCATCACATCAATCACTCTGAGTATGTTCACTTGGACCCTACTTAACAGTACGATGGTTCCTATGACTCAACAAAGAAGAAAAGGAAACTACGAAACAACTATGTCTTCGCACACCATAGTTATCATACGATGTCTTCTCTTGTCATAGTCTTCAATGTGAATATCTTCACAGACCACCATTGTCTTCAATGTATTCACACATTTTTAGGGGTCATCTCTGGTAGGTAAACCGAATCAATATGGGACTACTATCTGTGTTATCCTGCAATTCTCATAAACACATTAGTCCCTCAACCAAGTTTGTCGTCAATACTCTAAAACCAACTAGGGGTAGCACTAGATGCACTTACACATACTAGTAGTGACCTCAATGTCACAAAGCTTGGCCGCACGCATGGCACACCTCAGCTGCATATCATCAACATCTGGCTGGTCCTGGAGGCAGCAGCTCATCCGTCTCCCCTCAGACACAGGATCCGGAATACCTCCAAAAGCGATAACCTCCTCCCGAGTCGCCCCGTTTGGGGTAAGGCCTCCTGCCCCACCCCCAACGCACGGCCAGGCTACTACACCCAAAGAGTCACCAAGATCCGCTGGCAAGCGTGGGGTGAGTGAGTGTTGGGCCACCTGCCCACGCTCCCCACCTGCGATCCCGCAAGGATAAGTGAAGGCGGGGGTTGCCTGCCCTCGCTCCCCACCCGACCAGGCTCGTAGGCCGGAGGGAACCATGGCCAACCCTGTCGGCATCAGCTGGTGAGCGGGCGACGCTGCAGGTTCAGCCACCCTGGTCGCCGCAAGAGAAGAGGGAGCCGAGTCCACCTGCCTAGGTCCCCCTTCCAAACCGGTCCTGTCACTGATCGGTAACACAGCCACCTCAGCGGCCGGTCTTGTCGGAGTCCTCACGTGTGGCAAAACAGAAGAAGGGGTGGGAGTATAGTGGACCACCTGCCCATGATCCTCCCTCCCCTCGGTCGAAGTCATCTCAGTGACAGTCACCTCCAAGCACTCATCCAGAGAGCCATCTGCCTCCGCAAAGTCCAGGGGAGGGAGCATGTGTTCTAGCACATCCTCAGACTCCACCCGATCGCTCCACAACCTAGGAGGAGCGGAAGCTGGCTGAAAAGAACCAAATCTCAAAGTGCTCATAGGCACCGAAGTGGAAGGTGCAGTCCCACTCCAGGCAACTGAGGGTTGGAACCCAGTCCATTGGGCAACTCACGCCCAGCATCCTCCCCTCGCGCCTCCGAATTTCCCAATCCATCATTCTTATCATGCATATCACATCAGTCCCTGCCAGAGCCTCGGCGAAAAAATCGGAGTCCTCAAACTCAATGTCAAGGTTATAAACGAGGCCCTTATGAGTCTACTTGACCGCGTCAGGCACAAACTCGATGTCCAGGACACTCACCAGTAGTCGGGCCACCCCGTTAGCTCGGGTAAAGGCCATGTCCACCCTGTCAGTTTTCCCGACCAGAATCCCCAAGCTTGCAGCAACCCGAGCGTCCTGAATCAGCTTCGATGGAGCCCCCAAGAACCGCAACCAGGCCTGAGTGAGAGGCTTGCCTTGTGGCTCCACCTTCTTCCACTCGTGAAACTCAAGAATGCACTCTGTGCCAGGAACTCTACACAACCCAAAACCGAGAAGACGCTCCAAGTCCTCTATAGTAGGGAAGTCAACCTTATACATGTTGGCCTCGAGTCGAATAAGCTCCCACTGAAAATCACCTGGAGCTAAGTCCCTAAGCCTCTGCATAATCTGAGCCTCAGACACATCACCTTTCGTTACTTTAACAATCCCCGTGGTCGTGCTCTGGGCCTCCTCTAGGACCTTCCTTGCACAAGGAGACTCAAAGAACATTAGCTCGGCACAATAGACTCCATAAATAGTAATGTTCGGCATCTGATCACGCAGTATCGGGCACTCTCCCGTGTCATAAGCTGGCTTGAGGCAAGTATCACATAACTCAGTCACACATTCTGCTATAAAGTGTCCTCTCTCGCCACAACAATAATACAACATCTTCTCCTTTTTATGGCCCACTTGGAAGCTCGCTCACCACCTATCTTGTCAGCGGCTCCGATAGTACCCGTCACCAATGGCTCAGTCACAGGAACCTCGGCATTAGCCAGCACCGTCACCGCGTCCATAACCTTGCCGGACAATTCTGATATCAGTTCGGAAGCAGCCACCTCTGAGGACGGCATCGGTTGCGGGCATCGGCTCCGCAACGATAGGCGGTGGAGGTTGGCGGTGACGGTTCCTACCACCGTGACCACCATGATGACCTTGGTATCCACCTCTCTAACGGTGATCTGGGCCAGAAGCCCCCTCAACAAAGCCTCCCGAAGGGCCGTAAAAAGGTCTTTCTGCTGATCCATCACTCTGCCAAGCATAACCACGACCCCCGCCCGTCGACGATGAGCCACGATGTTGGCCCTCGCCGTAAGCGTTGTAGCCATCGTCACCCCACTGTCCCCGAGGTGGTCCATTTCCACCGTGGTTAACTGGAAAACGAGCATGTCCTGCGCCACCATCACCCACATGCTCAGGTTGGGGCTATGGAGCATGCGTATGCACTGTCACAGGCCGTTTTTGTGGCGGCCTTGCCACAAAGTGGAGCGGCAGCGCAGCCCGGGGCTGTTGCCCATGCGCCTATGTGCGAGGCGCCACCGCGGCAGTCCCAGGCGGCGGCCTGGGCCCCTGTGCGTTGCCACGTGCACCGCAGCTAGCGCGGGCGCCGGCACGGCCGACCCAGATGCTGGCGGCCTAGGCTCCAGCCCGCCACCACCGCGACCCACAGCGGCCGGCCCGGTCCTAGCGGCCACGGGTGCTCTCTGACCCGGCGCGCCACCATCGCGAGTAGTTTTGGTTCCACACATTCATGGATCCCCCATCATCGATCCGTCGTATGATCCCTTGTTTTAAAACTTCCAAACCTGCATGAACAGCTCTCCATACTTGTGACGGTTGTGACCCAATTTCTAATTTCAACAAGTCAGACGATGGGAAATACTTTGCCTTCAAAATATTTGCACTCAACGAACTAGGTTCCTGGAGTATCCTCCATCCTTGTTCTGCTAGCATCGCGAGGTTAAAGAGATCAGTGTCCCTAAAACCAAGACGACATCCAACGGTCATCCTACTTCTACAATCTCTTATCTAGTTGCTCTTAGTCCAGCCACCAACACCATCATTGGCAAGAGCGCCTGCATCTGCCTCCCGTGGCCAACTGTGTTGCCGCGTAGGTCTTGTCGCCCCACTGTCAGTGTCAAAACCGATGGATCTCGGGTAGGGGGTCCCGAACTGTGTGTCTACGATTGATGGTAACAGGAGGCGGCGGACATGATGTTTACCCAGGTTTGCGCCCTCTCTATGGAGGTAATACCCTACTTCCTGCTTGATTGATCTTGATGAATATGAGTATTACAAGAGCTGATCTACCACGAGATCGTGATGGCTAAAACCCTAGAAGTCTAGCCTATATGATTATCATTGCCTCTACGGACTAAACCCTCCGGTTTATATAGACACCGGAGGGGGCTAGGGTTGTACAAAGTCGGTTACAGAGAAAGTAATCTTCATATCCGAGCGCCAAGCTTGTCTTCCACGCCAAGGAGAGTCCCATCCGGACACAGGTGAGAGTCTTCTGTCTTGTATCTTCATAGCCCATCTGTCCGGCCTATGTCAATAGGCCGGACGTCCGAGGACCCCTTAATCCAGGACTCCCTCAGTAGCCCCTGAACCAGGCTTCAATGATGAGGTGTCCGACGCGCAAATTGTCCTCGGCATTGCAAGGCGGGTTCCTCCTCCGAATAATCCAAAGCATCCTTTGAACACAGAAAACGTGTCCGGCTCTGCAAAATAAATACCACACACAACCGTAGAGAGTATAATATTTCATAAGTCCAACCCGCTGACAACTTTTTGTAGCGTGACATCACGTCCCCGCCCGGCCATTATTTGAACCGTTTTTTAGCCTATTGCTCCATATTTCGAGATGCGGTTTTATTGGCACGTCTTGTCAAAGTAGAGATCGTGTCCCCTTATTGCGGGATTCTCATCAATACGGGCGTGGGTAACCCACTCATGCCGCCCGCACGGCCCTTGGGGAATAGGCGAGTTTTAAGGCGAGTAGGGAGGCGCTTGATATTCGCTACCTTTATAAAGAGATAAGGATTTACCCCTTTCACCCATGCCTTCTCTCTCTCTTTGCCTCCCCCATTCTCGAGCTCCAGCGCCCAGGTTCTCATCTTTTCCGCCCCAAGAAAGCACTCCAACCATGTCCGGATCCGGAGTGCAGGGCAAGTGGATGGTCTCCTCCGTCAAGGAGAAGGACATCACGAAGCTCCGGGAGGCCGGGTATTTGGCTAAGGAAATCTCTCACCGGCTTCCGGCCAAGGGACAGATTGTCCCTACCCCGGAGCCCCATGAGAGGGTGGTGTTCATCCCCCACTTTATCCGCGGGCTGGGATTTCCTCTCCACCCATTCGTCCATGGACTCATGTTCTACTATGGGCTAGATTTCCATGATCTAGCCCCAAATTCTTTCCTCAACATCTCGGCATTCATTGTCGTGTGCGAGGCCTTCCCCAGCATCCCACCCCACTTCAGATTGTGGCTAAAGATCTTCAATGTGAAGCCGAAGGTAGTGAGTGGCCAACACGTAGAGTGCGGAGGCTCCATGGTGAGCAAGATGCCCAACGTCACATGGCCCGAAGGCTCCTTCGTGGAGACAGTCAAAGGGTGGCAAAAATCGTGGTTCTACATCATAGAGCTGCGCGGCACCACCTGGGTTGTGGCTCCCGAATTCCGGTCCGGAGCCCCGATGTGGCTCACTTCCTGGCCAGAGAAGGGCCTAGACTAGTGTTTGCCAGACAAGCTGACAGCACCTCAGACGCGCATTAAGAACATGATAGACAAGAATATCAAGCTTGTCAATGTGATCCAAGTGATGCTTATTCGCTGGATCCTTTAGTGCCAACGCTGGACTTGCCATTTGTGGGAGTACGATCCGGCCAAGCACCAGACCTTGCTGCAGTTCTTCGGCACTATGCATGAAGGTGCTTTTCAAGTCCAGCGAGACGTGGCCGGACACGGCTGAGGACCGTGGGCACGACTTGGCCCATCCCGCTAGTCCGGTAAGTTTTTTCATGTTTTCAAGGTGTGTCCTTTACTTGCACACTCGAGGAAGGTGCCTAAGCCTCCCTACTGATTCTCTTAGGGCTAGACAAAGAAGGCAGAGCGGATTCATTGTCCGGCTCCACTGCCCGAAGACCCAGCAATTCCACTTCTAACGAAGATGCTGGTTCTGGTGCCCTATCAAGCGCCAGAGAAGAAGGCCAAGAAGAAGGCCAAGGGGACCAGAGGTGGCCTCCGTCGCAAGGGTGCTTCAGACAGGACATCCAAAGACACCGCGACTCACTCCTACGCCTCCGAGGACGAAGAGGAGGAGGAAAGCAACTCTCCCCCTCAGAGGGGAAGGAAGAAGATGGCGGCCTCCACAAATCTGGAGGCAAAGCCGTCCAAGAAGGGGAAGGGTTCCCTCGCGGATAACTCCGCGTGGGACGTCGACAACAGCCCAGAGTGGCACTCCCGAGACAAGCCCCTGGCCAAATCGTGAGTACTCAAAAACTCGGATACATTCATATATCTGGCCTCTCTACTTCATAGTCTTAATATGTTGAATCATGCATTTGCAGTCCGGTTTGTTTCGACCTCGAGCGGTCCTCATCTTCGGGAGATTCGCTGGACTCGGAGGCGATGGACAGTCGGTCCCATCCAGCGGCCTCCTCTCCCAAGGCCATGGATGGTACCGAGGCGTTGTCCCAAAGGACTCCAGGCCAGGGAGAGACTCAGGAGGCCGTCAGGGCGGTGCCGGAGGGAGAAACCTCGGCCGCCGGACACGTGGGGGAGCAAACCCCCATGGATACTAACAATGGGGGCCATATCCAATTCGGCCCCCAGCCGAATACAATTCCAGAGACCCATACGGCTTGGGAATCAGGCAAGCAGCCTCTTTCGAAAGAAGGAGGTGCGCCTATTCCACTGGTGACCTCTGTCCATCCAGAGGCACCGGATAATTTGCTGGAAGCGCTGCGAGGCGCTTCCATTGTTGAGGAACACTGTACCCTTATGGGTACGGTTGTTGAGAGGATCTAGTCCGCGAAGAGAGGACTGACCGAAGCCTGCACAAGCCTTCTAACAGGCTTTGAGGTAAGCAACATAATTATAAAAAAGATGTCATAGTATAGATAGTAGCCCCTGAGACACTGTCCGGTGTTTGAAAAGAAAAGCCGGACAGAGGATCAAACAAGTTTCGCAGGAGACTAACCAGATGAGTTAATGTGAACAAGCAGGCGTCGTTACTGGCTACAACCTCTCATACTGCTGAGGTTTCCGGACTGAAGCAGAGTCTGGAGCGGGCCGAGGAAGAGCTCGGCCGCGTGAAAAAACAGTTGGAGGACAATCAAGGTATGCAATAACCTTCTGTATGTCAGAAAGGATAGATGATTTGTAATGACCATAGTGCCATTTTATTTGTAGGAGCGGAGACCGAGGTGGAGGCTCTCAAGAAGGCGCTGGCTGAGGTCGGGGAGAGAGCGGTCAAGGAACAAGCTATCCGTGAAAAGCATGAGGCTAGGGTCAGTGAGGTCCAGCAGGAGCTCTAGGACACCGTCAAGAAATGTGAGTCCTTGGAGCACAACATTACAGATCAAGAGTCCGAACTTTCCAAGGTATTCCAAAGCGCACACGATGCCCGGGTTGAAGCACAGGGCGCCCTCCAGGAGATCCAGGAGGCCAGAAAAATCGCGGTGGGTAAGGCCTTTATTATGCAGAGCAAATAGGTGAAGAAAAGGTTCCTCTTACTGACCCGGATTTGGATTTCTCCAGGGGCGTTTGCAGATCTGCCACGCAGCGTTTTAGACGCTGCGGAGTTCTTCCGAGCCGAAGAGTGGAGCTCTACGAAGAAGCTGTTTTGGTCGCAATACCTTGTGCCAAAACATCCGGTGCTCTTTAGCGATCAGCTAAAACAGCTGGTCGAACTGCATAGGGCGGCCAAACTAGCCATGAAGGATTTAATAATCTGGCTATGGCCTGCCGAAGCCATACCCAGTAGCTACTTCAGGCTCGTGAAGCGGCTGGTCAATGCCTGCCCTCGGCTTGATGCCATCAAGCGGTCGGCCTGCATCGAAGGCGCGCGACTGGCCTTCGCCCGAGTCAAGATGCATTGGGTGAAGATGGACGCTGTAAAGGTTGTGACCGAGGGACCGCTCGCGGGCAAGGAGCACCACACACCCGAGCTATATTTTGACAATGTCCTGGAGGGATCCCACATTGTGGCGGAGCAATGTGCTAAGGATATTATATTTCCATGAATACATTCATGTTATCATGTCATGTACTATGAAACAGTGTCGTTATGTAATATAATGCATGTTTATTTGAAATTTTACCTCCTATGCGGTCATTTGTTAAATCTGAGAGTTGGCCAGTCGTCGGCTTCAGCCCCCATGTAGGTAGTACGGGGGTGTTCGAGATGAATCTAAACACTCTTTATTCCAAAGTTTTGGTCCTTAAAGGAGGTGTTTAGTGCAACGAACCAGGCAATCGGACTATGTGGCTTTATCACCCTCACTTAGCCATAGGAGTTTGACAATAGAAATTTAGGCGCAACCCCTAGTATTTGTAAGTCCGAACTTGGGGTACTGTGACCACCAGATCGGATAAAAACCGATTCATCACATAATGCGGAAAAAATCGCTAAAGATTTGTAACCTCTCGAACAGCTGACCGGCTCACGCCGTATCATGACAGTTAGTTTTCATCTTTCTCTACTGAGGTGCTCATCTGGATGAACCATGACACAATCGCAGTAGTTCTCTATTTACTACCCTAGCCGATATAGCGGAACGTAAGGTAGTAAGCATAGGAGCCAGGCAACCCAACTATTGACCACATACATGATTCGGAGCTGATGCATATAATGCTAAAGTTTGGGGTGCCGAACTATACTGTAAAAGTGTTCAGACTTTGTTTTCGTATTATGGGGCGTAATGTAGCCCCTGACGAATTAACGCATACCAGATTGTACGGGTGCAATTGATAAGGATATCAAGAAAAAGAAAAATGAAGCAATAGGCTAATGCCGCAGAAATTGGGCCGCAAACTATTTTCCATTGTAGTTTGATTAATACGTCAAAGCGTATTTGTACAAGTAGTGCAATAAGCAACAGGGCTATTTAACATGCCATGGCCAAGGGAGAGATGTGTGCGGGTCCTTAAAACAGGCATAACGATTGTTTAAAGAGACCACCTGGAAATTCCCTTATACGTCAATGCTTCTTGCCGTCTTGGTGTATCCGTCCCTTGATAGGTCCGACAATCAGGCCACCGGGAAAGGCCTGGGGAAAAAACAAACCTAGAAAGAAAAATAAAAAATGAAAGTATGCGGATCCAGGGAAGGTTGAGCCGTATTATGGACCACGATCTAGCTGTGCCTCCGTCTATGCCCATGGTATTTTGAGTGCGTAGTTATGTACGCGCGGTACGAATGCCGCTGTTTGGTCGGGACTGGGACGGAGGCCGAATTGCTAGTCAAGCTCTTGACGAGCTGGATTGTCCTGCTGCAGAGTAGTTCGGACTCGCTTGATAGTGTCCGAGAGCTTGGCTAATGAATTAAGGTTCTGCTTGAAAAGGCCGCTCTGTACTTCTACTGCGAGGGCAACAGTGTGCTCCTCGGTATGGAGGGAGCGTTCCGTGTTTCCATTGACTGTTATGACACCGCGTGGTCCGGGCATCTTGAGCTTGAGATAAGCGTAGTGTGGCACCGCATTGAATCGAGCGAATGCGGTTCGTCCGAGTAGTGCGTGATAGCCACTGCGGAAGGGGACGATATCAAAGATCAATTCTTCGCTTCGGAAATTGTCTGGGGATCCGGAGACCACCTCTAGTGTGATTGAGCCCGTACAGCGGGACTCTACACCTGGTATGACACCTTTAAAGGTGGTTTTTGTGGGCTTGATCCTTGAGGGATCAATACCCATTTTGCGCACTGTATCCTGATAGAGCAGGTTCAGGCTGCTGCCACCATCCATGAGGACTCGCGTAAGATGGAATCCATCAATGATTGGGTCGAGGACAAGCGCCTCTGAACCGCCATGACGGATACTGGTTAGATGGTCCCTGCAATCGAAGGTGATCGGGCAGGACGACCATGGGTTGAACTTTGGGGTGGCTGGCTCCATCGCGTAGACGTCCCTGAGCGCGTGCTTGTGCTCCCTCTTGGGGATATGGGTAGCGTATATCATGTTCACCGTTTTAACTTGGGGGAGAAACTTCTTCTGTCCCCCTGTGTTCGGTGGCCGGGGCTCCTCGTCATCATCCTTGCTTTGTGATCCCTTCTCCTTGTTCTCGGTGTTTAACTTGCCGGCCTGTTTAAAAACCCAACAGTCTCTATTGGTATGATTGGCTAGTTTGTCAGGAGTGTCGTGGATTTGACATGGACGATCGAGTATGCGGTCCAAGATGGACGAGCCCGGATTGTTTCTTTTATATGGCTTCTTCCGCTGACCGGACATAGAGCCACTGAATCCGGCGTTGATCGCTGTGTCCTCGGTGTTGTCACCGTTGTTTCGATGCTTGTGTCTGTTGCTCAGGGCATGCCGTTGCTATTTCTGGCTTCAGAAGTGGCAGGTTCACTTGCATTGTTATTGATACGGGCTAACCAGCTATCCTCGCCCATGCAGAAGCGGGGCATAAGCGTCGTGAGGGCTTCCATAGACTTTGTCTTTTCTTGGCCAAGGTGTCGGGCAAGCCATTCGTCACGGATGCTATGTTTAAAGGCCGCTAGGGCTTCGGCATCCGGACAGTCGACGATCTGGTTCTTTTTAGTTAAGAACCTAGTCCAGAATTTCCTGGCTGACTCTTCGGGTTGTTGAACTATGTGACTTAAGTCATCGGCATCCGGAGGTCGGACATATGTACCTTGGAAGTTGTCGAGGAAGGCATCTTCCAAGTCCTCCCAGCTGCCAATGGAGTTTTCGGGCAGACTGTTCAACCAGTGCCGAGCTGGTCCCTTGAGTTTTAATGGGAGGTATTTGATGGCATGAAGATCATCACCGCAGGCCATATGAATACGGAGAAGAAAATCCTCAATCCATACCGCAGGGTCTCTTGTCCCATCATATGACTCGATGTTCATAGGTTTAAACCCTTCCAGGAATTCATGTTCCATTACTTCATCAGTGAAGCAAAGGGGGTGTGCGGCACCTCTATATCGGGCCAAGTCGCGATGTAGCTCGGATGGAGTTCGTTTGCGGTCTTCGGTCCGGGCGTGGTTATGTTTGTCACGTCCGGTCGGATGGCCATCGTCGCACATTGGGGCACGCCCCCGCGATCCATAGGTCGATCTGGTCTGACCTGCTCTGTTTTCCAAGTCATGCCGCTGGTCATTTGTGTATCCCCAAGCTGTTTCGTTTCTGTTTTTACGGCGAGGTAGTGCGGGCTGGTGTTCGGCTTGAGTTGCCGCTTTGTCTCGACGACGTGGTGGTCGGTTAGCCGCATTATGTGTTGGTAGGACGGGCTCCAGCGCCTCGTCATCGAATTGGGGTAGCAATCTGCGCTTCGGGTAACTTTTGGTTGAGCGCTCGAGGTTGTATTCCTTGGCTGCCAGGACATTAGTCCATCTATCGTTGAGCAGATCTTGATTAGCTTGAAGCTGTTGTTACTTCTTTTTCAGGCTCCTTGCTGTGGCTATTAGCCGGCGCTTAAATTGCTCCTGATCGACGGGCTCCTCAGACACGATAAAGTATTCATCGCCGAGGCTTGCCTCATCCTCAAAGAGTGGAAGATAATTGCTGTCCTCCGAGTCTTCGTTAACGGCCTGTTCATTAGGGCTGACTCGCCCATCCTCCCGTTCATCATGTTCAGAGGTTGGCTCGACGGGGTCTTCGTTGTCTTCGGCATTGCTCGGAGTATTATTTTCTCCTGCGCTGGTATTGCTATTTTTCCCACGGCGTGGTTTAGAGTGGTGCCGCTGACGTTGGCGCTTTGGCTGTATCTCAAGAGGCTTATCCTTGACTGGATCCTTTTCATTGTCGCCGTTGTTCTCTTTGGGTGTATCCACCATGTATACGTCATACGAGGAGATGGCTGTCCAGCGCCCTGTAAGCGGTGGTTTTTGTGCCTGCTCCTCTCCAGCATTGTCGTCCATACCGCCGATGTCTTCGGAGTCGTAATTGAGCATGGCGGTTAAGTCTTCAACAGTGGCTATGAAGTGGGTGGTTGGTGGGAAGCGGAATTCTCCGCCATCAGCTTCCAATCCAAACCGGATATAGTTCGGCTGAGAATCTCCTGATAAGGAGAGGGCTTTTAATGAGTTTAGCACATCGCCTAAAGGCGAGTGCCGGAAGATATCCGCGGAGCTGAACTCAATGATCGGCGCCTGATCAGGTCCGATGGGCGCAGATGCACGTGGTTCAGAACCTATGGCCGGAGACGAATCCGAGGTTCCGGTGACACAGGCCCCGCTCGAGGCTGGATCTGTGTGCGGCTCTAACGTCGTCGAGTCTGCAGCTTCCGTGGCGGGGTTGAGCTTCCCATCCTCGGACGATGCAATATGCTCCGGATATAGGGCTAGAGCAGTCACATGCGCTATCTCCTGGGCACGGTCCGATGACAGATTTAAGTCATGTTCATCATGGTGGCAGGGAGCGGCTGTCCTGGGCTCGAATGCGTCGAAGATCAAGTATCCACGGATATCGGCAGTGTAATTCAAGCTTCCAAACTGACCTAATGGCCAGGGGCGTAGCTATCGATCTGCTCTAGATGGCCAAGCTAGTTGGCCCGCAGTGCGAAGCTGCCGAATAAGAAGATCTATCCGGGGAGAAAAACCTCTCCCTATACTGCATTGTTGTAGATGATTGACAGAGCCATCAAACCTTTTAGCGACAACGTAACGGAACTCTCAATGAAAGCACCAATGTCGGTGTCAAAACCAGTGGATCTCGGGTAGGGGGTCCCGAACTGTGTGTCTAAGGTTGATGGCAAGAGGCGGGGGACACGATGTTTACCCAGGTTTGGGCCCTCTCTATGGAGGTAATACCCTACTTCTTGCTTGATTGATCTTGATGAATATGAGTATTACAAGAGTTGATCTACCATGAGATCTTTATGGCTAAAACCCTAGAAGTCTAGCCTATATGATTATCATTGCCTCTACGGACTAAACCCTCTGGTTTATATAGACACCGGAGGGGTCTAAGGTTGTACAAAGTCGGTTACAGAGAAAGGAATCTTCATATCCGGGCGCCAAGCTTGTCTTCCACGCCAAGGAGAGTCCCATCCAGACACAGGTGAGAATCTTCTGTCTTGTATCTTCATAGCCCATCAGTCCGGCCCATGTCAATAGGCCGTACACCCGACGACCCCTTAATCCAGGACTCTCTCACCCACCCTATTCCCAGCAATGGCCAGGCCATACATGTACTCACCCACACCTTTTATTATTCTCTGGCGACGACAGCCTCACCCCGCAGCTAAACCAGTCAACCATCATACTCCCCTCCGCCAGGGACTATAGTGACCCTTCTTCCATGACTCTAGATTGTTCCAATCCTAGGCCTCACCATTGTCCACTACTGTTGTGCGCTCGATGATGCGTGGTTAACAACTAAGCCAACGTGGAATACGTGGAGAGGCTGATAGCTGGGAACCACCAGCTACATCTTCACACGCAAGCTAATGCCTCCTTATTACGTGGGAATAAAACAATTCCTTCCCCTGACAGGTTGGACCCACCATCTATAATCTTCGCAGGCAAGGAAGTTCCTTCTTATTATGCGGGGAAAAAAGTTTCCTCCCCATGACAGCTGGGACCCACCAGCTACATATTCGCACGGCAGGAAGTTCCTCCTTATTACGCGCAAGAAAAAATATTCCTCCTCATGCTAGCTGGGACCCACCAGATTCAGAGACTGGCTTGTGGGCCTACTAAGTTGATGCATACACTGGGCTTTGGAAACTTAGTCAACAAACGATTCTAGCAGTAGTGACCGTTGGATGTTAATCCAGCGACCGCAACTGCTTCTTCAATCTCTCATCTTCTTGCTCCAGCCGCCCAAACCAGCATCTGCAGGACCGCTTGCTCCTGCCTCCCATGGTTGGCTATGCTGCCACCGATGGTCATGCCATCCCTATACTCACCCACACATCTTGTTATTCTCTGGCGACAGCAGCCTCACCGCAGTGGAACTAGTAAACCCTTGTACTCCCCTCCGTGTGGGCAACCACAGCCACATCTTCCATGGCTCCTGGTCGTTCCCTTCCTAGGCCTCGTCATCGTCCACCGCCTTGGTGTTCTCGATACGGCGTCTTCAACGCGGTCAACGATCGACAACCATCGGGAGAGGACTGTCCATGGAGGGGCTGGCAGCTGGGACCCTGAGGGAGTCCTGGATTAGGGGGTGTCCGGATAACCGGACTACCATCATCAGCCGAACTATCATCAGCCGGACTATCATCATCGACCGGACTCCAAGACTATGAAGATACAAGATTGAAGACTTCGTCCCGTGTCCGGATGGGACTTTCCTTGGCGTGGAAGGCAAGCTTGGCGATACGGATACGTAGATCTCCTACCATTGTAACCGACTCTATGTAACCCTAGCCCTCTCCGGTGTCTATATAAACCGGATGGCTCTAGTCCGTAGAACAACAACAACAACCATTACAATCATACCATAGGCTAGCTTCTAGGGTTTAGCCTCCTTGGTCTCGTGGTAGATCCACTCTTGTAAACATCCATAATATCAATATCAATCAAGCAGGACGTAGGGTTTTATCTCCATCAAGAGGGCCCGAACCTGGGTAAAACATCGTGTCCCTTGTCTCCTGTTACCATCCGCCTAGACGCACAGTTCGGGACCCCCTACCCGAGATCCGCCGGTTTTGACACCGACATTGGTGCTTTCATTGAGAATTCCTCTGTGTCGTCACTGATAGGCTTGATGGCCTCTTCAATCGACAACGACGCAGTCCTGGGTGAGACTTTTCTCCCCGGACAGATCTTCGTATTCGGCAGCTTCGCACTGCGGGCCAACTCACTTGGCCATCTGGAGCAGATCGAAAGCTACGCCCCTGGCCGTCAGGTCAGGTTTGGAAGCCTAAACTTCACGGCCGATATCTGCGGGGACTTGATCTTCGATGGATCTGAGCCACAGCCAAGCGTGCCGCGCTGTCACGATGGGCATGACCTAACTCTGCCGCCGGACAGCACCTTGGAGGCCGCACACGAATCCGCTCCGACCCATAGTCTGGAGCCGATCGCTCAGATAGAGGATGGATGGCTGGACACCGCCTCAGGAGCTGCAACTTCTACGGCGATGGAGCCGAACACTTATCTTGTTCCGCATAAAGCTCATGACTCCGAGGTGCCGGACTCTCTGCCGGACTCCGAACCTCATGCGCCCCTGCCAGTCGAATCCAATTGGGTGCCGATCATGGAATTCACCGCTGCGGACATCTTTCAGCACTCACCCTTCGGCGATATCTTAAATTCGCTGAAGCATCTCTCGCTATCCGGAGAGCCCTGGCCGAACTACGGCCAGGATGGTTGGGACGCGGACGACGAAGAAATTCAGAGCCCACCCACCACCCACTTCGTAGCCACCGTCGACGATCTAACCGACGTACTCGACTACGACTCCGAAGACATCGACGGTATGGACGACGATGTCGGAGACTATCAAGAACCAGTGCCTACAGGACAATGGAAGACCACCTCGTCGTACGACATATACATGGTGGACACCCCAAAAGATGGGGACGGCGAAGAAGCAACGGAGGCCGATTCCTTAAAGAAACAGCCCAAGCACCGACGTCAGCGGCGCCGCTCTAAATCCCGCCACAGCAAGAATGGAGATTCCGGCACAGGAGATAATAACACCCCAGAAAGTGCCGAAGACAACCCCCTCCAGCACGATCCAGCGCAGGAGGAGGCAGAAGCAAGCCCTCACGAGAGGGCGGCAGACGAAGAGGTCGAGGATGATAATTACTTACCTCCCTCCGGAGACGAGGCAAGCCTCGACGACGACGAATTCGTCGTGCCGGAGGATCCCGTCGAACAAGAGCGTTTCAGACGCAGGCTAATGGCCACGGCAAACAGCCTAAAGAAAAAGCAGCAACAGCTTCAAGCTGATCAAGACCTACTGGCCGACAGATGGACCGAGGCCCTCGCGGCCGAAGAGTATGAACTCGAACGCCCCTCCAAAAGTTACCCAAAACGCAAGTTGCTCCCTCGACTAGAGGAGGAAGCGTACAAACCTGCATCACCAGTGCACAATACGGCAGACCGACCACCTCGTGGCCGCGACAGAGAGGCGTACAAGCCCTCCACCAAAACTGTACCCCGGCATCGCTCAAAAAGCATGACGCCACGGGGGAACGCGCCGGACTTGCGGGATATATTGGAGGACAAGGCAAGACAATCGAGATCTATCTATGGATCACGTGGGCGCCCCAAGACCCACGACGAGTACCGTCGTGCCGGATACAACTACTCCGGCCGGGCCGAACACAGCAGACAACGCTCTCTCGAGCTACGTCGCGATATTGCTCAATACAGAGGCGCCGTGCACCCACTATGCTTCACTGACGAAGTAAGGGATCATCAAATCCCTGAAGGGTTTAAACCCGTTAATATCGAATCCTACGATGGCACAACAGACCCCGCGGTTTGGATTGAGGATTATCTCCTCCATATACATATGGCCCACGGCGACGACCTTCACGCCATCAAATATCTCCCGCTCAAGCTTAAAGGACCAGCTCGGCATTGGCTTAACAGCCTGCCCGCAGAGTCAATTGGATGCTGGGAAGACCTGGAAGCCACATTCCTCGACAATTTCCAGGGCACGTATGTGCGACCACCAGACGCAGATGACCTAAGCCACATAATCCAGCAGCCAGACGAATCGGCCAGGCAATTCTGGACATGGTTCTTAACAAAGAAAAATCAAATCGTCGACTGTCCGGATGCAGAGGCCCTCGCTGCCTTCAAACATAACATCCGCGACGAGTGGCTGGCCCGGCACCTAGGACAGGAAAAGCCGAAATCCATGGCAGCCCTCACATCACTCATGACCCGCTTCTGTGTGGGAGAGGATAGCTGGCTAGCTCGCAGCAACAACCTCAGCAAAAACGTTGGTAGTCCGGATACCAAGGACCGCAATGGCAGGTCGCGTCGAAACAAAAACAAACGCCGTATTAACGGTGACAACAATGAGGATACGGCAGTCAACGCCAGATTCCGAGGCTCCAAGCCCGGTCAACGGGAGAAGCCATTCAAAAGAACCACTCCTGGCCCGTCCAATTTGGACCGAATACTCGATCGCTCCTGTCAAATAGATGGAACCCCCGAAAAGCCAGCTAACCACACCAACAGAGATTGTTGGGTATTCAAGCAGGCAGGCAAATTAATCACTGAAAACAGTGACAAGGGGCTACACAGCAATGACGAGGAAGAGACCCGGCCGCCGAACATCAGAGGACAAAAGGGATTCCCCCCTCAAGTTCAGACGGTAAACATGATATACGCAACGCATATACCCAAGAGGGAGTGGAAGCGTGCACTAAGGGACGTATACGCAATGGAGCCAGTCGCCCCAAAATTCAACCCATGGTCCTCTTGCCCGATCACTTTCGATCGAAGAGACCATCCGACCAGTATCTGCCATGGCGGATTCGCCGCATTGGTCTTAGACCCAATCATCGATGGATTTCACCTCACGAGAGTCCTGATGGATGGCGGCAGTAGCCTGAACCTGCTTTATCAGGATACAGTGCGCAAGATGGGCATAGACCCTTCAAGGATTAAACCTACAAAGACAACCTTCAAAGGCGTCATACCAGGTGTCGAGGCCAGTTGTACAGGCTCAGTTACACTAGAAGTGGTCTTCGGATCCCCGGATAATTTCCGAAGCGAGGAGTTAATCTTCGACATAGTCCCATTCCGCAGTGGCTATCACGCTCTGCTCGGACGAACCCCGTTTGCAAAATTCAACGCGGTGCCGCATTATGCACACCTTAAGCTCAAGATGCCAGGCCCTCGTGGAGTCATCACGGTCAATGGAAACACGGAACGCTCCCTCCGAACGGAGGAACATACAGCGGCTCTCGCGGCAGAAGTACAGAGCAGCCTTTTAAGGCAATTTTCGAGTCCGGCCGTTAAACGACCGGACACGGCCAAACGCGCCCGGAGCAACATCAACCAAGACCACCTGGCACGTTCCGAGCACGCGTAGCAATGCGGCCTCAACCCCAGCCCTCGCACAATTGTAAGACAAACTCTCCGCGTACATAATTACGCCCTGGAGATACCATGGGCATAGGGGGAGAGGCACAACCACAACAGACCCAGAGTGCGGTTCGACCACACCAGGGCTCCCAAGTGTGTCGCTCTTTTTATCTTTTATTTCTCTCTTTTTTATACAGAACTCTGTCCGGCGGCGAACCTGCCGAACTCATGATGCAACAGCCAGGGAGGGACAAAGGCTGCGACGAACACTCAGGTGGTCTCCATTACGAGCATTAAATTTGTTAAATACACCATTCCGCGGCCTACCCCTGGAGGGAGACGCCTTTAATTCGTCCAATCCCTTGCTTTCTGCACTATTTGTATCATTCCGCACTCATAGCAGATCTTCTCAAATAAAATGCAGCACTTTTTGCCCATAATTGCATTACCTTATATGTATATATATATATATGTTCATTTACGACATGTTGCATCCGTACATTTCGGTACGGCCAAATACACCAGGAGCTCATGTTCCCCGCATTATGGTGTGATGAAGTCCGAACACTTTCACAAGTGCGGCACCCCGAACTTATAGCATTATATGAATCGGCTCTGAATCATGTCTTGGGTCAATAGTTGGGTTTGCCCGGCTCCCAAGTTTGGCACCTTACGTTCCATTCTATCGGCTAAGGTAGCACTGGGAGAACCACTGCGATTGCGCCCCGGTTGAGCCGGGTTAACGCCTCAGTGGAGAAAGCTAAAACTGACTGTCATGATAAGGCGAGAGACTGGTCGCTGTTCGAGAGGTCTTTTCGGGTCCTTAAAGACCTACGCCGCTTCGAGCGAAGTACCGGATAATGTCCGACGAAGGCATGGATAGCGCCCCGAATTCGGTCTTCCGAATACTAGGGGCTTCGCCGAAATTTAAAATTATAGAATTCTATGGCTAAGTGAGAGTGTTCAAGCACTATAAGTCCGGTTGCCTTGTTCGTTGTGTTGAGCGTCTCCCTAGATGGACCCAAAAATGGGAACAAGAGTGCTCAAGTTTATCCCGAACACCCCAGCACTCGTGGCATGGGGGCTGAAGCCGACGACTTGCCATCTCTCAGATTTAATAAACGGCCGCACAGAAGGTAATATTTTAAATTAACAAGCGTTGCTTAGCGCATATGAACAAAGTTTTCAGCGCACAGGATAACACATTGTGAATTTACTCAATAATTACATCCCTGGGGCACTCATCCGCAATCTTGCTGGCACCCTTCAGGACAGTCTTATAGTACATCTCGGGCGTACGATATTCCTTGCCCGCTGGTGGCGCGTCAGTGATTAGCTTCTCCGCATCCAGCTTGCCCCAATGCACCTTTGCGCGGGCAAGGGCCCGACGAGCACCTTCAATACAGGCGGAGCGCTTGATAACCTCCACCCAGGGGCACGCATCCACCAACCGTCGCACGAGGCCGAAATAGCTCCCAGGCATGGCCTCTCCAGGCCACAACCAGACTATGAGGCCCTTCATGGCCTGCTCGGCCACCTTGTGGAGCTCGACCAGCTGCTTCAGCTGGTCGCTAGGGGGCACCGAATGGCCGGCCTCAGCATACTGAGACCAGAAGACCTTCTCCGTTGAGCTCCCCTCCTTGGCTCGGTAGAATGCGGCGGCATCAGACACGCTGCAAGGCAGATCTGCAAACGCCCCTGGAGAGCTCCGAATTCGGGTAAGTAACACGCAATTTACATTCACATGCTTGCTTTGCATGAAAAATGCCTTACCCGCCGCTATCTTCCTCACCAACTCAATCTCCTGAAGGGACTTATGGGCATCGGCCTTGGCAGTTTTGGCACTTTCAAGAGCCGAGGCAAGCTCGGACTCTCGAGTCTTTGAGTCACGCTCCAAACTCTCATGCTTTTCCATGAGAGCCTGGAGCTCTTGCCGAACCACCGCCACCCGCGCCTCCTGCTTTTCTCGCTCTGCCTGTTCCGCGGCCGCATTGCGTTCGGCCGCAGACACGGCCTCCTTCAGGGTCGCCACCTCGTTCGTGGCCCCTGCAGTACCCATGTTATCCTTGTTATTTTTTGTTGCAACCTAAATCCTTTTCTGTAAGGTACAAGTTCAAAGTGGTGTTACTCACCTTCTTTGTCCTGGAGCTGCTTCTTGGCGCGGCCGAGCTCTTGCTCGGACCGCTCGAGCTCCTGCTTCAAAGCACCGACCTCCGCAGTCAGTGCGGCAGAGGTCAGCAGCGCAGCCTGCAACCCATATTGACATAATTTTTAGCAACCCTGCGTATATCTTCCTTTTTTTTCAGATCCTTAGTCCAGCTTTTCTTTCCGAACACCGAACCGAGCATCAGGGGCTACTGTCTATGCGGTATTACATTGCATATTTTTAACTTCTTACCTCAAAGCCTGATAGAAGGCTACTGCAGGCTTCGGTCAGCCCGCTCTTGGCAAGCTGTACCTTCTGAATCACCGCACTCATAAGAGTGCGGTGTTCTTCCTCGATGGAAGCGATCTGCAGCGCCTCCAACAAATTGTCCGGCGCCTCCGGTTGGACGGAAGCTGCCGACGTCACGGTCTTGCCCTTCGTGCGAAGGGGCCGCCGGCCGGACTCCGGAACCACTGCGGGTTCTGATGTGGAGTCCGGCACAAAGTCCGGGAGGCCTCCTTGTGGCGCCTCCGGAGCCTCCCCCTGATGGGTCCCTTCTTGGGATCCCACCTCGGCGTCCTCGGTGTCGCGAGGGGTGGAGGCGGTCGGGATGGAGTCTACATCCGACGGAGCCAACGACCCGCTCGATGAAGCGGGGAGATCATCATTGGCCGGACTACAGGCAGCATGCGGCATCAGAATGACACTATGTGACGAAGAAAAAGAAATTGTAAATCATTCAGGAATCCGGATACTTACGATCTCGCCGGAGGCCTGGCCCTTGAAGGCCATTCTTCCTCGCCAACGTTGATGTTGGCGGAGCTGTCCGGGGGAATAGTCCTTCCCCTCTTGGACCCTTCGGCCTCCCCTGTTGGGGAAGCCTTCCTCTTCCTCTCTCCCTCCTCTGGGAGAGAGTCCTCTTTCTCCTCCTCGTTTCCGGGGGAGGAGTCCGCCCCGGAGTCGTTGGACACCTGAAAACGGGAACTCTTTCGAGCACCCGTGGCCTCCTTCTTGGCCTTCTTCTCCGGCACCACGTGCGGTGCCGGAACCAGCAGCCTCGTTAGATGGGCGTCTACTGGGTTTTCTGGCATAGGAGCCGGGCAGATAATCTGCTCCGCCTTCCTCATCTAGTCCTGTCAAAGGAAAAGGGGAAATTAAAACCCGCATAGAGTCAAACTATGAAAAGCAAGTGTCCCGTAAAGGGGTAGAATCACTTACCTCGTCAGCTTGGCGCTGCGAGCGAAATCTGCAATATTCAGTCGCGGATGCGGGGGCTTCGGCGCCCTTGAACAGCACCCTCCAGGCGCCTTCGTACATCGTGTCGAAGAGCCCGCTCAGCGCCTGGTGCTGTTCCGGATTGAACTCCCACAAATTGAATGCCCGCTCTTGGCATGGGAGAATCCGGCGGACGAGCATGACTTGGACCACGTTAACCAGCCTGAGCTTCTTCACCAGCTTCTGGATACAGGCTTGGAGTCCCGTCAGCTCCTGTGAACTACCCCACAGCAAGCCCTTCTCTTTCCAGGAGGTAAGCTGCGTGGGGATACCAGATCTGAACTCGGGGGCCGCCGCCCACGTAGGGTCGCGCGGCTCGGTGATATAGAACCACCCCGATTGCCACCCCTTGACGGATTCCACGAAAGCCCCTTCGAACCAAAGGATGTTGGGCATCTTGCCCAACATGGCGCCTCCGCACTCCGCTTGAGTGCCCTTCACTACCTTCGGCTTGACATTGAAGGTCTTGAGCAGGTAGCCGGCACTGCGCAGTCTTTTGATGTGCTCCTCCGTAATGGAGGAGGTCATCCACTTGCCTCCCGCTCCAGACATGACTGGGGAAGGTTGAGACGAGATGTGCGGGCTTGGGCGCTGGAGCTCGAGTGCGCGGAGATGGATAAGCAAAGGAGGAAGAAGGCGTAGGTGAAAAGGTGAATCCTTATCCCTTATATGGGCGGGCGAAGTCTACGAGTCCCCCACCGGCCTGGTAAAACTCGCTTATCCCCCAAGCGTCACCATCAATGGCGCGGTTGGGTTACCCACGTCCGTATTGATGAGAATCCCGGATTAAGGGGGAACACGATCTCTGCTTTCGACAAGACGTGCCAAGGAAACCGCTTCGCTAAATGCGCTGAGGTGGTAGAGTAAAAAATGATTCAAGTAATGGCTTGGTAGTGGCGTGACGTCATGCCGCAAAAAACGTCAACAGATTGAACTTGTGTATATATTATTCTCTCTATGGTGGAATGTGGAATTTATTTTGCAGAGCCGGACACTATCTTGGTGTTCACAATCTTCTATCATTCGGAGGAGGAACCCGCCTTGCAATGCCAAGCAATATACGTGCCGGACTTATCGTCATTGAAGCCTGGTTCAGGGGCTACTGAGGGAGTCCTGGATTAGGGGGTGTCCGGATAACCGGACTACCATCATCAGCCGAACTATCATCGGCCGGACTATCATCATCAACCGGACTCCAAGACTATGAAGATACAAGATTGAAGACTTCATCCCGTGTCCGGATGGGACTTTCCTTGGCGTGGAAGGCAAGCTTGGCGATACGGATACGTAGATCTCCTACCATTGTAACCGACTCTATGTAACCCTAGCCCTCTCCGGTGTCTATATAAACCGGATGGCTCTAGTCCGTAGAACAACAACAACAACCATTACAATCATACCATAGGCTAGCTTCTAGGGTTTAGCCTCCTTGGTCTCGTGGTAGATCCACTCTTGTAAACATCCACAATATCAATATCAATCAAGCAGGACGTAGGGTTTTACCTCCATCAAGAGGGCCCAAACCTGGGTAAAACATCGTGTCCCTTGTCTCCTGTTACCATCCGCCTAGACGCACAGTTCAGGACCCCCTACCCGAGATCTGCCGGTTTTGACACCGACAGACCCACTAGCTACATGTTCGCATGCAAGGAAGTGTGTCCTTATTTGGGGCAAAAAATGAGTCCTCCCCCTGACAGCTGGGACCCACCAGCTACATCTTCGCACGCAAGGAAGTGTGTCCTTATCTGGGGCAAAAAAGAATGAGTCCTCCCCCTAACAACTGGGACCCACCAGCTATATCTTCGCACACAAGGAAGTGCCTCCTTATCCTCCCTGACAGCTGGGACCCGCCCGGTCGAACCGTACGTACAGTTGTCTGTTTGGTCGTGAACGTGTACGTATGGTCGATTGGTCTTTCTGCAAGGATGAACCGTGTCGAGTAAGGAGCCGTAGCAGTTCACGCAATCCCGTCTAAATCGTGTACACATACGTACAGCCCCGCTACAAACAAGACGGTCATGTAGGTACATACGGGCGTGGTCTCGAACGCGTACAACGACGACCTCCTATTCATCAGCATCCAACCGACTGGGTCAGAATGGAGGAAACAACCTCGTCTTCATCGGGAGCCAAGCGGCAGTGTCGAAATGCGTCCTATTCATCGGGAGCCAACCGGTTTGGACGGAATAGCCGAAACGGGGTCCTGTTCATCGACTCGGGGTCTCCCGTACTGCAAACAGAGGAAATAGAGTTCTCTACGACCGCCTATGGTTGAAACGGGGTCCTGTTCATGCGAAGGGGGTCTGGCGTACCACAAAACAGAGGATACAGACTTTTGTTCAACCGCCTATGGTCAAAACGAGGTCCTGTTGATCGAGAAGGGTCTGGCGTACCGCAAAACAGAGGAAACAGACTTCTCTTCGAGCGCCTACGGTCAAAATGGGGTCCTATTCATCGGGAGGGGTGTGGAGTACCACAAAATGGGACTCCACGGGCTACTGTTTATCCACCTTCGACTTCCTCCAGCCTCCACTTGCTACTGTTCATCCACCATTGACTTCCTCGAGGCTCCACCAGCACTGTTCGTCCATGGGCTGCTATTCGTCCAGCCTCCACCGTCTCCTATTCCACCAGCCTCCACGGGGTCCTATTCATCCACCCTCAACCGGCTGAGGTGTGTGGCGGCCTCCTTGGTGTCTTGTTCATCCAGCGGCAACTGCCTACTACCACGGGGTCCTGTTCATCTAGCGGCAACCATCTATACACGGTCGGGGTCATGTTCATATCCAACCCCCATCGGGAGCTGTTCATCTACAGCCAACCAACCAGCTAGGTCAGACTCACCACGTCTCGACTCGTTCTAGGTATCACGCATGTGGTAGCAACGGGCAGTATTCATCTATAGGCAACCGAACACACTGGGTGGCTATGTCTCGCACGGGGACTCGATCGGCTTCAGTAAGCAGCAGCGATCGATCGCTCGGGTTCAGTTAGGAGCACCAGCGAAAGAATCGCTCAGGTTCAGTTAGCAGCGAAGGGATCGATCGGCTTCAGTACATAGTGGGATCGATCGATCACCTCAGGTTTAGTGAGGGAGCGCCTCGCTTGGGTTCAGTTATCGCGCGTATGAGAGAAACACACAAACCATTGCATCACCCGGCCTCGACCACCCACAGTAACCAGGAAGTCTGCAAAAATTTCCTCTTCCTTACTTCTACCACGAGTTTTTATGTCATGGACGGCCCAAAGAATGTTGTGCAGGTGCGTCCCCGGCCCGGCCAGGATGAAAACCCCATTTTTTATCATGATTTTTTCCATAGAAATAGGAGCCCACCACATCTATAATGATACGTGTTTTTGTCACAGTTATCGTCATAGAAGTGTCATAACCCTGACAAAAAAATCGTTCGGCCCATAGTGTCACTGATGTGTCTTTTTTTTTGTAGTGACATATTCCGACATCTTTGTGACGTAGTCACCTATGTCTGGCCAGATGATGATGGATGCCATCACACGGAGAGGGCCCCAATAATATTTCTGCATTGTCGAAGGAACAAATCCCACTCTCGAGCTATCCGGTCACTTGTCAAACTTTCCGATGAGCCTGGAAGTTGTCGTTATGATCACCTTATTATAGATGATGTTTGAGCAACCCCAAAGCCTACCGTCTCGTAGGAAGTGACCAAGACACTCTCATGGTCTGAGGAACTAAAACACATGCTAACACTCTTTGTTATAATAGATGATTCTAGACATATAATCACAATGTATAACAGACAAGTATTGGGTCGATTCAATATAACCATTCTTCTAATGTCATACCCTCAATGTTGTTTTAGTACTATCATTACAATTAACGATATCCTAAGATCCGGAAAACATGATCACTAACAACACTTCAGCCAATCTTAGAGGCGAGACCGGGAACCTATTGATCAATCGTTTATCATTTCACACGTGCATATGAGTTTTCCATTGAATCACATATTTCAGGATCATAGCAGTTATAGTATGAAATATAAACTCTTAACTTCAATTAATGGAAATAACAATACAATATTATTGCTCTAGGGCATATTTGCAACACAACTCCACCGTTCGTGCTACGATGTCGCTAGAGCGGCGACGGTGCACATCCGGAGCTGTCCGGTGTCCATCTTGGGCCTCTCCAAGGCAATGCGGAGGGCCAGCTCTTCCTCGACGCCGAGGCCAGAGCCTGAGTGGCTGCCGGAGCTTGACATTGTGCTGGATTGGATCGAATCGGAAATTGGAGAGGAGAGGGCGGAGCGAGAGAGGAGAGTGAAGAAGCTAGGGTTCGGAGCGAGGAGCCGGATTTGTTTTTTTTTTTGAGACAGACATGGGGTCGGTGGTGGGTTGGGCCTGTCGGGTTCGATGTGGCGGACGTGCCCGGACCATCCCATATTCGTCCTACATTTGGGCTGAATATGATGGGGGACGGACAACCCAAACGTTTGAGGCTAGTTTTGAGACGTTTGGATGGGTCAATTTTTTGTGACTGATCAACGATAGGTCGCCCGTTTAAGACGGGTTTGAGACGCCCGGTTGTAGATGCTCTTAGCGGTTTGATTGATCAATCGCCTATTCCGCTTGCGCTGATATATGCCCCTCTAGCGACACAGCGCGCCTCGTTTACACGGATCCCATATGGCGCGTAGGGCGCCCCATAGCGTCGTGGCGCGCATCCCTCCCCCCAGCTCACCTACACGCCTTATGGGCCAGCCCATGTGGGGTGCGAGGTCCCCGGTTTTATTTTTTCCTTTTTTTCATTCCTTTTCCGTTTCCCTTTTTGTTTCATCTTTTTTGCATCTTTACTTGTTCACCTTTCTTGCAAATTTTCTTTTCAAATTCATGAACACTTTTTTGTTCATAAATTTCAAAAAATATGCATCAATGCAAAACTGATGTTCAACAATTCAAAAAATGTTCATCGAATTCAACTTTTTGCTCATCAGATTTTAAAAAATCACCCAAAATCAAAATTTGTTCACAGACCTTGAAAAATGTTCTTTAAATTCAAATTTTGTTCATCATTTTCAAAAAATGTTCATCAAACTCAAAATTAGTTCATCCATTTTTCAAAAAGAAAATCTTGAATAAAAAATTTATTCATCAAGTTCAAAAATTATTCATCGAATTCAAAATTTATTTATAGAATATTAAAAAAATCATCATTATTAAAAAATGCTCATCAAAATTGTTGATAAAATTTAAAAATGAGTAAAATAAAAAAAGATAGAAAATCCGATGCACTCGCGCCGGTTAAAGGCTATTTTCCTAACCGGCACATGCAGCCGCGTTAACTAGGTTGGCCCATTTATCCATAGGTTTTTTCCTCCTGTTTCCAAAAAGAAATAAGTGTGTGTGAGAAGACTCGATCTGGTTACATCCTGTGTCGCGGCGCAACGAACCAACAACCCGCCACACAACCTCATCTGATATTGTTCATATTTCTCATTGTTTATTTACTTCTACTTTTCCTTTCCTTTTTTCTTTTTTTCTTTTTATTCTTCCTTATTTTTCAAATCGACGAAAACAATTCAATGTTGTGAACTTATTTTTCAAATGTTGAACTTTTAGAAAATTGATGAACTTTTTCGTATTTTTTTGAACTTTTTCCATTATTCGATGAACTTTTCCATATCGATGAACTTTTCCCAAAATGTATGGTTTTTTTTTTGAATCGATGAACTTTTTTCAAATGAACTTTTTTCAATTCAATGATTTTTTTTCCAAAATTGATGAATTTTTTCTAAATCAATGAACTTTTTTTAAGATTTTGTGAACTTTATGTAAAATCGATAAACTTTTTTCTAATTTGTGACTTGTTTTTGAACACATGATTTTTTTTCAAATCCGATGAACTTCTTCCAAATTTGATGAACTTTGTTCAAATTCGATGAACATTTTCAAATTCGATGAACATTTTCAAATTCATGAACTATTTTCCATTTTTGCAAACTTTTTTCAATTGGTACAACCTTTTCTTTTATTCAAATAATTTATAGTGGGTATGAAATACTGTTATGTGTTTTAAGTTTTTACTGAAAGAAGGTCAAATAAAACTGTTTTCTTTACCAATCAGCTAAGAACCGCCGTCTGTGAGCGCCAACACGTTTAACAGGCACTGAATGCGCTGGTTAGGGGCTCCCCGCTGCCACGACTGTGGGCGCCCCACGCGCCATGTAGGTGGTCTCCCTCGTTTACGTCCCCGCGCACATCGCTCAGGTCACTGTTCGTCGGGTGGGCTCTCATCGCTATGTTCTGTAGCGTAGCATGGATCCATGGGTTTCTTTTCTTTCTTTTTTTCCTTTTTCACACTGCATAGAAAAACCCAAAGAATTCAAAAAGCTTGTGAACACAAAAAAAAGTTTCAGGGTTTGTGAAAATGTTTGCGAATTTTTAAAAAACATCACGAACATAAAAAAATCATGAATTCAGATAATGTTGGTGAAGAATTAAAAAACTGTTCATGGAGAATTCACAAGATATTCATGAATTCAGAAAACGTGAACAAAATTTGGAACTTGAGAAATGTTTGAAATTTCAAGATTTTTTCAAAAACACGAATAAAATTTGAAACTTCAAATTTCAAAAAAATTGAAGATTTTTTAAAAAAAATAGAAAGTTGTGAAATTTCAAAAAAGTGAAGAAAAGAAAAAAGTGAAATAAAAAGGTCAAAAAACAGGAAAATGAAAAAACGAAAAAGAAAAATGAAGGACCAGTAAAGTAAACAACCATAAAAAATAGAAAAACTGGCCAAGAAGCAAGAGAAACAGAAGAAAAACCAATACCGCTGCCCGAGAGCCATCTTTTAGGTTTATGATTTCCTGGCATGGGCTGGCCCACCAATTCGAGCGAAATCGCTTGGGGCGTCCTCATCGACTGACATGTTCAACGTTGACATTTCTACAATCTCTTCATAAATGTGAAAAACAATATCATGAATTTGAAACAAAAAATCACATTTTGAAAAACTATTCATGGATATAAAAAACTACGCATTTGAAATACATTCATGGATATTAAAAGCAATTCATGAATTTAAAAAAAAGTTCATGGATTTCGAAAAACAAAATGTTGAAACAAATTAAAATATGTTCACAAATTTAAAAGTAATGCATGAATTTGAAAAATGTCTCTGAATTTTAAAAAGATCACGATTTCAGAAAAAAATCCTACTTTTCTATAAAAATATTTTTAAAAACATTATTTATATAATAAAATTTGTGATTTGCAAACAAAATAACGAATTAAAAAAAGTCCATGGCTGTAAAAAAAGTTTAACATATGAAAAAAACTCGTGTTTGTAAAAAGACTTTCTGAATTTTAAAATGAATAAAAAAGGGGGGGGGGAATGGTAAGAATAAAAATTGACAAAAAATCAATTGAAACCCAGACTAGAAAACCGTAGGAAACCTCCAAGAAGTTTCCCAAAACTAGTGGGAAGAGATAATGGCTCAGCACCCCCAGTGACAGAGGGGGTGGGGGTGCCAGCAGGGTGCCCGGCCCAGGCCAAGATGCAGATTTTTTTTCCCACTACATGAGTGATTACTTGCTGCTACTATTGTGTATTACCGTGATTTTGTTGGATTTGACCCTCCCAATATGATTCAACATCAGTTGGCTCCTCTGATCAAGTTTTCCTGACTCCGCTACTGGATACCCCACCTAGATCTAGCGAATTAGAGTGGTTGAGCGCCCCGTACCAAATGGCATCTATTTGGTTCCTAGGAATTTGCTATTCCCTCCGTTCACTTTTGTATGTCGTTCCAGGCAACTCAAAATAGACTATTTTACACATTGTCTGAAATGTCTTCAAGTAAAAGTGAACAGAGGAAGTACCGTAGCTAAACCAACATAACGCGCCTAGCCAGCAATGTTCATGGTTCAGCCCGGATTTTAAAAAAATGCAAAAATACTCTATTTCACTAATGCATAATAACAAATGCTAATCAAGAAATAAGAAAAATAAAATGTATATAAAAATCATACATTTTGAAAATGTTCACAAAATTACAAATGCTTGTGAATTTTTCACAAAAATTTAAAATGTTTAGTAAACTACAATTTATTCATGAATTTGAAGAAAAAATGTTCCCTAATTTGAAAAATGTTCACACAATTAGAAGAATGTCCTTGAATTTTAGAAAATCACTTATGTAAAAGAGAAAAAATATTCAACATGTATTACGAAGAATAAAAATGAAAAGAAAGGAAAATAAGTCGGAAAATTGGATAAACCCAATGGGAGAAAAGGAAAACTAAACAGAAACTCCGACGAAAGGTTCAAAGCCACCGAAAAGCATTCTAACTCTCACTAATGGGCTGGCCAGGAGAACGCACCAATCCGCAAGAGTTGTCCTATCGCGCTTATGAAACAGCATGAGAGCTATTTCTTGCTTTAAGCGAGATGATAGCTTGTACGACGGGATCGTACGGTGGGTAATATTGATCGAACGGCTCCCGAACCGGCAGATCTTTTGAAAAGATCGGACGGCCGATGCGTAGCATGCCCCAAAACTAATATGAAGAGCATTTTTTAGGGTTTAAGAGCATTTTTAGAAACTACTAATATGAAGAGCCTATCGACGTGTGTGCTTCGCCACCTTGCTTCGACTCTCTGAGCTCTTACATCGTAGTCCCTCAACCAGCACCGAGTGAAGTCTTGCAGACTCCAACTCCACCTTCAACATGACTCCATGGTGGTTGTACGTGCCACCCCGCGCCCCGTTGACTCCAAGCTCTCATGTGCACCGTCTTGAATCAACCCCGCGTCATAGTCTTGTCGAAGTCACACAAGCCTCGGGCTTGTGCCACGTGTTTCCACGCCCCAGAAGTCGGTTACCATCAGCATCACGCTCCTATGTCGTCGTCACCGATTCCACCACCGTCTTCTGTATCAACCGACTTGCGTCGATCCGTCAGACTGTCCAGTCCGACCCAGGCTCCCAGATCATCTTTCGGGAATTTCCATCAATGAGATGATAATTTCATCTTAGCTTACATGACTTCCTGCAACGCCTTCAAACATCCATGTTGTGCCAACAAATCTTTCACTATATCTGTCATAACCCAAGGTTTTTAGTTCCATTGAACTTCAACACCTCAAACCAAGTATCCGTTGATGCCATGGTTCTTCCCCTGATGTTGAATCATGTTGGGAGGGCCAAATCCAACAAAATCACCATAATACACGATAGTAGCAGCAAGTAATCACTCATGTAGTGGGGAAAAAATCTGCATCTTGGCCTGGGTCGGGCCCCATGCTGGCATCCCCACCCCCTCCGTCACTGGGGGTGCTGAGCCATTATCTGTTCCCACTAGTTTTGGGAAACTTCTTGGAGGTTTCCTATGGTTTTCTAGTCTGGGTTTTAATTGATTTTTTGTCAATTTTTCTTTTCCCCATTTCCCCTTTCTTTTTTTTTCTTTTTATTCATTTTAAAATTCAGAAAGTCTTTTTGCAAACATGAGATTTTCTCAGATGTTGAACTTTTTTTTACAGTCATGGACTTTTTTTAAATTCTTTTTTTTTGCAAATCACAAATTTTATTATATAAATAATTTTAAAATCTTTTTATAGAAAAGTAGGAACTTATTCTGAAATTGTGATCTTTTTTAAATTCAGCAACATTTTTCAAATTCATGCATTACTTTTAAATTTGTGAACATATTTTAATTTGTTTCGACATTTTGTTTTTCAAAATCCATGAACTATTTTTGAAATTCATGAATTGCTTTTAATATCCATGAATGTATTTCAACTGCGTAGTTTTTTCATATCCGTGAATATGTGGGCGCCTCTAATCAAGTTGGCCCCTCGGATGCCATGGTTCTCCACCGCAATGCCTCAAGTACACAAGCAAAACCTGATGAGGTACACCCCCGTGGAACAATAGCAAAATCCAACCAAACTTGGTCTTTCACGTGATATGCTCCTGGCTGAATATATGATGCTAGTGTTACCATGCCAAGTCTCTGCTTTCCAATGGATGCACAACGTGATGGTCTTTTTCCCTCCGCTCAAATCGATTTGTTTGTGCCTCTGTCCCGTCGTCCTACAATGACTCAACCAGGCTGCTCTTATTAGCGCCTCAGGTCTCCGCCTCAAGCACGACAGGAGAGTACGTCTCCACAAAGGACTCTGGTCCCTTTTTGGTCTCCAAACAAATCTCGTGACTTGTTGTTTCCGATTGCCCAACGATCGATCGAGTCCTCGGCCTGCACGCGTCCTTCTTGGGCTACTGTCTGTGTGCCCGCTGGACCGTATCTGCATTGTCACAAGCCACGTCCCAACCTTGCCAACTTCGAGTATGTCAGCTCGACGCCCACGCGATCGTGCCGCACGCCGATTCTTCTGATCTCACCGACTACTACTGATTCTTTCACGATAATTTCGCCTCTAGATCAACACAATTAGCCTCGATCTCAAACCTTACTCATGATATCACTTGTTAGAATAAATCCGAGGCATACCGTCGATCATCCGAGGAACAAACAATCACACGAGACGACATCGAGATTTGTTAACGAGGTTCACCGATATGGCTACATCCCCGCGGCCTGACTATGTGTACTCCTCCCCATGACACCGTCATAATACCGCACACCGGCCACCCGTGCGCCGGCACACGCCGCCGGCTCCCTCTTGCGCGCTTGTGCTATTATGTTGGTATAGGTTACATCGTGTGTCTACCCCCTCAATATATGAGTGGCCTAAGATACAAGTGTCCTACTTGGACATGACTACATATCTTATGTAAACACAATACAACTACAAGTCCAACTGTAACCTATCTTGTACACTATATTCGACACAATTCCAACACTAAAGTTGCCGGAGGATCACATCTGGATCTTATTTTCGGCCAATGCAACCCGTGCCTGACACGTCACTCACGGAGTAGAATCCGGCAGGCCTCTCGATGGAGTACTGCGACTAGCCGGAAAGATCAGAGGGGGTGACAAGGGACCGGATTACCTAGGTTCCGGCCCTCATGGTGGAGGTAATACCCTACTCCCACTCTTGTTAAATTGATGAATATGTGTGTACAGGGCGCATGGTGATCGAGGGGTATGAGATTGATATATCGACTATCCCTAGCCCGGATTATGAAGGGTGCCCTGGGCTAGGGTTTACAAGTATCCTAACTAACCCATCGACCGAGAGACCATCCTCCGGGGCAAGCCAGCCTAGGGGGAGCGGCTTCCGATGGCTCGAGGCATCCCTGGGACATGACATCGTCACCATGTCTTCCACCCTACCTCTGCATCTCCCTTTAGCAGCAACGTCGTGGCCGGTCGTGGTGCCTTGACTCGAGTTCAACCGTTTTCTAATTTGACTGGTAGTTGAAACGACCCCACCCCACCCCCACCAAAATAAACTATGAAACCTCGTCCTCTCAAGCGTCGTGTCCGTCTTCGATGAGGTCCTGGTTCGGCGTAGACAGGGACGTTGTGGATGATCGCATCCCGTCTCTCTCTCTCTCTCTCTATATATATATATATATATATATATATATATATATATATTGACTTGTACGAATTTTTTATATAAACCCGATCAAACTTCATAAAGCTTAACTTTGACTTAGGTCAAAGCTTGGCTGCTCCTGGGTTTAAAAAGATCGCTCCGCCGAGGCGGTAGCCTAGAGGCAACATCAAACTATGCTTGTGGCGTGTCGTCGGTGAATGTAGGAGAAAGAAGGCTTCGACACTATCAAGGATTTGATTGCAATTTTATATTTTAATACGGGTATGTTCGTAAGGACACATGATACTCCAATGTGGTCCCCTAAATCGGACTCACTATCCGTCCACGAACTCATCCACAAACGTTTGGGATACCCATTTGGATGACACCTTGCTGGAGATGTCGTCATGCCTTTTCGCAAAAATTATAACATGTGAAGTAAATAAAAACAGAGGGAGTATTTTATATGCCCGGTGGAGATGCGATGTGCAATGCCAAATCTAGTCACATATTGTTTGTCTTTTTTTTAAAGGGGGGGGGGGGGGAGGTTCGCCCCAGCCTCTGCATCTGAACGATGCATACGGCCAATATTATTAATAAGCAAAAGGTCCAACAAAACTCTCCAAGTCTCGAACAAAGAAATATAAAAAAGGCTCACAAAGAGCTAAGCAGTAATAGTAAGGCCACAACCGGCTCACAAAAGGTAGGAGCACTGCATGCCTATCCTATTACATGACCGCCATCCAAATCGGTTGAAAATATCCCGTGCTACCATCTCTCATCGGGTAGACCCAGTAACCAAACGCTTCCTGGCCTTCGTCGGAGTGAGTAGCGATCATATAATATATTGTTAGTCATAATAAATATTATTCAAAGACTTGAGAGAAGTTCTAATTCATAGTCAGGCCGATACTTTTTCTTGATCCCGATTTGTGATCCGAGAGAGCTGACTTCCATAGTTAAGATTGTTTTGTTATTTTAACACTCATGTTAAGATTGTCGAAATCGGAATAACTAAAGGCATTAATGGACTGGACAAACAACTTGCTAATATATATGTGACTTCGCTACAAATCTGGCGTTAGAAATTTGATGCTTAAAAATTTGATGTCAGATTTTTAACATTCTTGTATATGTTTTCATCGCATCTTGCTAATATGTATGGTTTGCCAAGCCAAGCCTTAGGTACAACTTTGACTGATTTTTTTTTAAAAAAGTAGGATGACCCCGGCCTCTGCATCTGAAAGATGCATACGGCCATTTTATTAATTATTTTTAAGGACCTTACAAAGTATTACAACAATGTTCCTGAATCCACCATCTTGACAACATATGCCGCTACACCTATCCAAAATAATGAAGGGGTGCTAGCTGGGCCACTACCCAGACCATTCACTTAAACCTAACATCAAAAGCCGAAAGCCGAAACACATTCGGAAGCCCCAGGCGAGCCACATATCGGGTCTGGGGCACAATCCGGTCAGACGCACTCATGTGTCGTCGCCGCCATCTTCCACAGGTCCGTCTTCAGATCAAATTGAGGCTTCTACCTTGTCTGGCCACTCAGCCATCGACGTCACCACGACATCAGACAACTTCGTCCTCCTGCGCGAGTCCATCGCCACACATCGAATGCCGAATCTCCACTGCGCCACGCCGCCGAGATACGCCGCCATCAATGAGTAGGATGAAGCCCCGCCCCGCCGAGACCGGCAGGGCTGCTGAAGACCAATCCGCCGCCAAGCAACCAAAGCATCACATCCATCCCAAGCTCACAACGAACGACACCCCCAAGAAGGTGACGACACCCGGAGCGCCGCTGTCGCTCGATCCGGCAAGGATTTGGGCTTTCGCCCGACATACGAGATGGGTGTAAGGAAGAGGGGAAGGAGGCAACCTGGACGACGCCTACAAGAAGGGTACGACGCCCTCGAGCATCGCCGCCGTCGTGACCAGCACTGCTGGCCTCGGATTTCTCCGGAGCCACCTCCCACCTCCAGCCGCCAAACAGGTACAACTCCGGCGACAAAGGCCGCCAAAAGCAGGAGCATCGGAGGCAGCCCTGGTTGAAGTAGACGGAGGCCTTCAGATCTGGATCGGGCGCCGCCGAGACGCCCGCACCACAGCCGCCGCCTCGCCGCCCCCGTGACCGAGGAAGAACAGCCAGCACCAACGAGCACCGGTCAAGCACATGGAATCTCGCTAGAAGGGCCGCCGCCCCAGATCCAAAGAGCCACGCTCACCCATCTCCGAAGAGACGAGCAGCTCACGCGAAGCCGGCCGCTCCAGCCACCGCAACGAGCACCACTCCGAGGCCCCATCCCAGACCGACCCCCTCCAAGCACCCCAACACCAGATCTGGCCGCTCCAAGCAACAAGCGGCGATCCACACTGCGCCGCCGAGGACGAGGTGGGCGAGCAGGGAGGGGGGCCAACGCGGGGATGGACGGAGGAGGAGGTGGAAGGGGTCCCGCCGCCGCCGCGGGCCGGCCGGAGGCCGCCGGCGACGGCGGCAAGGGAAGGCAGACGAGGGTGGCGGCGCTTAGGGGAAAACCTAATCGCCCCCGAGTCGCCTGCGCGAGATGACGCGGGGGCTGTTGGACCAAAGTGGTAGAGACCTGCAATAGAAGGTTGTTTGCAGGCGAGTCGACGGCGACCGTGATGCTGCGGCGGAAGTCCAACTTTGACTGATGAAGCCAATAAATAGAGCTATTAACGTGAGCACACCCCACTAAAAACAAAACAAAACAAAACAGTGAGCACACGCATATTGGAGTGCTAATGGCCAGCTTCGTCAACAAGGGCAATGATCTGAGTGTCCGAGTCATGAGCCGGCGCCTCGTTTCGGCCTCCGACTCTTCCATCAAGGAGCACGTCCTTGGTGTGTCCAACATTGACCTTCTCCATGGCGCCTTCCCGGTGTCACTGGTCTGCATATACCCGAGACCTCCAGCCGGCGGCTTCCACGCCGTCGTTGCCGCCTTCGAGTTTGGGCTGCCGTCATTGCTCAACCACTATTTTGCCCATACTGGGCGCATCGTGGCGAATCCCCGCACAGGTCTCCCCGAGATCCTTTGCAACAACCAAGGTGCGGAGCTCATAGTCGGCGTGGCCGACGTCGCTCTGGCGGACCTGGACTTTAGCAGCATGGACTTGTCCGTAAGTAAGATCCCGGTGCCGTACGGCGGGGACGTCCCTCTGTCGGCGCAGGTGGTGTCGTTCGCGTGCGGCGACTTCTCTGTGGCGTGGGGCCACAACCACCTGCTCAGTGACGGCCACGCACTGCTCGGGCTCGTCGGCGGGTTTTCGGAGCTCGCGCGGACGGGCAGGCTCGCCCCGGGAGCCCGGCCCGTCCACGATCGCTCCCTGTTTCGCCCGAGCTCCACGCCATCGACAAGCAGGAGCTCCTCGCTGGCCGCATTCATGCCGTTGACCTCCGATCCCATGGTCAACGTCCTGACGAGCGAAGCGAGCTGCGTCCAGCGCTTGTACTACCTCGAGGCGCAGGCCATCTCCCGACTCCGAGAGATGGCGAGCCAACAAGACAGAGACGGCCGCGCGACATGGGTCCAGGCGATGTTCGCGTACATGTGGAAGACCCTAGGGGCGGCTGACACGCGCTGCCGCATGGGCTGGTGGGTGGACGGGCGGCGTCGACTCACGGCGCCAGAGCACCGCGCCCTGACGACGAGCAGCTATGTGGGCAACGTGTCCATCTTCGTCCTGGGAGAGGACAGCGTGGAGGAGATCCAGCGGAAGCCTCTGCCGGAGGTGGCATCCATGGTGCGCGAACTGATCAATGCGCGCGCGTACGACGACCGCTTCCAGGAGGTGGTTGACCGGGTGGAGCAGCACAAGTCCGGTGCCACCTACATGGATGCGTCCAACATCGGGCTGGGCTACCCGGCGGTGGCTGTGACGGCCTTCACCTCGTTCCCGATGGACACGGACTTGGGCTTTGGCCACGCGGCAATGGCGATGACGACAACGCGCGGCAGGGGGCTATGCTCGGGGTTCGTACAGACGGTGGCTACGCCTCGAGGCGATGGAGCCTGGATCGTCAGTGCAAGCGTGTGGCCGAAGATCGCCGCCGCGCTAGAGTCCGACGAGCTGCGTATTTTCACGCTAGTCACAGCCGAGCACCTTGGTCTCAAGCTCAACGAAGCAATTGTTAAGAACAATGACAGCCCGCGTAGCCGGTTCTGATGGGCGCTTCTGTCAATTTTTAGCTCTTTTTGTTTAGGACAGTTGTTAAGAGCATCTTCAAGGAGGAGCTAAAAATCGCCCTCTGGGGACGCACCGACGCTAACCCGCGCGCTGGGGGAGTGATGCCCCCAGTCGCGGCGCCCATATTTTTTGAAAAATTTAAACAGGGCACGAACACGGCACAAATTCATTGCAAACTTCGACGAGTTCATTCAAACTTAAACATATTTTACAAAAAAAACACTACTAGGGGCCGCCACTCGCCGTCTCCATCGCCGCTCCTCGCCGTCTGCCTCGCCGCTCCCTGCCGCTCGCCGCCCAACCTTGCAGTTCTACATGCCGAGGAGGTTGTAGAACCGCGTGTAGTCGTCGTCGTTATCGTCGTCGTCATCGTCTCTAGATTCTGTTCAGATGTGTTTTCATGTTTTAATTAGTGTTTGTGCCAAATAGAACCTATAGGATAACCTACGGTGATAGTTAATTTGATTCTGCTGAAAAACAGAAACTTTTGCACGCACAAAAATAATTTTAGTAAATCACAGAAACGTGATTTTAAGTTGATTCTTTTTGCTGTAGATCAATAGACAAATTTCCCAGGACTTCCTATTTTTGTAGGAGTTTTAGAGTTCCAGAAGTACTCGAGAGTTACAGATTACTACAGACTGTTCTGTTTTTGACAGATTCTATTTTTCATGTGTTGTTTGCTTATTTTGATGCATCTATGGCTAGTATCGGGGGGTATAAACCATAGAGAAGTTGGAATACAGTAGGTTTAACATCAATATAAATAAATAATGATTTCATTACAGTACCTTATGTGGTGGTTTTTCTTTCTTGCACTAACGGAGCTTATGAGATTTTCTGTTGAGTTTTGTGTTGTGAAGTTTTCAAGTTTTGATTAAAGATTTGATGGACTATAGAATAAGGAGTGGTAAGATCCTAAGCTTGGGGATGCCCATGGCACCCCAAAATATTCAAGGATAACCAAAAACCTAAGCTTCGTCTTCGTCTATCGGTAACTTTATTTGGAGCTATATTTTTATTCGCCACATGATATGTGTTTTGCTTGGAGCATCTTGTATGATATTAGTCTTTGCTTTTTAGATTACCACAATCATCCTTGATATACACACCTTTTTGGAGAAACCCACATGATTTAGAATTTATTAGAATACTCTATGTGCTTCACTTATATCTTTTGAGCTTGATAGTTTTGCTCTAGTACTTCACTTATATCTCTAAGAGCACGGCTGTGGTTTAAATTTAAAGAAATTGTTGATCTCTCATGCTTAACTTATATTATTTTGAGAGTCTTTTCGAAAAGCATGGTATTTGCTATGGTTATAAAATTGGTCCTAGAATGATGGGCATCCAAGTTGGGTATAATAAAACTATCATAGGAAGTGAATTGGATGCTATGATCAATTTGATGCTTGATAATTGTTTTGAGATATAGAGGTGGTGATATTAGAGTCATGCTAGTTGGGTAATTGTGAATTTAAATAATACTTGTGTTGAAGTTGGCAAGTCCTGTAGCATGCACGTATGGTAAACGTTGCGTAACAAATTTGAAACATGAGGTGTTCTTAAATTGTCATCCTTATGAGTGGCGGTCGGGGACGAGCGAAGGTCTTTTCCTACCGATCTATCCCCCTAGGAGCATGCGCGTAGTGCTTGGCTTTTGATGACTTGTAAATTTTTGCAATAAGTATATGAGTTCTTTATGACTAATGTTGAGTCCATGGATTATACGCACTCTTACCTTTCCATCATTGATAGCCTCTTCGGTACCGTGCATTGCTCTTTCTCACCTTGAGAGTTGGTGCAAACTTCGTTGGTGCATCCAAACCCCATGATACGATACGCTCTATCACACATAAACCTCCTTATATCTTCCTCAAAACAGCCACCATACCTACCTATTATGGCATTTCTATAGCCATTCCGAGATATATTGACATGCAACTTTCCACCATTCCGTTTATCATGACACGCATCATCATTGTCATATTGCCTTGCATGATCCTGTAGTCGACATCGTATTGTGCCAAAGCCACCTTCATAATTTTTCATACATGTCACTCTTGATTCATTGCCCATCCTGGTACACCGTCGGAGACATTCATATAGAGTCATATCTTGTTCTAGTTTTGATTTGTAACTCATGAGTTGTAAATAAATAGAAGTGTGGTGATCATCATTATTAGAGCATTGTCCCTTAAAAAAAGAAAGGCCAAATAAAAAATGGCCAAAAAAAGAAAGGCCAAATAAAAAAAGGAAAGACCCAAAAAAGGGGGGGACAATGCTACTATCTTTTTCCACACTTGTGCTTCAAAGTAGCACCATGTTCTTCATATAGAGAGTCTCATTTGTTGTCACTTTCATATACTAGTGGGAATTTTTATTTATAGAACTTGGCTTGTATATTCCAACGATGGGCTTCCTCAAAATGCCCTAGGTCTTCATGAGCAAGCAAGTTGGATGCACACCCACTAGTTTCTTTTGTTGAGCTTTCATACATTTATAGCTCTAGTGCATCCATTGCATGGCAATCCCTACTCCTCATGTTGACATCAATTGATGAGCATCTCCATAGCCCGTTGATTAGCCTCGTTAACATGGGACTTTTTTCTTTTTTGTCTTCTCCACACAACCTCCATCATCATATTCTATTTCACCCATAGTGCTATATCCATGGCTCACGCTCATGTATTGTGTGAAAGTTGAAAAAAGTTTGAGATTGCTAAAGTATGAAACAATTGCTTGGCTTGTCATCGAGGGTCCGCAAGATGAGAGCATTCTTGTGTGATGAAAATGGAGCATGACCAAACTATATGATTTTGTAGGGATGAACTTTCATTAGCCATGTTATTTTGAGAAGACTTGATTGCTTTGTTAGTATGCTTGAAGTATTACTATTTCTTATATAAATATGAACTTTTATTTGGAATCATTTGGATCTGAACATTCATGCCACAATAAAGAAAATTACATTAAGGATTATGCTAGGTAGCATTCCACATCAAAAATTCTGTTTTTATCATTTACCTACTCGAGGACGAGCATGAATTAAGCTTGGGGATGCTTGATATGTATCCAACGTATCTATAATTTTTTATTGTTCCATGCTATTATATTACCCGTTTTGGATGTTTATGGGCTTTACTTTCCACTTTTATATCATTTTTGGGACTAACCTACTAACCGGAGGCCCAACCTGAATTGCTGTTTTTTTTGCCTATTTCAGTGTTTCGAAGAAAAGGAATATCAAATGGAGTCCAAATGGAATGAAACCTTCGGGAGCGATCTTTTTGGAACAAATGCCAACCTGGAGACTTGGAGTGGACGTCAAGCAACAAACGAGGCAGCCACGAGGGTGCCCGGCACACCCCCTGGGGGTGGGCGTCCCCCCACCCTCGTGGGCCCCTCGAGCGTCAACCGACCTACCTCCTTCGGATATATATACTCCCGTACCCTGAAAACATCGGAGAGCACCACGAAAACCTAATTCCACTGCCGCAACCTTCTGTATTCGTGAGATCCCATCTTGGAGCCTTCGTCGGCGCTTCGCGGGAGGGGAAATCGACCACGGAGGGCCTCTACATCATCTCCATGGCCTCTCCTATGAGTTGTGAGTAGTTTACCATAGACCTTTGGGTCCATAGTTATTAGCTAGATGGCTTCTTCTCTCTCTCTTTGAATCTCAATACAAAGTTCTCCTCGATCTTCTTGGAGATCTATTCGATGTAACATTTTTTGTGGTGTGTTTGTCAAGATCCGATGAATTGTGGGTTTATGATCAAGTTTATCTATGAGAAATATTCGAATCTCCTCTGAATTCTTTTATGTGTGATTAAATTATCTTTGCAAGTCTCTTCGAATTATCAGTTTGGTTTGGCCTACTAGATTGATCTTTCTTGCAATGGTAGAAGTGCTTAGCTTTGGGTTCAATCTTGCGGTGTCCTTTCCCAGTGACAGCAAGGCACGAATTGTATTGTTGACATCAAGGATAAAAAGATGGGGTTTATATCATATTGCATGAGTTTATCCCTCTAGATCATGTCATCTTTCTTAATGCGTTACTCTGTTCTTATGAACTTAATACTCTAGATGCAGGCAGGAGTCGGTCGATGTGTGGAGTAATAGTAGTAGATGCAGAATCGTTTCGATCTACTTGTCACGGACGCGATGCCTATATACATGATCATGCCTAGATATTTTCATAACTATGCACTTTTCTATCAATTGCTCGACAGTAATTTGTTCACCCACCGTAATACTTATGCAATATTGAGAGAAGCCACTAGTGAAATATGTGGCCCCCGGGTCTATCTTTTATCATATAAGTTTTCCATCTACTTTTATTTGCATCTTTACTTTCCAATCTATATCATAAAAATACCAAAAATATTTATCTTATCTTATTATCTCTATCAGATCTCACTTTTGCAAGTTACCGTGAAGGGATTGACAACCCCTTTATTGCGTTGGTTGCGAGGTTCTTGTTTGTTTGTGTAGGTGTGTGGGACTTTTGAGGAGCCTCCTACTGGATTGATACCTTGGTTCTCAAAAACGGAGGGAAATACTTATGCTACTTTACTACATCACCCTTTCCTCTTCAAGGAAAACCAACGCATCGCTCAAGAGGTAGCACAGGGCATGTTGTGATGTGATATGGTCAAGATCTGATGTGATATACGTTGTTGTATGAGATGATCATGTTTTGTAATATCGACAACCGGCAGGAGCCTTAGGGTTGTCTCTTAATTATTGTATTAAGTGTAAGCGCCATGTAATTGCTTTACTTTATCGCTATGCGTTAGCAATAGTTGTAGAAGCAATAGTTGGCGAGATGACCCTGACGCAACGATGGAGATCAAGGTGTCGAGTCGATGACAATGGAGATCATGACGATGCTTTGGAGATGGGGATCAAAAGCACAAGAGATGATGGCCATATCATGTCACATATTTTGATTGCATGTGATGTTTATCCTTTACGCATCTTATTTTTCTTAGAACAGCGATAGCATTATAAGATGATCGATTCACTAAAGTTTCAAGATAAAAGGGTTCTCTCCGAGTATGCACTGTTGCCAAAGTTCGACATTTTGAAGCACCTCGTGATGATCGGGTGTGATAGACTCTACGTTCACGTACAATGGGTGTAATCGGTTTTGCACACGCAAAATACTTGGGTTAAACTTGACGAGCTTAGCATGTACAAACATGGTCTCGGAACACTGGATACCGAAAGTTCAAACGTGAGTCATATAGTAGATATGATAAACATAGAGATGTTCACCATTGATGACTACCCCATCTCACATGATGATCGGACATGGATTAGTTGATTTGGATCATGTATCACTTAGATAACTTGAGGGATGTTTATTTAAGTGGGAGTTCAATAGTAATTTCATTAACTGAACTTAATTTATCATGAACTTAGTCTTATAGTTTTGCATATCTATGTTGTAGATCAATGGCCCGAGCTACCGTTCCCCTAAATTTTAATGCGTTCCTAGAGAAAGCTAAGTTGAAAGATAATGGTAGCAATTACATGGACTGGGTCCGTAACTTGAGGATTATCCTCATTGCTGCTCAAAAGAATTATGTCCTTGATGCACCGCTAGGTGACCCACCTGCTCCCGCTAATCTGGACGCCATGAACGCCTGGCAAACATGGAAAGATGACTACTCTATAGTTCAGTGTGCCATGCTTTATGGCTTAGAACCGGGACTTCAAAGACGTTTTGAACGTCATGAAGCATATGAGATGTTCCAAGAGTTGAAGTTAATATTTCAAGCAAATGCCCAGGTCGAGATATGAAGTCTCCAACAAGTTCTATAGCTGCAAGATGGAGGAGAACAGTTCTGTCAATGAACACATACTCAAAATGTCTGGGTATCATAACCACTTGACTCGGCTGGTAGTTGATCTTCCTGTTGATAGTGTTATTAACAGAGTTCTTCAATCACTGCCACTAAGCTACAAAGGCTTCATGATGAACTATAATATGCAAGGGACAACGAAAACGATTCCCGAGCACTTCGCAATGCTTAAGGCCGCAGAGGTAGAAATCAAGAAGGGGCATCAAGTGTTGATGGTTAATAAGACCACTAGTTTCAAGAAAAAGGGCAAAGGAAAAAAAAGGGAACTTCAAGAAGAACGGCAAGCAAGTTTCCGCTCCCATGAAAAAGCCCAAAGCTGGACCTAAGCCTAAAACTAAGTGCTTCTACTGCAAAGGGAGTGGTCACTGGAAGCGGAACTGCCCCAAGTATTTGGCGGATAAGACGGATGGCAAAGTGAACAAAGGTATTTGATATACATGTTATTGATGTGTTCCGTACTAATGCTCATAGTAGCGCCTGGGTATTTGATACTGGTTTGGTTGCTCATATTTGTAACTCGAAATAGGAGCTACAGAAGGACGAGGTGATGATGCGTGTTAGGAATGGTTCCAAGGTCGATGTGATCGCCGTCGGCACGCTACCTCTACATCTACCTTCGGGATTAGTTTTAGACCCCAATAATTGTTATTTGGTGCCATCGTTGAGCATGAACATTATATCTGGATCTAGTTTATTGCGAGACGGTTATTCATTTAAATCAGAGAATAATGGTTGTTCTATTTATATGAGTAATATCTTATATGGCCATGCACCCTTGATGAATGGTCTATTCTCGTTGAATCTCGATCGTAGTGATACACATATTCATAATATTGATGCCAAAAGATGCAAAGTTGATAATGATAGTGCAACATACTTGTGGCACTGTCGTTTAGGTCATATTGGTGTAAAGTGCATGAAGAAACTCCATGCGGATGGACTTTTGGAATCACTTGATTATGAATCATTTGATACTTGCGAACCATGCCTCATGTGCAAGATGACTAAAACTCTGTTCTCCAGAACAATGGAGCGAGCTAGCTAATGACTTACTGGAAATAATACATACCAATGTATGCGGTCTGATGAGTGTTGAGGCACGTGGCGGGTATCGTTATTTTCTGACCTTCACAGATGATTTGAGTAGATATCGATATATCTACTTGATGAAACACAAGTCTGAAACATTTGAAAAGTTCAAGGAATTTGAAACTGAAGTAGAGAATCATCGTAACAAGAAAATAAAGTTTCTACGATCTGATCGTGGAGGCGAATATTTGAGTTACGAGTTTGGTCTTCATTTAAAACAATGTGGAATTGTTTCACAACTCATGCCACCTGGAACACCACAGCGTAATAGTGTGTCTGAATGTTGTAATCGTACTTTATTAGATATGGTGTGTTATATGATGTCTCTTACCGATTTACCACTACCGTTTTAGGGTTATGCATTAGAGACAACCACATTCACGTTAAATAGGGCACCGTCTAAATCCATTGAGCCGACACCGTATGAACCATGGTTTGGAAAGAAACCTAAGCTGTCGTTTCTTAAAGTTTGGGGATGCGACATTTATGTCAAAAGGCTTCAGCCTGATAAGCTCGAACCCAAAGAAGAGAAGTGCATCTTCATAGGATACCCGAAAGGAACTAGTGGGTATACCTTCGACCACAGATCCAAAGGCAAACTTGCTAAGAATGGGTCCTTCCTATAGAAGGAGTTTCTCTCAAAAGAAGTGAGTGGGAGGAAAGTAGAACTTGATGAGGTAGTTGTACCTTCTCTCAAATTGGAAAGTATCACATAACAGAAAACCATTCTTGTGATGCCTACACCAACTAGAGAGGAAGCAAATGATGATGATCATGAAACTTCAGGTCAAGTTACTACTGAACTTCGTAGGTCAAACAGAGCATGATTCGCACCAGAGTGGTATGGTAATCCTGTCCTGGAAGTTATGTTAGTAGACTATGGCGAACCTACGAACTATGAAGAAGCTATGATGAGCCCAGATTCTGATAAATGGCTTGAGGCCATGAAATCTGAGATAGGATCCATGTATGAGAACAAAGTATGGATTTTGGTGGACTTTCCCGATGATCGGCAAGCCATAGAAAATAAATGGATCTTCAAGAAGAAGATAGACGTTGATGGTAATATTACTGTCTACAAAGCTCGACTTGCTGCGAAAGGTTTTTGACAAGTTCAAGGAGTTGACTACGATGAGACTTTCTCACATGTAGCGATGCTTAAGTCTGTCCAAATCATGTTAGCAATTGCCATATTTTATGATTATGAAATCTGGCAAATGGACGTCAAAACTGCATTCCTTAATGGATTTCTTAAAGAAGAGTTGTATATGATGCAACCAGAAGGTTTTGTCGATCCTAAAGGTGCTGACAAAGTGTGCAAGATCCAGCGATCCATCTATGGACTGGTGCAAGCATCTCGGAGTTGGAATATACGCTTTGATGGGGTGATCAAAGCATATGGTTTTATACAGACTTACGGTGAAGCCTGTATTTACAAGAAAGTGAGTGGGAGCTCTGTAGCATTTCTGATTTGGGATAATTATATTTATGCCCCTAGTTGTGTCCCACTCGTCTGTTTTACCCCTAATTCCCAAAAGTCACCAGTTCTGTCCAAGTCACTTTGCTCCTCTTATGCTTTTGCCCTTTGACTGTTTGATCGTCAATTTGAAAACTTCATAAATAATTCATACTAAATCAGAAAAATGCAAATAAGATACCAAAATGTTCAGAAAAACATCATCTATATGTCAGTGTCATTTGCATTCATGAAAAAAGTGTTGAAAAGTGCACATCTGAGTTTTAGCTCTTATGATACCACCATGAATAGTAAACTCTAAAAACATAAAAAAAATCAAAAAATATATGGTGGCAAAGAACGAAAAATGTTCTAAGTGCTTGTCACGTTTCATTAGGGAACGAACATTCATGGAAGTCGTGGCAAAAAAATAAACTATTTTGGAGAGCTGATTGTTTTTTTTGCCGCGGCACCCACGAATGTTATTCCCCGATGAAACTTGGCAGGCACTTAAAACATTTGTCATTCTTTGCCACCAATTTCTTTTGATTTTTTTTGAACTTTTTTAGAGTTTACTATTCATGGTGGTACCAAAAGAGCTAAAACTCATATGTGCACTTTTCAATACTTTTTTCATGAATGCAAATGACACTGACATATAGGTGATGTTTTTCTAAACATTTTGGTATCTTATTTGCATTTTTCTGATTTAGTATGAACTAGTTATGAAGTTTTCAAACTAACGGCCAAACGGTCAAAGGGCAAAAGCATAAGAGGAGCAAAGTGACTTGGATAGAACTGGTGACCTTTTGGAATTAGGGGTAAAACACACGAGTGGGACACAACTAGGGGCATAAATCTAATCATCCCTTCTGATTTTATATGTGGATGACATATTGTTGATTGGAAATGATATAGAATTTCTGGACAACATTCATGGATACTTGAATAAGAAGTTTTCAATGAAAGACCTCGGTGAAGCTGCTTATATATTAAGCATCAAGATCTATAGGGATAGATCAAAATGTTTAATAGGACTTTCACAAAGCACATACCTTGACAAAGTTTTAAAGAAGTCCAAAATGGATCAGTCAAAGAAAGGGTTCTTGCATGTGTTACAAGGTGTGAAATTGAGTCAGACTCAAAGCCCGACCACTTCAGAAGATAGAGAGAGAATGAAAGTCATTCCCTATGCCTCAGCCATAGGTTCTATCATGTATGCTATGTTGTGTACCAGACCTGATGTGTGCCTTGCCATAAGTTTGGTAGGGAGGTACCAAAGTAATCCAGGAGTGGATCACTGGACAACGGTCAAGAACATCCTGAAGTACCTGAAAATGACAAAGGATATGTTTCTCGTTTATGGAGGTGACGAAGAGCTCATCGTAAATGGTTACGTCGATGCTAGCTTCGACACATATCTGGATGACTCTAAGTCACAAACCGGATACATATTTATATTGAATGGTGGAGCTGTCAGTTGGTGTGGTTCCAAGCAAAGCATCATGGCGGGTTCTACGTGTGAAGCAGAGTACATAGCTGCTTCGGAAGCAACACATGAAGGAGTCTGGATGAAGGAGTTCATATTCGATCTGGGTGTAATACCCAGTGCATCGGGTGTAATGAAAATCTTTTGCGATAACACTGGAGCATTTGCCTTGGCGAAGGAATCCAGGTTTCACAAGAGAACCAAACACATCAAGCGACACTTCAACTCCATTTGTGAAAAGGTCAAGGATGGAGACATAGAGATTTGCAAAATACATACGGATATGAATGTAGCAAACCTGTTGACTAAGCTTCTTCCACGAGCAAAACATGATCAACACCAAGACTCCATGGGTGTTAGATTCATTACAATCTAATCTAGATTATTAACTCTAGTGCGAGTGGGAGACTGGAGAAAATATGCCCTAGAGGCAATAATAAAGTTATTATTTTATATTTCCTTATTCATGATAAAGGTTTATTATTCATGCTAGAATTGTATTGATCGGAGACTTAAATACATGCTGAATACATAAACAAATACCGTGTCCCTATTAAGCCTACTAGACTAGCTTGTTGATGAAATATGGTTAAGGTTCCCTAACCATAGACATGTGTTGTCATTTGATAACAGGATCACATCATTAGGAGAATGATGTGATGGACAAGACCCATCCATTAGCTTAGCATATTGATCGTTAAGTTTATTGTTATTGCTTTCTTGATGACAAATACATATTCCTTCGACTATGAGATTATGCAACTCCCGGATACCGGAGGAATACCTTGTGTTGCTATCAAATGTCACAACATAACTAGGTGATCATAAAGATGCTCTATAGGTATCTCCGAAGGTGTTTGTTGAGTTGGCATAGATGGAGATTAGGATTTGTCACTCCAAGTATCATAGAGGTATCTCTGGGCCCTCTTGCTAATACACACATCATAAGAAGCCTTGCAAGCAAAGTGACTAAGGAGTTAGTTGCAAGATGATGTATTACAGAACGAGTAAAGAAAGTTGCCGGTAACGAGATTGAACTAGCTATGAAGATACCGATAATCGAATCTCGGGCAAGTAACATACTGACAGACAAAGGGAACTACATATGTTGTCATAAAGCTTCTACCGATAAAGATCTTTGTAGAATATGTAGGAACCAATATGGGCATCCAGGTCCCGCTATTGGTTATTGACCAAAGAAGCGTCTCGGTCATGTCTACATCATTCTTGAACCCGTAGGGTCCGCACAATTAACGTTCATTGACGTTATAGTATTATATGAGTTATGTATGTTGGTGAGCGAATGTTGTTTGGAGTCCTGGATGAGATCACGGACATGACGAGGAGTTCTGGAGTAGTTCGAAGGTAAAGATTGATATATGGGATAATAGTGTTTCGTCTTCAGAAGGTTTCCGAATTCACCAGAAAGGGTTTCAGATGTTTCCCGAAATGTTCTGGTGCGAGAACACTTTATTTGGGCCAAGGGGTAAATCCCACAAGGTTTTCCAAAAGTGCAAAAGGAAGTTTTGCGGAGATGGCCAGGGGCCAGATGCCAGGGACCCTAGCGTCTAGTTCCAAATGTCGGGAACCCTTGCGTCTGGGTCCAGACGCCTGGAACCCTAGCATCTGGTCCTAGAGTCCGAGAAGGACTCTTGCCTTTCGGGCAAACCGACTTTGAGGATGATTTTACTCCAAGTTTTGACCCCAAGGCTCAACATATAAATAGAGGGGCAGGGCTAGCACCCAAGATACACCAAGCCGTGTGCCGGTAACCCCGCCCCTCTAGTTTATCCTCTGTCGTAGTTTCCTTTGTGCTTGGCGAAGCCTTGCGGAGATTGTTCTTCACCACCACCATCACCATGTTGTCATGCTGCCGGAACTCATCTACTACTTCGCCCCTCTTGCTGGATCAAGAAGGCAAGGACGTCATCAAGCTAAAGGTGTGCTGAACGCGGAGGTGCCTTACGTTCGGTACTTGATCGGGACGGATCGTGAAGGTGTACGACTACATCAACCGCGTTGATAAACGCTTCCGCTTAGCGATCTTCAAGGGTGTGAAGATGCTTTCCCCCTCTCGTAGCTATACATCTCCATGGATAGATCTTGCGTGTGCATAGATTTTTTTCATGCAACGTTCCCCAACATGTAGGCCATCTGCCCCCCGGGCCTTAAGATCACCAATGGAAAATAATGCTTTCTTCACTTCTTCCACTGTATACGAAGCCATCAACGCATCATTCATGGCAATGGTTACCCTCCTTTGCACATGATCTAGAACATTTCTGTTTGGCTCAGAAATTTGGGATGTAAACAACTCCATAAAATATCCAGAATTAATAGATTTGATTTCATATGTATCTTCTCTCCAGACTCTTGTATTATCTAAGAGTCTCTTAATGCAGTTTCTCTTCTTCTGCGCCGAAGCTGTTTTTGAAAAAAAAACCGAAGTGTTCCCGTCACCATGTAGTAACCAGTTTGCCCGTGCACGTTGGAGCCAGACGATCTCCTCCCGGTCCAGTAGGTTTTCTACGAGAGTTTGTATTTCCTTCATTCTATGTCTGGATTCGCTTGTCAGCTATCCCCGCTTTAACTTCTCCAAATTGTTCTCCAGTTTATGAATTCCATGCTTCAGACCTCTTAATGTTTCTCGACCCCACTAGATAAGCTCCGCTTTTACTGCCCTTGTACGGTCAGACAACAAAGGTCCAACCCCCATCAGCTGGGCGCGTTGCCAGGCTGTGGCAACAATTTCATTCATTATTTCTTCATTTAGCCATCGTGCTTCGAACCTCCTCTCTCCTTTCAGTTTCTGTGATAGCGCTACTACATAATAGTCTGTAACCAACACCAGGAGTCAATGATCTGAATGGGTATGATGCTCACGTACCACACCTGCATAGGGAAATTTTTCAGACCACTTCTCATTACATAGAGATCTGTCCAGGCGCTCCCTTATCGTCCCCCGACTCCATGTGAATGGGTCGCCAATGTGCATAACTTCCTGTAAACCAGACTCTTCTATGCAATCTCTGAAGTTTTGCAACAAGTATAAAGGTACGATGTCGCCACCTTCCTTCTCATTTGCAACTAATATCTCATTAAAATCTCCTATAATCATCCATGGTCTCTTTATAATGTCATGCAAATTCCTCAAATATGTCTGTGAGAGATGTTTCAAGTCCCAACTAGGTTAAGATGTTTCTAGTTTATGTTGGGTCTACTAGCCCATGTTGTGTATGTCAAATAGGAAAGAGGCCGAGCATGCCACCTCATGTTTTCGGGTTTATCTAAAAAATGTTTCTGGTTTTTTTTTGTTTGTAAATATAAAATAAAAACAATTTTTTAGCATATCTCCTTTCTAATACATTGATACATTTGAAACTATATTCATGTCGGTAGGATTTGGTGAACTGTGCTATTTTTGGGAGGAGCTTATTTCTATGCCCCGTGTGTCATAATTGTGTGCCAAATGTGCTGAAAGGACATGCGGTGCCCCCATGTGTGGTTTTGGTAATTGATGACATTCTCTATGGACTAATGGTTGCATTGAGTTATATTTGAAGTGTTGAGCCTATTGCAAGCATGTCTTGAAGAAGATTGTGTGATCATTCATGTTTACCTTCAAGACATCATCCAAATGAAGAGAGTTGGAAAGATTCAAGGTTGATCAAGACTATGTACAAAGAGTGATTCAAGTTGATCAACACACAAAGCGTAGAAGATGTACCAAGTGGGATCAAGTGATCTCATGGTATGGTAAGCATTGCCCATTATGCATTGTGTACTAACCCATGGTCTATGTGAGAGTTCTATGTGGGGTTAGGTATGTGTCCATGGGCTTGCATCAAGAGGAAGATATCATGGAGAGGATGACGTCAAGTGGTGATCGTCATCAAGATTGCATGTGAAAGTTCAAGTGGAGCATCACGAAGAGATCAATTGCTTGAAGCTTGCCGTCCATTGTGGTGACAATGGGCTTGTGAAGATGTGCGGAAGAGCGGCTCACCCATAGTAGTTTATGTGGGAGCAATCAACTGGTCTTCAACGATCCAATGCAATCAAGAAAGGTGGTCCATCTTGAGGAGGACAAGATCATCATCATCTAGCTCAAGTGGATTATGTGCAAGGCAAAGGTTTGCCCTTGATAGGTTTATGTTTTACCGGTCTCATGGTGGTAGTTGAGAGACCGGGTTATAGGATCAGTTGTCATACTGTCAAGGGGGGCTCTCGATGAGTAGCTTGATCACATTGTTCGTAGAGAGCTCAAACCATTGCATCCTTGCATCATAATTCTTGGTTCTTGTTTGGTGTTTCTCTTTGCGAGTTTTAGAGTTTGGTCATCTTCATGAAAAGCTCGAGTTCACCGAAAATGGAGTTCACATGCATCTTTTATGATGTTTTCGATGTTGGAGGTTATGCCGGTTCTTCTCTGTTGGAGGTTTCACTCCTCTATATGTTAGCATACCTCCCCTAACCCGGCGAGTGAGACCCGGCAGGTGAGACCCGGCTGGTGAGACCCGGCAGGTGAGACCCGGTAGACAATTTTAAGCCGTCAGACAGTTATGACCACCCGACAGACAGTTATGACCCGACACACATTTATGACCTGGCACACAGTTATGACCCGATAGACAGATTGTGACCTAGAAGATGCATGGAGTCACGGAGATGAGTCTCATAGATGAGTCACCTGGGGTTAAGAAACCCAAGACGTTAAGAAGCCGAAGACGTTAAGAAGCCCACGGTGAGCAGTCAGAATAGGTTAAGTCTTAATCCGACTTGGACTCTACATGTAACCCGCCCCTTCAACTTATATAAGGAGGGGTGGGGCACCCCAAGATGAGAGAGGTTTTTAGACATCTCAATAGACAGGTCTTAGACAATGTCAAAGTAGAAGCTCTCGAGATAGAGGTAGCAAAACCTCACCCTTGTAACCGAGATCGTCATGATGATCAATACAATCAAGCAGGATATAGGCTTTTACCTCCACCGTGAGGGGCCGAATCTGGGTAAAACCTCACGTCTCTCGACCAGCTCAACCCCTCCCAAGCTACCAATTAGATGTGTTGGCCTCACGACTAAGCCCTCACACCGAGGACATCTGCCGTGACAAAATCCATGATAGTTGGCACCCACCATGGGGCCCATGCACGATGGTGTTGAGTTCTTGGAGGGATCTTTTCTAGGATTTTGGGAAACGAAAACACTAACGCACACACGTGTGGCAACATTGCAACTCGCCTACACACCTGGATCACCGTCTAGTTAAGTTTGCACGAATCTTGACACACCGAGGCAGTTTTCGCGTGCCATGTAGGACAAGGCCGGTGTGTGGGAGTTGGAGAGGTTGCTCACACGCACCACATCACACGGTTGCCAGCTGCGCTGTGTGGGCGAACTAGTTTCTACCGACACAACCACCACCAAGTCCACGCGCGTGTGGGCGAACTGCTTTTCGCCCATATGACAGTTGTACGTTGTTGAATGGCAACTGCAGTTGCGCGTACATGACAACTAGGTAAACACACATGGCAACTATGATTCGTTTCCTAGACGGCAACTACAGTTGCGCGTACATGGCAATCAGGTAAACATACATGACAACTGTGATTAACCACACGTGGCAACTAGGTAAACACACATGACAACTATTGTTTGACCATATGTGGCAAGTAGTTAATCACACACGACAACTATGGTTTGATTACACGCGGCAACTACCATAAATTAGACATGGCAACTATAGTTAACCAAAACAAAGAGAGGTGCCATGCTTTTACAACCATATTTGTTATGCCGGATAACAACATCTGCCATCCCGGATGGCAACTAAATCATTATCCCGCGGGTACCTATTGTAGTTGCGCCAGGACTGTGGACATATTTGCTTCGTGTCACACGCGCAAGGTGGGGATGAGTAGTACTCGTTGGGCGTGTGGCACGAAATAGTTGCATCCACATGTGTGGGCAATTCTACTGTTCGCCCACACACAGCCCATGTGGGCTCCCCCCCCCCCCCCCCGCACTCAGCCACACACGGTGTGTGGGCGAATGACTATTATGCCGCACGTGTGGTAGATATCAGCGTCCATATATTATATATTCATAGTTATTCATAAAGCAATTGCATCGCAAAATGAAATAAATTTGCGCCAACCATGCGGATCGAATCCACATTAAAAATAGAATATCCCAAGTATTCAACCAAGGCCAGTATACTCATAGTTATTAAAAAAGAGATTGCATCTCAAAATGAAATTATTACTTTTTTGTGAAAAATGAAATAAATCTGCGCCAACCATGGGATCGAATCCACAATAAAAATAGAATTTCCCAACGGGGATCAACCACACTAAAAATAGAATTCTGCAAGTATTCAACAAGGACACTATATAGTCATAGTTATTAGAAAAGGGATTGCATCTAAAATGAAATAAATTTGCGCCAACCATGGGATCGAATCCACACTAAAGATGGAATTTCCCAAGTGTTCAAGCAGGCCAGTATATATTCATATTCATAAAAACAAGGTTGCATCTTAAAATACATCAGAGTGCTACACGGGGATCGAATCCACACTAAAAGTAGAATTTCCCAACGGGGATCGACCACACTAAAAATAGAATTTCGCAAGTATTCAACAAGGACACTATATAGTCATAGTTATTAGAAAAGAGACTGCATCTAAAATGAAATAAATTTGCGCCAACCATGGGATCGAATCCACACTAAAGATGGAATTTCCCAAGTATTCAAGCAGGCCAGTATATATTCATATTCATAGCTATTAAAAGAATGTTGCATCTCAAAATACATCAGAGTGCTACACGGAATATTTTGTTAGATGAGTATGCTTCAATCTAGCATGTTCCTTTTTTTTCAGGGTTTGATCAAATAAATTGGCGTTGACAGTGGATCCAACAAACTAAAAATAGTTTTTCCCAACTATTCAACCGCACCAATATATTATATATTAATAGTTATTAATAAAGCAATTGCATCGCAAAATAGAATAAATTTGTGCCAATCAGGGGATCGAATCCACACTAAAAATAGAACTTCCCAAGTATTCAACCAAGCCAGTATACTCATAGTTATTAAAAAAGAGATTGCATCTCAAAATGAAATTATTACTTTTTTGCGAAAAATGAAATAAATCCGCGCCAACCATGGGGATTGAATCCACACTAAAAGTAGAATTTCCCAACGAGGATCGACCACACTAAAAATAGAAAGTATTCAACAAGGACACTATATAGTCATAGTTATTAGAAAAGAGATTGCATCTAAAATGAAATAAATTTGCGCCAACCATGGGATCGAATCCACACTAAAGATCGAATTTCCCAAGTGTTCAAGTAGGCCAGTATATATTCATATTCATAGTTATTAAAAAAAGGTTGCATAATTTCCCATGTATTTAAGCAGGCCAGTATATATTCATATTCATAGTTATTGAAAAAAAGTTGCATCTCAAAGTACATCAGAGTGCTACACGGAATATTATGTTAGACGAGTATGCTTCAATCTAGTATGTTCCTTTTTTTCAAGGTTTGATCAAATAAATTGGCGTTGACTGTGGGACCAAACAAACTAAAAATAGTTTTTCCCAAGTATTCAACCGCACCAATATATTATATATTCATAGTTATTACTAAAGCAATTGCATCCCAAAATGAAATAAATTTGCGCCAACATGGGGATCGAATCCACACTAAAAATAGAATTTCCCAAGTATTCAACCAGGCCAGTATACTCATAGTTATTAAAAAAAGAGATTGCATCACAAAATGAAATTATTACTTTTTTTATGAAAAATGAAATAAATCTGCGCCAACCATGGGGATTGAATCCACACTAAAAATAGAATTTCCCAACGGGGATCGACCACACTAAAAATAGAATTTTGCAAGGATTTAACAAGTACACTATATAGTTATTAGAAAAGAGATTGCATCTAAAATGAAATAAATTTGCTCCAACCATGGGATGAATCCACACTGAATATGGAATTTCCCAAGTGTTCAAGCAGCCGGTATATATTCATATTCATAGTTATTAAAAAAAAAGGTCGCATCTCAAAATGCATCCAATTTGCGCCGACCGTGGGGATCGAACCCACACGGCCACGTGGTTAAAAGCCACGCGCTCTACCACTGAGCTAGGTCGGCCATCACATTTACATTTATCCGGAGCTATTACATACATATATGCTATTACTGAGAAATATCAATAGCAGGAGATACGTCTAGTTGGGTGTCTCCATAAGGACTAGGCACTAGCCTAATGGCAAGGGTCACATAGTACAATATAATACATACGAGAAGTGTTTTGCACGCTTTGCCGTGTTAGTTTTTTCTTTGCAGCACCCGAACGGCGCGACCACCTCCAGCAGCAGTGAGGACGACATCGCGGAACAACTGAAACGTCCGTCCCACCGCCCACCACCTGCTCACCCCCTTCTCCCTTCCCTAGGACTACGAAGCACCAACCCAACTCTCCAATCGACATGCGGCCAGGGAAGAACCCACAGCCGCCACGCCGCCCACCACGGATTCACCAGGCGAACAGATCAACAATCAACCCCCCTCCAACTAACACGCTAGGCCCACAGGGCAGACCCACTGACAAGGTGGCCCACACAACAGTATGCAGCCCCACCTAGACCGAAGGAGGACTTGTTCAAAACCCAGCACCCAATTTGAAATTGATAGCCTCAATTGAATGTAGGCCCTTAAAACCTAGGGGGCTTAGCGTTATAGAGGATTCCCTTTGACTCCTTTTTTTCCTTCCGTGTTGAGTGTGCGCCTCGTTACCCTGACTCCTTTCTCTTTTTTCTTCAATAGCACGACCGCCCCGACGGGGACGAGAGGTGGGCTCAGGTTGTTCCTGCGTATAGTAGGTTCAGAGTCATCATCTTCATATCATTTGACCCGGTGTCAGAGTTTGACCTTGTGCCGATGACTCATGTTATGTGTAGGGGAAGCAGCTATCAGAGCTCACGGGTAGCACCCGGTGGTCGTCGTCGTCGTCACCTTCCACACCGCCTCCATGGTGGACAAAGGAGGAAGATGGTGAATCCACCTCACCCCCTTAAACAAGCCGTTGAGGCAGCCGAACAAGCATCTATGGGAGTCTCCTGCTCCTTTATTTTCGTGGCGGAGGCGAAAGGGACGACGGTTGATGGTGGATGATCCTAGTTTGGCTTGTTCCACTCGGGTGTGCCTTATTGGACTTGAGCTTTCGGCGATGGCGATGGCGTCCCGTGATCTAAATAAGTCCTTTTAGCATGGAGTTTGAGGCAGACGATAGGGATCCAAGCAACATCGCTGGTGGCTTCGGTGGACCTACAATTGCCATGTTAACAGGCCAACCTCCACCCGCAATCTGTTGCATCTTCAGGCCAAATGGCGGCCAAGTTCTTTCCTCCCTACCTTGATGCCAAAAAGGAGACAATGTTGCTTCAAGATGGAGTGTATGACACGTAGCCATAGAGGTCTTGTCAAACAAAGTGGTGTCGTTCTGGCATCGATGAGATTGGATACATCGGATAAAACTTTGGACTCGATCATGTTTTCTTTTTCTGTTCGGGAGCCAGAGAGGGGAAAGGAGAAGCAACACCTGAGGCTGAGTCAGACCTAAGATGACATCTCACGACTACCGGGAACAAATAAAATCCCACAATTTCTACCTTTACTCTCCATATATCTGTTCTTTTATTTAATTATATGGATTTTTTTCATAGACTTTTGGAATGAAGCTCTATTTTTAATTGGAAAGCTATATATTATGCAAGAGTGTTAGGGCATCTCCAATGCCGACCTGCAAATTTGCTCCAGCATCTGTCCACGGACAGGGGGACCGGTCCGCGGATGCTGATGTCGGAGGCCGCCATCCAACACTGCTCGCATACATTTCAACCACGTTGGAACTAAACGGACGAAACTCATGTGAACCGAGCGAATTTTCATATAAACAAGAAGAGATTCATGCAAGCACGGCGGGTTTCATATACACATGACGAAAATCATTACATTTCGGACATACTTCAACTAAAAGCAAGGCTCATTCGACTCAGAAGATATAATCTCAGACATACTTCTATTCTAAACCTAATCTAAATGATCGTCGGCGCTTGTTCCACGTGTCCGGCCATGAGCACCGAGAACTGGAGCTCCGACATTTGCCTTTGCCTTCTCCAGTTCCGCCTTGGTGTTCTCCAGCTCTGCCTCCGCCATGACAGCTTGAGTGACTGACCAGCCCACCAATCTTGGCTTCAGGCGGAGGGGAAGAGCGATGTCCTTCTTGGGACACGAGCGGTGCTGATGTACCATACGCTACTCTTCCTTGCTGTCGGCAGCGCCTGCGGGTGTGGCGGCTTTATGGTCGTGGCGGCGGGGCACGGCCTTGGAGAGCCGGCAATGTCCTCCTCGTCGTTGATCTTGCCCCACACCGCCGCCCGCTGCTTTGTCGTACTCCTTGTAGGCGGGTTCTAGTTCCACCTGATGCTGGAGGTACCATTAATGGGCGAGGCGGATCTCGCGGGCGGAGCGGTAGGACTCAAGCAGCGCAGCCTGCCCTGCCACGTCCATGTCCGGCGCGATCGCCCTACCGACGGAGAGCTGCTCCTCCGCCTGATGGTGCTCTTGGAGGAGTTGGAGGTTGTAGGCCGCATGCACCTGCGCCTCCTGCACCATGTTCACGTAATGGGCACGGGCCTCGCCGATGGTCATGGTGCAATGCACCGGCGAGGGTGGCGCATGCTCATCCTCAGCCGTGTCCTCCATTGGGACATCGTCAGCCTCCAGCTACCTGCCGGCAGCAATGACGGCCATCTCCTTCTTCTGCTTCAGCCATAGTCCGTCCCAGAGAGCTTTGGAGCGCGAGGAGGCCATGGTGGGAGTAGTGCAGAGAGGAGAAAGGGACCGGAGGAGGGTGACTGCGGCTATGGCAGGGGTTGCAACTTATATAGCGGGCGAATGACAATGGTGGGCAGCAGACGGACAGGCTGGCGGCGCTAGAGTAGGTTCCTCGGCAACTGCATGCCATTAATATTGGCGGCAGACGGACGAACAGATGACCGTGGTGTCGTTTGAACGCGGAGTAGTCGCGTGCACCGGGATGCGGAGCGAACGGCGCTCTCTTTGCCGACGCTAGTGAGAGATCGCATCCGTTTTGGCCAGGCATGAATGCGACATTGCCGCTCTAGAGCGGTGCTGACTGTTTCAGACGGGAAGCGTGCACGGGCGAGGGAGAGGGTTTGTGTGGGCTAGGATTGTGAGAAGCGGACGTGACAATGGTCCGGACGCCCGCAGAACCCCTAGTTTGTCCCCAGTTTGGGAGAAAAATTACGTCCGGACTGCTCGATGGACGAATACAGGCCCCCGTTTGATGGATTATAAGAGAGGTTCTTCAAGTCCTTTGATAAAATTATTTAGTCTCTACTTTATAGAGTTAATTTTCTATTGTAGATATTTCTATAATTCTTCGGGGTTTTTTATGACCAGGGTGTCCCGATGAGGTCGCACCAGGACCATACTGGTGCCAGGATGACGCTACTGCTGGAGGATTGGCGGGTGGGGACCTTTTCGTATTGTCCGCCGGTCAGAATGGATGGAGCCCCGCCAAGTATAGAAAGGGGGACACAGTGTTCTGCCATGGCATCGCCAGCGAGCGCTAGGTCAATGCCTCACCGTAGGCGAGGCACCGGAAGGGAGGGGATCGACTGAAACCGCGCCTGTTCGTTATGATCTAAAAAACGGTCGGAGGAAGAAGAAACATATCTGGATGTTCGTTTGCGATCCAACGGCTGGGATGCGATAGACCGAAACTGAAACTGAAGAAAATCCAGTTAACTGACGCATAGGTGCTTCCATAGTTTGTGTAGCAGCATGCGCGACTCCTTAGAGCATCTCCAGCCGCGCCCCCAACAAGGCTCCCCAGGCGATTTTTCGGCCGCCGGCGCCAAAAAATCGGCCCAGTCGCGCCCCCAGGGGCCCATTTTTCGCCGGCTCGGGCCGAAATTGCCGCCGGCGGACCCAACCCGAACCCGGCGTGCTGGGGGGCGCTCGGGAGCGTCGGGCGAATATTTTTTGGTGCGAAAGCGCCGTGGGCCAGTCGCGTCAGCGACTCGACTCTTTTCTCGCTGCTTCGTCATCCTCATCGCCTCGTTTCTCCCGCGGTGAATCAATGCCAAAGCTGCGCGCGCTGCCGTGCCGGTCAGCCTCCATTGATGCCTCATGGGCGGCACAGTGAAGGCCGGGCGACGCGCGTCCCCTCGCCCGCCACGCCTCCCGCCATGTGTGACGCGCCGGCCAAGCCTTCCACGCGGCGCCCAAGTTGGAGCCCGGCCTCCCCTCGAAATACGAAGATTGCCCGGCACGGCTTCTCCGACGAGGACGCCCTGCAGTGGGCGCGGGACGACTACCTCCGCGATGAGATGGTCTGGCAGCGCCGGGCCCTGGAGGAGCTCGAAGCCCACAAGCGTGGGCGCGAGGACGAGCACGGCGTCGTGATCCTTGACAACAACGACGACGAGGACGCCCCCGGACCTTCCATCCCGCCGCGCCAACTGGGGGAGGGATGCAGCAGGGACGGCTATATTTATTGAATAACAACAAGGAAAAATATTGGGTTGTCTCCCAACAAGCACTTTTCTTTAAAGCCTTTTAGCTAGGCATTGATAATTTTAATGATGTTCACATGAAAGACAAGAATTGAAGTGCAAAGAGAACATCATGAAACACGTGACAAACACATCTAAGTCTAACATACTTCCTATGCATAGGCATATTATAAGCAAACAAATTTTCAAGGCAAGCAAAAACTAGCATATGCAAGGAAGAAGAAAGAGACGATAGCAATCTCAACATGACGAGAGGTAATTTAGTAAGATAAAAATTTCTACGATCATATTTTCCTCTCTCATAATAATTACATGTAGGATCATAGGTCAACAAAATAGCTATCACATAACATATTTTCAACACGATCCACATGCATGCGAAGTTGACACTCTTCCAAAATAGTGGGATTAACATTAACTAAAGTCATGACCTCTCCAAACCCACTTTTATCGAAAATTTCATAAGATTGAATATTCTCCAAATATGTGGGATCTAAAGGTGACACTCTTCCAAACCACTTTCAATATTATTGCAAACACGATTATCAATCTCATATTTATCATGGGGCTTAAATATATTTTCAAGATCATAAGAAGAATCACCCCAATCATGATCATTGCAACAAGTAGAGGACCTAGCAAAACTAGCATCCCCAAGCTTAGGGTTTTGCATATTATTAGCACAATTGACATCAGTAGAATTTATAGCAAAATCATTGCAATCATGCTTTTTATTCAAGTAGCTATAGTGAATCGCTTCATAAATTTCTTCATCACAATTTTCAGATTCACGAATTTCAAGCAAAACCTCATAAAGATAATATAGTGCACTCAACTCACTAGAATTTGGTTCATCACAATTGGATCTCTTAAAAAGATTGGCAAGTGGATGACGATCCATAGATCTTAGGTTCTCTGTTTAGCAATAAATAAACAACTATTCCCATCAAACGAGCAAATGAGCCAAGTAAGACATCAAAGCAAATGAAAAAGACAAACAGAAGAAGGGCGAATAAAACGACAAGGGTGAAGTGGGGGAGAGGAAAATGAGAGGCAAATAGAAAATAATATAATGCGAGGAATAAGAGTTTGTGATGTGTACTTCGTATGTCTTGACTTGAGCGAAGACCTCCCCGGCAACGGCGCCAAAAATCCTTCTTGCTACCTCTTGAGCACTGCGTTGGTTTTCCTTGAAGAGGAAAAGGTGATGCAGTAAAGTAGCGTAAGTATTTACCTCAGTTTTTGAGAACCAAGGTATCAATCCAGTAGGAGCCTCCTCAAAAGTCCCAAGCACCTACACAAACAAACAAGAACCTCACAACCAACGCAATGAAGGGGTTGTCAATCCCTTCACGGTAACTTGCAAAAGTGAGATCTGGTAGAGATAGTAAGATAAGATAAATATTTTTGGTATTTTTATGATATAGATTGGAAAGTAAAGATGAAAATAAAAGTAGATGGAAAATTTATATGATAAAAGATAGACCCGGGGGCCATAGGTTTCACTAGTGGCTTCTCTTAAGATAGCATAAGTATTACTGTGGGTGAACAAATTACTGTCGAGCAATTGATAGAAAAGTGCATAGTTATGAGAATATCTAGGCATGATCATGCATATAGGCATCATGTCCGTGATAGTAGATCGAAACAATTCTGCATCTACTTCTATTACTCCACACATCGATCGACTCCTGCCTGCATCTAGAGTATTAAGTTCATAAGAACAGAGTAACGTATTAAGAAAGATGACATGATGTAGAGGGATCAACTCATGCAATATGATATAAACCCCATCTTTTTATCCTCGATGGCAACAATACAATACTGCCTTGCTGCCCCTGTTGTCACTGGGAAAGGACACCGTAAGATTGAACCCAAAGCTAAGCACTTCTCCCATTGCAAGAAAGATCAATCTAGTAGGCCAAACCAAACTGATAATTCGAAGAGACTTGCAAAGATAACTTAATCCCACATAAAAGAATTCAGAGGAGATTCAAATATTTCTCATAGATAAACTTGATCATAAACCCACAATTCATTGGATCTCGACAAACACACCGCAAAAAGAGTTACATCGAATAGATCTCCAAGAAGATCGAGGAGAACTTTGTATTGAGATTCAAAGAGAGAGAAGAAGCCATCTAGCTAATAACTATAGACTCGAAGGTCTGTGGTAAACTACTCACAACCCATAGGAGAGGCCTTGGAGATGATGTAGAGGCCCTCCATGGTCGATTCCCCCTCCGGCGGAGCACCGACGAAGGCTCCAAGATGGGATCTCGCGGATACAGAAGGTTGCGGCGGTGGGATTAGGTTTTCGTGGTGCTCTCCGATGTTTTCAGAGTACGGGAGTATATATAGGCGAAGGAGGTAGGTCGGTTGACGCTCCAGAGGCCCACGAGGGTGGCGGGCACGCCGGGCACCCTCGTGGCAGCCTCGTTTGTTGCTTGACGTCCACTCCAAGTCTCCATGTTGGCATTTGTTCCAAAAAGATCGCTCCCGAAGGTTTCATTCCGTTTGGACTCCGTTTGTTATTCCTTTTCTTCGAAACACTGAAATAAGAAAAAAAAACAGCAATTTGGGCTGGGCCTCCGGTTAGTAGGTTAGTCCCAAAAATGATATAAAAGTGTAAAGTAAAGCCCATAAACATCCAAAACAGGCAATATAATAGCAGGGAACAATCAAAAATTATAGATACGTTGGAGACGTATCACCCTGCAAAAACAAGTTAGACGTCCTCTACTTTGTTGTTGTAAGTTTTACGTGGTTGCTATGGGCTTCTGGCAAGAACCGTTCTTACCTACGCAAAATCACAATCGTGATTTATCAAGTTTGTTGTTTTAACCTTCTTCAAGGATAGGTTGTAGTCAAATTCGATTCAACTAAAGTAGGAGAAACAAACACCCGTCAGCCACCTTTAGGCAAAACAAGTTGGATGTCTGCCCGTGGAACCGGTCTCATGTACGTGGACATGTAAGGTTGGTCCGGGCCATTTCATCCCACAATACCGCTAAATCAAAATAAGACGTTGGTGGTAAGCAGTATGACTATCACTACCCACAACTCTTTGTGTTCTACTCGTGCATATCATCTACGCATAGACCTAGCTCTGATACCACTATTGGGGAACGTTGCATGGACAAAAAAATTCTATGCACATGCAAGATCTATCCATGGAGACGTATAGCTATGAGAGGGAGAGAGCATCTTCATACCCTTGAAGATCAATAAGCGGAAGCGTTTATCAACGTGGTTGATGTAGTTGTACACCTTCATGATCCGCCCGATCAAGTACCGAACGTACAACACCTCCGCGTTCCGCACACATTTAACTCGATGACGTCCTCGCCTTCTTGATCCATCAAGAGGGGCGAAGTAGTATATGAGTTCCGGCAGCATGACGGCATGGTGACAGTGGTGGTGAAGAACAATCTCTGCAGGGCTTTGCCAAGCACAACGAGAACTATGACAGAGGATAAACTAGAGGGACGGGGTTGCCGGCACACGGCTTGGTGTATCTTGATGTGTCTTTGGTGCTAACCCTACCCCTCTATTTATATGTTGAGCCTTGGGGTCGAAACTTGGAGTAAAAGCCTCCTCAAAGATGGTTTTGCCCGAAAGGCAAGAGTCATTCTCGGACCCCAGGACCACACGCCAGGGTTCCCGGCATCTGGACCCAGACGCCAGGGTCTGGCCCCTGGCCTCCGCAAAACTTCCTTTTGCACTTTTCAAAAACCTCATGGGCTTTACCCCTTGGCCCAAATAAAGTGTTCTCGCACCGGAACATTTCGGGAAACATCTAAAACCCTTTCGAGTGAATTCCGGAACCCTTCTGAAGACCAAACACTATTATCCCATATATCAATCTTTACCTCCAGACTACTCCGGAGCTCCTCGTCATGTCCGTGATCTCATCTAGGACTCCAAACAGCATTCCGTCACCAACATACAAACTCATATAATACTATATCATCAACGAACGTTAAGCGTCACTACAAAAAAAGACACATCCGTGACATTTTGGGCCGAACAGTTTTTTTTTCTATCATACATATGACACTTCTATGACGATAATTGTGACAAAACCCGGTATCATCATAGATGTGGTGGGCTCCTACTTCTATGACAAAAAATCATGACAGAAAATGGGCTTTTCGTCCTGGACGGGCCGGAGACGCAGCTGCATGACATTCTTTGGGCCGTCCATGGCGGAAAAAACCGTGGTAGAAGCGAGGGGGAGGAAAATTTCAGGGAGTTCCCGGTTACGGTGGGAGGTCGGGGGCCGAGCGATGCGCGTTTCTCTCGTACACGTACGCGCGTGTGTGCGAGGCATTGGCTCTAACTGAACCCGAGCGAGGCGTTGGGCTCTAACTGAACCCGAGCGATTGCACTGCAGTCTACGCGCTACTGAACCCGAGCAATCGATTCCTTCGCTACTGCTGCTAACTGAAGCTGATCTATGCTGCCTCTCTGGGTGAACAATGAGTGTTGCGGGGGGGGGGGGGGGTTGGATGAACAGTGAGCGGTGGGAGTGGATGAACAAGACCCGTGGCATTGCCTCTGGATGAACAGGACCCCGATCGACCGAGACGGTTGGGGCTGGATGAACAGGACCTCGTGGAGGGCTGGATGAACAGGACGACCCCGTGGAGGGCTGGATGAACAGTAGATGGTGGAGGGGTGGATGAACAGTAGCCCGTGGAGGAGTGGTTGAACATGAGCCCGTGGAGAGGGGTGGTTGAACAGTAGCCGATGGAGCAGCGTGCGGTGGAGGCTGGATGAACAGGAGCCCGTGGATGAACAGACGCAAGTGGAGGCTGGAGGAGGTCGACGGTGGATGAACAGTAGCCCGTGGAGGCTGGAGGAGGTCGACAGTGGAGATGAAGAGTATCCCGTGGAGTCCTGTTTTGCGGTACGCCACACCCCTCCCGATGAACAGGACCCCCGTTTCGACCGTACCGCTCCAACACAAGTCCGTTTCGTCTGTTTTGCGGTATGCTACACCCCTCCCGATCAACAGGACCCCCGTTTCGACCGTAGGATGTCCGGTTCGTCCGTTTTGCGGTACGCCACACCCCTCCTGATCAACAGGACCCCCGTTTCGACCGTAGGAGGTCCATTTCCTCCGTTTTGTGGTACGCCACACCCCTCCCGATGAACATGATCCCGTTTCGAACGTGGCCGGTCGAACACAAGGCCGTTTCCTCCGTTCTGCGGTACGTCAGGCCTCGTTTCCATCCCCTGTTCCGTCCAAGCCCTCCCGATGAACACGACGACGCATTCGGTTATGACCCAGCCGGTTGGCTCCCATGTGTTCCGTTGCCTCCTGACGAACACGACGCATTCCGTTGCCTCCCCATGAACACGATGCATTCCGTTGCCTCCCCATGAACACGAAGCATTCCATTGCCTCCCCATGAACACGACGACAACGACGCTGTTTCTCTGTTCCGACCCAGCCATGTACATGAGCTCTGGCCGTACGTATGTGCGACTAGGCGTTCGAGACCCCGCCCGTATGTACACATATGTGGCCGTATTTTCTTTCTTGTGCACTGGCCGCTGTACGTACGTGTACATGCTACGTGCGCGCCTCTACTACGACACGTGCGCGCCTCTACATCGACCAGTATATATGTACGTACACGTTCGTGACCAGAATGACAACGCTACGTATGCTTCGACCAGGTGGGTCCCGACTGTCAGGCACTTCCTTGCGTGCGAAGATGTAGCTGGTGGGTCCCAGCAGTCAGGGGGAAACATTTTTTTTGCAAAATACGGTGGCCCGTCTGGTGGGTCCCCACTGTCAGGTGGAGGAATAATTATTTTGCACGTAATAAGGAGGCACTTCCTTGCTGCGGCCATGGACCCAGCTGTCAGCCTCTCCATGTATAGTCCACGTCCGATGGAAGCCGTTCCTTGACCACGTTGACCATGCCGCGCCGAGAGAACCAGGGCGGTGGACGACGGCGAGGCCTAGGAAGGGGACGACGCGGAGTCGGGGAAGACGCGGCAGTGGATGCCCATGCGTAGAGGAGTACGAGGGTTCACTGGTTTGCTATGGTGTGAGGCTGCCGTTGCCGCAGAATAACAGGGGGGTGTGGGTGAGTAGAGGGATGGCCTGGCCAGCGGTGGGAGTAGTAGGCGGCGTTGAGGCCTCCGCCGCATCGCAACCGGCCACGGGAGGCAGGAGCACGAGGCACGACCGGTGCTGGTTTGGGCGGCTGGAGCAAGAAGACCAGAGGTTGAAGAAGCACTCCCGGCCGTTGGATGGACATTGTACGGTCACTGGAGCTAGAATCGTGCATATTGACTAAGTTGACAAAGCCCTCCGTCCCCGTCAACTTAGAAGGCCCACAAGTCAGCCTGCCACTATACTGGGTCCCAGCTAATAGGGGGAGTATTCATTTTTTTGTGTGTAATAAGGAGGCACTTCCTTGCGTGCGAAGATATAGCTGGTGGGTCCGAGCTGTCAGTGGCGGTAACGTTTTTTTCGCGAAATACAGAGGCCCTTTCGGTGGGTCCCTGATGTCAGGTGGAGGAATCATTATTTTGCGCGTAATAAGGAGGCATTTCCTTGGATGCGGCCGTGGACCCAGCTGTCGTCCTCTCCACGTACAGTCCACTTCAGATGCATGTCGGTCATCGACCACGTTGACCAGGCCGCGCCGAGAGCACCAGGGCGGTGGATGACGATGAGGCCTAGGAAGGGAACGACACGGAGGCAGGGAAGACTCGACAGTTGTTTCCCACGCGGAGGGGAGTATGACTGTACGAGGGTTTACTAGTTCGTCTGCCGTTGCCGGAGAATAACAACAGGTGTGGGTGAGTAGAGGGATGGCTAGGCCAGCGATGGGAGTACGGTGGGGCAGTGAGGCCTGCGCAGCAGCAGAGCCGGCCGCAGGAAGGAGGGAGCAGGCAGTCCCGCCGGCGCTTGTTTGAGCGGCCGGAGTAGGAAGAGCAGAGATTGAAGAAGCACGACGGCCGTTGGATGGCCATCCAACAGTCACTGCTTGTGCGTCAACCTTTTTTTAGGAAAGCCTCAAATCTGTGGAAAATAGCATACAACGCATCTACCATTATTTCTAATAATTTACAGCCCAATTGCTAATTCTTAAGGTTTTTTTGGATCCCATATTATTTTTGTTAGCATTACAACCCATATTGTGGCCACGGTTAAAAAATTATACGAAATTTCGTAAATTTTGGTGCGGTCTGAACTATTTTTAATCCCGAAATTTCGACTCACATTCAAACTGATTTTAAAAATAAATGTATATCAATATAAAATCCAACAAATTCTCAACGCATAAAAATTAATGTAATTTAAAATCTCGAAATGAAAAAAAGATATTTGAAACTAATTGCCGGTTTGATGTGTTTAAAAAATGTACAGCCCATTTCTCATTACTGATGGGCCATTTTCTCGGCCAGCCATGAAAGCTCTCCTCGTCTTGAAAGATTTTCAGCCCAACAGGCCTGACAAAGCGACTTACTTGGCAAATCACAAAAAAACTGGGTTGTGGCCATGGACCCAACTGTCAGCCTCTCCACGTACAGTACTCTTCCGATGGAATGTCGTTGACCACATTGACCACGCCGCGCCGAGAGCACCAAGGCGGTGGACGACGGTGAGGCCTAGGAAGGGGACGACGCGGAGCCGGGGAAGATGCGGTAGTGAATGCCCACGCGGAGAGGAGTACGAGGGTTCACTGGTTCGGCTGCGGTGTGAGGCTGTCGTTGCCGCAAGGCCTGGCTAGCGGTAGGAGTAGTAGGGGGGATGAGGCCTCAACGGCAGCATAGCCGGCCACTGGAGGCAGGAGCAGGCAGTCTCCCCGATGCTGGTTTGGGTGGCTGGTGCAAGAAGAGCAGCGATTGAAGAAGCAACATGACCGTTCGATTCAAATCCAACGGTTACTGCTGCTAGAATCGTTTGTTGACTAAGTTGACAAGCCCTGCGTACGCGTCAACTTAGTAGGCCCATAGGTCAGCCTCCTAGCCGGTGCGCCCTAGATGTTAGTGGGAGGAATCATTTTTTTGCGTAATAAGGAGGTAGTTGATTGCGTGCGGCCAGGCCTGCGGAGGGAGTAGGGTGGGCTGGGGAAGCCTACGCGGCATGACAGCAGGCCACAAGAGGAGGGAGCAGACAGTCCCGCCGGCACTAGTTTAGGCGGCTGGAGCGGGAAGATCAGAGATTGAAGAAGCACATCGGCCGTTGGATGGACATCCAACAGTCACTTCTGCTAGAATCGTGTGTTCACTGACAAAGCCTTGCATAAACAAGTCAGCCTCGAAATCTGTGGCGTGTACAGCCCATTTGCTATTATTTTTATAATTTTTACTCATTTTCTAATTCATATGGAATTTATTGCAGCCCGTTTTCCATTTTTAGAATTGCTGGCCATTTTCTGGTCAGTACCAGGGTCAAAAAATTAACTAAATATGTGGGAAATTTTGAGAATTCACAAATTTTTACCGGGGAACGAAATATTCTTAATCCAAAAATTAATAGCCATACTAAAACAAATATAAAAATAAATTAGTACTATGTTATGTTAAATCCAATGAAATACGTATAAGATATCAGTGAAGAACAAAAACAAAAAAAGAAACTAATATCCCATTTGCTATAATTTTTTTGGAATTTTCAACCCCTTTTGATATTACTTTAAACAGACATTGACCATACTCTTTGGCCAGGACGGAATGCATCCCTCCTCGTCTTGAAAGATTTGCAGCCCAGTAATTCGGAGAAAACAAATAGGCCTAGCTTGGGTATACTTCAAAAATAAATACTGAGCTACCTATTTTCCCAAAGAACTGGTGCATGAGAATTTAGCTTTATTTATTTATTTACTTATTTATGTTTAGGGTACCATGAGCATGTACCTGGGCCGGATTCATGTGAGAGCATCCCTATTTTCCCAAATATACTACTGATTGTACATTGAAAACAGCAGCAGCGGCAACTAGGGCTGGGGGTGCAACAGAAGCAGTAAGCAGGCCAGAAGAGTGAAGACGCAGCTCTCTCTTCCAAACCAAACATCAGCCATCATTACAAAAGGGCTACCAAAAAAGAACAAGTGTATGCATCAAACTAAATAAAGATCCTACTACACAAGTGTACGCATCTAACTAACTGGCTCAGTTAGACGTTACTATTTATTAAGCTGTGGAGATTGGCTGACGGCTTGAACCAGATGGGTGCCTGACGGGGGAAACTCCAGCCAGCAGGTCGAAGTCTGATACTTGCGACCCTCTCTCCTACTTTGTGCTGCAGAGCGTGGCGGCACATATCAGGGTATGGTGCATGTAGAGACGCATGGTACCGCTGTGTGCACACAGTTTTGCCTGATGAACGAAACCATGCTGCCATTATGATCCTTGCCGTCGGTTATCTCCTGGTTAATCGGATAATTCAGTCCGACAAACAGAGAGCGTGTACCAAGGCTACTTAGCAGCCTCCAGTCAAAAATTCCTGAAGGCCCAGAGAAGCTATGATCCTGCTCAAAGACCTTGTTGTGACTATGATTGTATTCCGCAAAACAACACGTCCGGTACGTGCGAACGATCATCAATCTTTCGCCGTCGTCTGATCGAGCCAGGAACCACCTACAACTGCCATGCAGCTTTTCTTTGAAAGGTTCTAGGATTAGGAAGGGTAGGGACACCAGGCAGCCTACAACATCATATCAAGTGGGAGTCAAATAAAAAAGGGCTCTTGATTTAGTCAATCTTAAGAACAACATGTTATGAGCATGAATATTTTTTCAGTAAATGTTGACAGTAATATAAGCAAGCCATCATGATATCCTAGGAAAGTAACATACTGCTATAACAGCCGTTTGTAGCGATGACTGGAGTAGGCCAGCAATCCGTCCAACCATAGAAGGAGTCGACAGCGTAAATGAAGCCATTGTGTTCAATGGGATTAGAGAACCATGGAGGATGTATGATCCTGCGATGGACGTGCAGATTTATCCACTTACCGTAGTGACCTGTCAGATAGGCGAGACCGCGGTTGAAGAACGCAATTAGCCTGAAGTCTTTATAATTCGCAGATCTTGTGGGCAGTCGGCAGATTACAACCTTGAGCAAATTAAACTTGGTATCATGTTGGCTACTGTAAGATTCCGAGTATTTTGGGCCGCGGTGCCAAAGCAGTGCAGTGTTAATCGAAGGAAGGGGGATCAATTGCCGGGTGTAGACCTCCACGAGCATCCAGCTGCCGCGACCGTCGACGAGCACCATCCAAGACGTGTTCATGCCGACCCAGTACATACCGTTAATGTAGTTGAGGCTGACGGGGATCGGATCGCAGTCAAGGGGTTGATGCTCGCCACCCTACGATCGTTATGCTGCCTGACATGCCGTTTCTGAAGATCAGGCGGCGTCAGCAAGCAAGGAGCTGGCTTAAAAAGCTCCGGCCCGAGGGCTTTGAGTATATGGTACAGCCCCGACGAGCACGCGGCGAGCGGCATGGTGCTGAGATTGTCCACACGCGAAACAATGAGCTTGATTACCTCTGTGGGGAGCGAATTCTAGCCACTCTTTCGGTGGATGCTGCTTGGTTCTGCCATTGTTAGTGCTTGGGTTTCGGACAAGGGGGGAGGCGCCTTAGCAGGGATGGAAGATTGGACGAGATTATGTGCGGACAAAGATGGAGAAGCGAATATGTGATGTGGGAAGTGGACAGGTGATGATGACTACAACACGCCGCTTGACTTATGAGACACATACCATCAGCGTAGGGTCATGTCGATGCCAGACAACTTGCTTGAGTAATCACAATACTGGTACTCCCTACAGTACCTACTACAGTACTATGCCCTAACTTGCTTGAGTAGAGTAGTAGAGTAGGACTCTGCTCTACTACTAGCACCGGAGGAGTAGTATATTCTAATCTAAAATAGTTACAAACTTCAATGCCCGAGCGTGGAACGACTACGAACCATGCTCAAAGACCGTGTCCACGTGGTGTTTGGACTTATATGCAAAAAAATAGCAAGATGCTCGTGCATTGCACGGCACACCATCATCACCAACTCAGTTTTTTCTCTACTCCTACTCCTATAAAAGACTCAGGGGCTGTTTGGATTGTGACTATCTTTGCCATATATTGCCACATGATTTTTGCCACAATTTCCACACTTGCCTTAGTTGAGTTGCTCAAATTGTTAGCCACACTTTGGCTTGCCTAAGGGAATCTTGCCACATTTTTTGTGTCTATGACATGTGGGGCTCACTGCTCATAAAAAAATCTTTGCCTTAGGTGTGGCTAGAACCAAACACCTATCTAACTTGGTCAAACTTGCCTAAGATTAGGTGTTGCAAAGTGTGGCAAGGTGTGGCTAGGAACCAAACAACCCCTCAGTTGGTGATGACGGAGGCGAGGAGGCGTGTTCAGCCGGGCGTGTAGCGGATGGCACATCACTATTCGATTTGTTATAAAAAACAAAGAAGAGTAGTAGAGATAGAGACATAGGGAGGAGCACGAGGTTGTGGGAGATAAGGATGAACGAGGCAAGGCCTTATCTGTAAATGTGGAGAGAGGTGCGGGTATCTTTTGTAAAATTGTCATAGTTGGCTTTCTATCCGTCGGACGGTCTATATTACAAGATGGCAGGCATACCATCATCACCAACTCGGTTTTCTATAAGAGTATAAATAAATATAAATATAGATATAGATATAGATAGATAGAGACTAGGGAGTACTAGTAAGGACACCATCTACTGCTTCGTGCACTACTCCTGCGCTCCATTCGGCGGCCGCAATGTCCCCTACAGCCACTCCCTCCTGCGCTACATTCGGCGGGCGCTGTTGAAATTTGGGGAGTGCACTCTCGCGACTGCTGGCAGCCACAACTTCATTGATGACGACTTCTTCCCCGACCTCGGCAACCTCTTCCTCAAGACATGGGCGACAACCTCAACGCCAACGGTGCTGCTCCCGTTGCACCGTATGTGTTTCTGTCCTTCCTGTTCGAAATCATGGTAGAATTCATGTTTCTACTCTATATCCTACTACTATGCTAGTCCACATGATTAGTTTCATCTCTGTTATAGCCGTCATGATTTATTTTGTGCTTATTCAGATTAAATCTCGTAGTAACTTGCTCATATATTCAACTGGCGCAACGTCCCCTACAGCCACTCCCGTTTCTTGGACGGCCTGGTCGATGCCTCCAAGGATCCCTTTGTCCACTGCTATGAGTGCCCGATGCCGTTTTGTGGCTCGCCGGCGGACATGGTGCATCACCTCACGGATGCGTGCAGCGGTCACTACTGGCCCTTGGCGGAGAACAAGTACGAGACGTGGTACCCGTTCACCATGCCGGAGTCGCTGGAGGATCAGCGCCGCCTGCTAGTCTCGGAGGAGGACGACAGCGTCTTCCTCTTGATCGTGGGCACCGGTGAGGCCCGCGCAAGCCGCCGCCCCGTCTGTGTAATGTGTGTCAGGGGCGACGCCGCTGACGCTGACACTGACACGAGGCCGATGTATGGGTGTGTGGTCAGTGTTACTACCCCTCTGGGTCGCGTGGGCGGCGACACCGGCCTCATCAAATGGACTTGGACTCTGGGGAGCTGGGACTATCCCGCCAATGTGGACTTGGAAAACCCATGGCATCCTTTACCCGCCGACGCGGTGCACGGGGACTTCAAGGAGGTTCACCTGAACATACGCATTATCAAGTTAAATGTTGATCATTAGTCTTCGCTCAATGTAATCCGCTGTCTAAGCATGTGGAGACTTCCATGCAGGATCCTGCTCTATTGGAGTATCACGCATGAATAAAAGTGTATCCATTTATGGTTTAGTCTAGAATCTTCCATGTATGAATTTTTACTACAGTACTGGTGAAAGACTTACGATGAACCATTTCTTACATCTCCTCTGCCCCCTTGCAAGTCATCTTGATTTAATCCCTTCGTCTAGGTGTATAAGGGCATGGTTAATATAACTTAATAGTATAGCCAACTGTTGACTATAAGAAAGTGCCATGTCATCTGTAGCCAACATGTATAACAATCGATACTCAAAAACTAATTCTTAAAGATCATTTCTTGCAAAGCACAATAAGTGTTATTTCTTCACAAGTTTTGGATGCAGGTTGAACAGTTGAACGCTTTTGTTTGCAAAAGATACCTTTTTATCGATTTCACCCGGATGTTTGTGAGCTCTAGAGATGAAATAATATCCGAAGAAACCTATCGATACCCGTTACACATGAGATGACCCCCACATCCTTTGTCAAAATAAACAACTCCCCGATCAATGCATTTCACTCTTCGGTGCAACGCACGGGCACCTTACTACTATAGATTAGTACGACCAAAAATTGAACTAACATTATATATAGTACGATAAATGCTGATGCATGTCACCTAAAATTATATCATTCAAAACTATGTTCAAATACGAATCCAACGATATCATTTTTGTTGACATGCACTAACATTTTGTCAGTTAAATCTTCAGTCAAATACAATGGGGGACTAATAAACCACGACCGATGTAGGCCCTGTTTGGATCCATGGGTTAGAGTTAGTTGGGTTAGTTTGGACTCAACTAACCCAAAAGTATCCAAACAGGAGGGTTAGTTTGGGTTAGATGCATCTAACTCATCCAAAAAATCTAACCCACCCAAGAGGTGCTTATTCGGGTTAGTTCTTCTCGGGGCCATTAAAAACACATTTTTCTCTCGCTCTTCCTGCAGCATATCCTTCCCCACTTCCTCGAAGCTTCTCGTCCTCTCCCTCCCTCCCTCTCGCACCGCCCGTGAAGGCGCCTCGCCGTATCCGTGCTCCATCTAACCCTACCATCCAAACACCTCTTTGGTTAGAGTTAGTTCAGGGTTAGTACAAGTGTAGAGGGCGGCGCTGCACGGGAGTCTCACCTCTCACCCCGCTCGTGGCGCGGCAGTAAAGCCGTCATATCACAAAACCCAACCACTCCAGTAATAAGTGGCCTGGTAAAATAAACGGACAAGCAACCATCACATCCCTCCGTCTTTTTTGCATTTCATCTCTCTGCATTTACTTTCTCCGGTTCATCTCGCACACTCGATCCCTAGCTACTACTCCTAGGGCCAGTTCTTTTGGCGGCTTCCCCAGCTTTTCCCACAAGACTAGTCACAGTGGAGAGTAACAATAAGGCGCCTCACTCATTTATTTGGGCTTCTAAACTACTACTCCGTCCTAGTTTATTCCTCACCATTGTAATTTGTGCTAAATTTTGACCAAAGATTTAACTGATAAAATGTTACTCCCTCCGTCTAGGTGTGTAAGTCATCTTACGAAAACCAAATAATCCCAAAACAATTAGGCGCGGTGCATTAACTTCTACCTCGTTTCTTGTTTCTTGACATATCAACCAATAAGAGATAAAGAGTTTGCATGCTTTTAATGACTTGAGATATCGAACACGACATGCAGTGGTTAGTTCATTACATGCAATACTATTAATTAGCAAATAAACATTAACGTTTCTCATTTTCTCCTCCTTGGTCATGGTGCACAGCCTAAGATGACTTACTCACCTAGACGGATGGAGTGGTGCATGTGACATGCACTAACATTTCATTAGTTAAATTTATGATCAAAATTTGACACAGATTACAATGGGGACCAATAAACCAGGACGGAGGTAGTAGTTATGGGATTACTAATCTAGAACTGGCCCCTGGTACTCCTACTAGTAGTAGCTAGTACTCAAGTTGGAATTCCAATTGCACGGCACAACTTGTTAGGCAAAAAATTCGATACAGGGTGTAGGAAGCGGTTTGGGAATTTGCATGCCTTTGCAACCAGTGAGATACTCCGTACAAAGTACGACAGAGAAATAACCACAGAGAAGGAAGCTAAAAGTAAACAATCAAATGAGCATTTTTGCATTTGTTTTGCATTGAATCGTTTCACAAGCTTGACTAGTGTTGTTTTTCTACTTTTACAAAAACCGCATCGTAATGTTAAAACGTGCATTTGCATGTACATAAGTAATAGTAGTACTCCCTCCGTCTAGGTGTACAAGTCTTCCCTCCTTCTTGGTCATGGTGCACAACCAAAGATGACTTATTGACCTGGACGGAGGGAGTAGCACAGTCTGCAAGCATATATCGAGAGAGACGTGTAGTCCGATAGTATATAGTAAAGTTTGTGTTATATGCACGTACTTGCAAAATGCGTACGAATACACAAGGTTTCCAAACTTTCAATTTTACATACTTAATTAAGGACGCTAAAAATTCCTGAACGTTCAGGATTTATCATTTGCGTCCCAAAACTAATGAGATTGCCTTACGAAACAAAAATTATACTCCTCCTAAAAGCCACGACGCTTGCAGGAGCGCTTGCGGCGCGCCACGGGTGCCTTGGTGCGCGGCCGTTTCCCAGCGCGCCGACACAATGCCTCTTCCTCAGCCTCACAACTCGCGAGGTGCTGATTTGCGGCTTGCCGGCGGGAAAGCGCGATCTCACCGATGTGGTGACCCGGCGCCAACAAGTACTCCTCCTTGCTGGAAGCATGCACCCAGTCCACATACCGCCAAGCGTAGATGAGGCGCTTGGGCCCAACTGCACTCAGGGCGTCGGCACGGGCGTCCTCCGCCACCCTCATGGCCCTCGCACGAGCCTTCTGCCAAAGAGCCAATTGCCTGACTCTCTCGGACGTGACATAGGACTCCCAGGCAGCTTGTTCCACAGTGCGCTTCTCTTCCTCGGCCTTCTTCTCCACCTCTATTTTGGCACGCTCTGCTGGAGGCAAAGCCTCCCACAAGGCGACATCCATTTCTTTCCAAAGCTCCTCAAGGCTGGGGGGCTCGGCGGGCGGCGCGGCGTTCTCCTCGTAGCGGGGAGCCGACGCGTCCTCCGACGTGCATGTTGGCGAGATTGGGAACACCAACGTGTCCACCTCGATGCGTCGCGGCGAGGAGCGGAACACCAGCGCGTCCTCCTCAACTAGTGGCGGCGAGGAACAGAACGGCGACGCGTTACGTCGCGGCGACGAGCGGAACACCGATGCGTCCTCCTCGACAAGTGGCGGCGAGGAACAGAACAACGACGCGTCGCGTAGCGGCAAGGAGCGGAACACCGACGCGTCCTCCTCGACTAGTAGCGGCGAGGAACGGAACGGCGACGCGTGACCGTCCGCACGGCGCAGCGAGGGGCTCCTAGGGCTTGGGAGGGGCGATGTCATGGTGGTCGACGTGAGAGGGAGGGGGAGGAGATAGTGATGAACGTGAACGTGAGGGGGAGGAGATAGCGATGTCGTGGGAGGCGCAGTATTTATAGCAAGCAATGGCACACCTACGTAAGATATGGACTGAGCTGCACTGACTTAACTGCAGGTCCAGTTGCGTCACTGACATGTGGGCCAGTCCCCTGTTGGGCCCATATGTCAGTGACTCAATGCACCTGAAGTTAAGTAAAAGCTACGTGGGCATATTTGTTGGAGTAAATTACGGGGGAGCGAAGGGGTGGAAATATTGCTGGTCACAACGGATTGGACGAGTGTGGGGGAGGAGAGTCATGCATGCAGATTTTTTCACACGGGGTGGAGTGGTGGGACCGCCGGAGGGAGAAGGAGAGTTTGGCAGGCATATTATTTCCACACATGGAGAGGAAAAGATTTGGAGACGAACGGGCTTCCTACAGGTATGGGGAACGGTGCATAATAAGTCATCTTGCATGTCGGGCTAGCTATAGTCTCAAGTCATTAAAAACATACACGCCCCACACATGTTCATATTTCAAGGTGCACTAAATTATTGCATGCGATGATTAAGGCTGGCCATAATGGTGGTATCTTAGCTGGTATCATGCACACGGGAATAGCAAACATGCTGATGTGGCAAAGAATTAAAGAAGAGAGGGGGGTTGGAGTAACTAGTGTTCATGCATGCATTGGTAAACACATTTTTTTGTGAAGAACGACAGCATTAGTTGAGTACTTTCGCAGACTTCAAAAACTATTCCACCGCCTCTACTATCTTGCTAAGAGTAGGTGAAATTTTGAATCGGGCCCTTTAAACTAGAAGGGAGGTAGTGGTACTCTAATAGCTAACCTTGTTGTGATGACAAGATAGGACATGGCACGCACCTGGACGGAGGAACTAGTCTGCATTGTGCATTTAAGTTTTGTCTAAAGTCAATGTACCTCTACTTTCACCAGACTTATAGAAAAATGTACTAGTACTCATTATAATCAGCATACACAATGTCAACATTCACAATGTCAAATCAATATTTTACACTCATTATAAAACGTAGTTCTTATACTCATTATAATCAGTATTGTAGATATTGATATTTTTAGTATAAATTTGGTCGTGGGATTTCATTGATGCCTGTCAAAGCATGGAGGAAGCGGAGCTTAGGGCTTGCATTGCCGGTCTCTACATAGGTATTTCTCTTCATAATCCTGTAATTTTAGAGACTGATTGCTCTTTTGTGGTAGCGTCTCTTGCATCGGGGGACTATGACAGGTCTGCTATGCGTGACCTGAAGATGAAAGCGTTGAGCATCTCGAAGTTGATCAACAATCTTCAATTGTCAAAGATTAGCCATTCGGCCAATAAGGTGGCACGCTTAATCGCTAAGTATAGCTTTGACAATAGATTAGATGGTATTCTTGTAAATAATGTACCGCCCTATGTGGTGAATATTGTATCGAATGAGTGTACTGGTGTGGCTAGTTAATTAATATAAGGTGGTGTTAAAAAAGTATAAATTTGGTCAAACACTTTGCAAACGGTTTACGGGAGTAAAAAGGACCAGAGGGAGTATCATGCATGCGGAGTAGGCAAAAAAATTGCTCATTTATAGCCGGTCAAAGTCTCAAAGGGCGCGACCGCGAGAGGGAGGCGAAGGTCGTCGGAGGCGCGACGGTTGATGGAATCAAGTGAAGTTACATCCAAGTGCCGGCATGGCATGCGAACAGGCAGAAGCTATACCGTCAGGCCTACGATATGGGTCTAGTAGACATGACATCTAGTGGGTCCCGCATAGTTCTCGAGAACTCTTTGAGGGCTTGTAGCCGTTTATCCACCAGGCAAGCCAGCAACCCCACGCCGTTCGCACGCCCTACTCGTCCCCATCTTCTACCTCACAATAGTTCGCTCCCAGTCGTCCCGTCCTTTCACATTAGTTCGCTCCTAGTTTTTGCGGGGTACAACAGTTCAACTTCTCCTAACCCTCCTCCAAAATCCATGGCCTCCCAAATCTCCATGGTTGACACTAAGTACCAGGTTAGAGCCATCACCGGCGATCAGTTCATCGTCATCTACACACGTGGATCTGCGACGGTGAAAGCATGGCTTGCTCGCTTCCTACGCATGTTCAACAGTTCAATGGATGAGTGGGTCGCTGGGCTAGATGTTGAGTACACCACAGTCCTGGGACGAGAGAAGGATCTAAAGGACGAAGAGAGGAAGAAGCCCGCCGTGATCCAGGTTTGCGTACATAACGTTTGCTTGGTCTACCACATATGCCATGCCGACGTTGAGTGCCAGGATTTTAAGAACTTCCTCAAGGACAAAAGAGTGAAATTCGTTACTGTAGGCTTTAAGAACGACAGGGATGTCCTGCGTCGGATAGGTCTCGTTGTAGGCCAGCCCTTCGATCTCCAGAAGGCAAGCCTGGTGTCCTCCTCTCAACCTTCAATGCTGACCCTGGCAGCAGCCATGATTGATCCTTCGTACGCTAAACTGAAGAAACCTCATCACGAGTTTCATCATGCATGGGAGTCGAAGACATTAGATGAAGATCACATCCTGTACGCAGCAAGGGATGCCTACCTTTGTTTAAATATCTACAAGGGTTGGATGAAGAAGCAGAGCCCAGTGCCCGTTCAAGCAAAGAAGCGTCGGTGAAGAGGAAGAGGCAGAGGGACGAGGACGAAGTCGAGGACGTGGACTCGGACTCCGAGTAGGTGGCAGTGTCGTCGCTCATGCTGGTTCTACTGCAGTGTCAAGCGGACTAGTTGCTTAGTTTATTTTCAAGGGTGTGTTGTGCTGAGGCCCCAGCAGAACTATGTTTATGTTCTTTCTCGTTATTTGAACTCTTTAGTACGTACAGTAGTACTAGTACTATGTCTTACTACTGTTCTTCTTGCAGTTGGTACTACTGCTCGTATCTTCGTGTTCCTACTGTACTTAATACGTTCGTACTAGTAGTATAATTTGGGTCAGTCGATTTGTGAAAGAAGTTCGACGGAGTGAAGGAAGAAGACGGCAGAAGAGGTGGAAGAAGCCCTTCTAGCCATCCATGTTGCATCAAACGGCTCACATGAGTCGACTGACCCAAATTGCTCCTTCAGATTGCAGGATCCACGTGGCATTCAAGGTCTCGAAGGTAGATTCCACGTCTGCACCTAGTTTGCAGGCTCGACGCGCGCGCGACCGGCTTCCGCCGTGATAGCCACCATGCGCGCCTCCTCCGCGCGGGCGGAGACGACAATGACACGCTAGTTCCTCCTCGCCGGCGTGCTAGAGCACGTGCTCGTCCTCCTCTTCATACACTGCATGCATAGACGCGGCTCCACCAGCTGCTAGCATGCTTGGCAGCGCGGGGCATGTTGAGGAGGGACTGCAGACGACGTGAGCGGGCGAGCCTTCGGCTTCATGGAACAGGGATGGCGGCAACACGGCGGTGATAGGCGAGAAATTGTTGGCCGGAGCAGGCGGGCGCCAACATGCGCAACGGCGGCGGCGACATATTGATGAGTGCGCGTGTGGGAGCTTACTTTAGTTTTATATAAGGTTGGTTAAACTTAAAAGAAAACCATACTAGTACACGTAAACATTAGACTTAGGCAGCACTTTTATTAGTTTTTTTTTGAAGTTAGTACCACAACCACGATACGGAATCCTGTGCAAGCGCGTGAACCGCGACCGCGTGGTCGATCGAATGATGTGTCACCGTGTCGCGCTCGAAGGACATCCACCGAACCTTTTTGTGTGTGTGAAAACAATCCTCGAATATTACTCAACTTTTTTTTCCTGGGAAAGTTCTTGACGCTGCAATATTTCCATATATTTGAATTTAGCTCCAATTCGTGTTTATTTGGATTTAGACGTTTTAGGTGCGCCCTAGTTTTTTTAATACTTATTTTGTGTGTGTGACTGAGAGAGAACGTGTGTATGTGTCCATATGTGTGTTGTGGCGGAAGGGCAATGTGGAGACGGTGTGCGTGTGATACAGACATAGAGATGTGTGAATGTGCAAATGATCATGCATGAGTGAGACATAGACAGATGCCGATACATTGTGTATACATGAGAGAACGGTCTTCTAGTTTACTTGTGTGTGTGTGTGTATGAGAGAGAGAGAGAGAGAGGAGCATCCATAACACAACAACCATCTCTCTCGATTCGTCCGTCCCTCGCACGATCGCATGCAACACATGCATCAACGCGCCCATTTTGACACCCTCACCCGGCCCCTACCCACCTCAAGGCCCGCACAATCTCTTCGTGAATACCCATTTCTCTCCTTAGGTTTGTTTTCTCTCAATATATGGCACACACACACACACACACGTGCAGCAGAACACTCACACACACACACACTCCCCCGAGCACACAATTCATCCCCATCCAAGGTTATACGACGACCACTCTCGCTTGTGCTTCTTTGCACCCCAACATGCACAACACCTCAATCTTCAAAGAGGGCATCAAGCAGATCGAATACGGTGACCACACCGCGCTAGAGAATGCAGGGTCATTTGGAAGCAGGGTGATGTGACGACGGCTGACTGACTCCTCCCCCACCCTCTCTCTCTCTTGCACAAAATTACCAATCCCTCTCTCCCCCACACAAAATTGTCAATCCCTCAACCCACGAGATCTTTCCCCTCTCGTCCATGTTTTTCCAGCTCTCTCATCAAACATGTTGTCTCTTCTCCTTCCACGTATACAGAATCCGGATGCACACGCATCTCACATATATTACATGTCTCCATCTTTTCTCACAGACCTAAGTTCTTCCTCTCTCTTTCTCTTTCTCTCTCTCTCTCTCTCTCTCTCTCTCTCTATCTCGTTAGGTTTGTCTCCTACTCTCTCATCCACATACATACAATCTTTCCCGCCCTATCTGCTCCATCTTCAAAAGCTCTCTCTGCACGTTTCATTCACACATTGGGATATGTCAAAATGTTGCTTCTATAATGGCTGATGTAGAGTTATGGTTGTTTTTGTTGCATCCTACAAAGTAATAACTATGAAATGCATTTAGATTCTCATTTGACTGGGATTATGTGAGTTTGAGCATGTTGTGAAGTACTATAGACCTTGTATACATCTTGGGATTCGACAATGATTGTAACTATTGAATTGTATAGACCATTACATTCGAAGTCAATAGCCTAATATATTTATTTCACAATTTCAACAAATGATTAGTTCACTACAAACTAAGAAAACAAATGTGTACTCCCTCCGTTTTTATTTAAGTCCGCGTATTAGCATTGGTCAAAGTCAATTTTTGTAAACTCTCAGAAAGCTTATAACAAAAAATATTAACATATACAATAACAAATAAATACCATTAGATTCATTATTGAATGTACTTTCACATCATACATATTTGTTATGGTAAATGTTTATATTTTTCTATAAACTTGGTCAAACTTTAGGAAGTTTGACTTCGGTCAAACCTAATATGCAGAGTTTACTACTACTACTCGCTAGTTGCTTAGCCGAATCACTCAACACGCCACACGGGGAGTCCAGTGTCACAAAATTTTGAGGTCGGCGGGAAAATCTCCCGCGACCCTGATTCGAGCAGTGGGAAGTTACCATCATAGCCTTCGGAATAGGCCTACGGATGACGCTTGGTAGGGGGCTGTTTTCGTAACTTCAGGTTCACCCTACCCAGCCAACCCCACCCCGGCACCCAGAGTAGTACACCTGAATACTCCCCATTTTCTATCCCCACCGCAAAATAGACTTCTCCACGGCACCGCAGCCTTCGTGCTCCTCCCCTTTACATCGGCGCACTCGTCCACCACAGCGCATCTGCCTCATCGACGACCTCGTACGCCGCACTGGAGCCGGTCCACCGTCGTCGTCGTACACGGAGCCTCTTCCCCGGCATCGTCTTCCACGGTCTCGGATCTGCTTCCCGGAAGCCGACGCCAAGCGCAGAAGTACCACCGTCGTGGACAATGAACTGACTCCCGTTGCCGACCATGACTCACAGAGGCCGCCGCGACCATCGTTCTCCTCCTCGATTGGTAATGTGTGTATTGAATCACTTAGCAGTACATGTGCAGTTCCAATTTTGTTCATACCTACCCTTCAAATTTCCTGGGTGCTATTGTTCCCGTAAAAGTAATTGGTTATAGCCTCCATTGTCCAACAGAATATCAGCTTGTAATTGTGCGTCGCTCCTGTATCGCGCTGTGCTTGGGTAGGTTTTTCATCTGCAACCAGTAGTGTGGCAAATGATGGAAAGGTTTTTAGAACTAGCAAGATGCCCATGTGTTGCATGCATCAAGATGCATTTGTATGAGTAGTTTATCTTGTGGGAGAAAAGGATGAATGAGGGAAGGCCTTATTTGCAAATCTGGAGAGGGGTATGGGTATCTTTTTGCAAAATTCCCATTTGTTTCCTTCCTATCTGTCAGATATAAATCAGACGGCCTATATTGCAAGAAAAAAAGTATAGAGCAAAAAAAGTAGACAGTAAAGGAAGTAGAGATAAATATTAAATATTAAATATTAAATAAATATAACAGTAGAGAAGAGAGTAGAGATAGCAGAGACGTCGGGAAAAGATCGCGCGTGCGCGGGAAAAAGCGGCCGGGCGTGCGCTAGTTTTGGCACGCGGTGTCCGACACGCTTTATAAAATCCAACGCCCTCCCACCGCTCTGTGCCTTACCACCGCTCTCTCCCTGCTCTGTGCCTCTCCACCGCTCTCTCCCCGCTCTTTTTCGCCTTGCCGCCGCCGCGCCACCATGCCGCCACGTCGCCGGGAAACTTGGGGATACTGCGGCGTCCGCGCGCGCCCCTCCGACGGCTTCTCCGCCAAGATCCGTATCCGCGGGATACACCTCGGCCTTGGCAATTTTGACACCGCCAACGAGGCCGCCCGCGCATACGATGTGGCGGCGTGGCGCCTCCGGTGGCCTCATAGAACATTGAACTTCCCCAACGTGCCGACGTGGGAGCGGGCGCAGGAGCTCGCGCCTCTGCCACGGCTTCACACCGATGAGGATCGTCGCGACAACCGGAGGCGGGAGCACCATCTCGGCATCGCCGAGATGGACGAGGAAGCCATGGTGCTGTGGCGCCAACACTTCCCGCAGGAGCGCGAGTTCTACGCGCAAAGGAGGGCGGAGAGGGATAAGAGGAGGGCGGAGCGAGCCGCCTATCGCGAGGACAAGCGTAGGCGAAAAGCGGACGCTCAGTTCAACATGAGCCTAGGAGTAGCGTCGCCCTGGGAATTTGATGACAATCGTTATCTTCACGCCTACAGTCAGACATCGGAGGAGGACATCACCGAGGAGGAGTCGGACGACGAGGAGTAGTTGAATTATCTTTTTTTTATCTATCTATGCTGAGAACTATCCTCTACTCTCTACTTCTCGATCTCAGCACTGTAAACGCTTTTTCAAAGCACCGCGCGTTGCGATTCTGTTGGAGATGCTCTAACATGGCAGACGAGTGCTTTAATGTTGCCCACAAGATGCGCGAGTATTACTAGTAGTATATTTTTCTTGCCATGTTGAGATTTTAAAACCACGAATGCGAACATGCAGAGGAGCAATGAAGACCAAACACAGGATATTCGGGACATCTTCAAGGAACATGGCAAGTTAAAGAGGATCTGCACCGAACCTGTAAAATGAGCTTTGGTAAGTATCACCCTTTCAATTACTTTCGTTTAGCCTTGTGTTCTTCGATGTGTATATGTTGTAGTTTCTGTTTCTCTTAAGTGTGGTGTTCTTCGATGTGTAATAAGAAGAGTCTTAATCGTCCTAATGCTTTCGTTTTTAGCTTGATGTGGGAAGTGGGTGTTCTCACCTTGTAGTCTATTTTTATATTTCTTTTCCTTTTGAATTCACTTCTCCGAGTTCTGTTTGTCTGGCTTCTACTAAATGGATCTAGGTTGCTCTGAATATTGATCTCAAAAAGAAGTAACTTCATGTCAGGATGCATGATGTCTCCAACGTATCTATAATTTTTGATTGTTCCATGCTATTATATTACCCCTTTTGGATGTTTATGGGCTTTATTTTTCATATTTATATCATTTTTGGGACTAACATACTAATCGGAGGCCCAGCCCATATTGCTGTTTTTTGCCTATTTCAGTATTTCGAAGAAAAGGAATATCAAACGGAGTCCAAACGGAATGAAACCTTCGGGAGCGTGATTTTTGGAACAAATCTGATCCGGAGAGCTTGGACTGCAAGTCAAGAAGCACCAGAGGGCCCCACGAGATAGGGGG